>NC_134481.1:32050566-32155566 GCF_964194025.1 Convolutriloba macropyga | reverse complement strand
AAATCTCTGGAAGAGCAAGCAACTCAGCGTGCACCTCAAGTGCAATTTGTACAAAGCACTCGTTTTATCAGCCGTGCTGTACAGCTCAGAGACTTGGACTCTTTCGAAATTAATGGAGAGAAAACTTGAGAGTTTCCACTGTGGTTGTCTTCGGAGAATTCTACGTGTGTCATATCTGGAGAAAGCAACGAACGAAGAAATTATGTCAAGATCACGAATGCCCCAACTATCCACGATGATCATGCTCAAACGGATAAAATGGTACGGACACATCCAGAGAATGGAACCAGGAAGATTAGCCCGCAGTGCCTTCGATGGGGACCCGCCCGATCAATACGTCCATGCTAGACGCGCTCCTGGGGGGCAACGGAAAACGTGGATGAGTCAAATCGAAGGAGACTGTGTACGAAACAAAGTATCGTTCACCAGATTGCAGGAGAAAGCAGCAACCGGGTCAAAGAATGCCTTCAACAATTTCGTCGTACAGCACTTCACAGAATAACCAAACAAATAACTCTTACTGTTTTGTTTGTATTTGTTGCCAACCGTGCCTTTATTTCATATTTGGAATTAAAGTGTTGAAACAGTAGTAGTAGTAGTAGTAGTAGTAGTAGTAGTAGTAGTAGTAGTAGTAGTAGTAGTAGTAGTAGCAGTAGTAGTAGTAGTAGTAGTAGTAGTAGTAGTAGTAGTAGTAGTAGTAGTAGTAGTAGTAGTAGTAGTAGTAGTAGTAGTAGTAGTAGTAGTAGTAGTATTAGTAATAGTAGTAGTAGTAGTAGTAGTAGTAGTGGTGGTGGTAGTAGTAGTAGTAGTAGTAGTAGTAGTAGTAGTAGTAGTAGTAGTAGTAGTAGTAGTAGTAGTAGTAGTAGTAGTAGTAGTAGTAGTAGTAGTAGTAGTAGTAGTAGTAGTAGTAGTAGTAGTAGTAGTAGTAGTAGTAGTAGCAGCAGCAGCAGCAGCAGCAGCAGTAGACGAAACGACTTGCCGGTAGCATAATTGAGCAAATTGCTGTTAGTGAGCGAGTGGTTTATGTGAAGTTTGTAGCTCAGAGACGAGCTAACCTTGTTGTGATTGTGTGTTATGCGCCCACAAATGAAGCTGACGACTTAGCGAAAGAAAATTTTTGAAATCAGTTGAGCAGCTTGGTATCCAGTTTCAAACAAAGAAAGAGAGTCTGCCTCGTCGGAGACTTCATTGCAGAATCTGGTCAACAATCTGATGTCAACATTCTTTGCCGAGTCCCCTTTGGAACGGGCGAGAAGAATGATAACTCAGAAAAATTGTTGTCCTTTTGTGTCTCTCATGACCTGTTGATTGGTGGAACCTGGTTTCGACACCGGTTAGTGCACCGGTATACATTTAACCCAACTGACCAACAGATGCGAAAGAAGAAGTTAGATCATATCTTATTCGGTTCGAGGCACAGGAGTTGTTTGCACAACGTTAGGACAGGGAGGGGAAAGATCACTCTCACCGATCACGAAGTGTTCATTGCTGAAGTGCGATTCAAAGTAGTGACACATAAGCCACGCAGTCAACCGAAGGTCTGTTCTGCCAAATTGCGCGATGAAGTCACGCGTGAAGCTTTCTGCGCAGAAGTGAAACGCTATCTTGATGAGAGCGATATTGTTGAAGGCGTAGAACAATCTTGGGCAAATTTTCGAACAGCTCTTAATGCAGCGGCAACAAAACTACTCATCCCCGAAAAACTTGTGCACAAACCCTGAATTACAGTTGCAACATTGGCTTTCATTAGGAAACGGGCCGAGTTACAGCTGAGGAAGCATAGTAGCGCTGAGGCGCTGCTAGTGTTCTCCAACTGCTGCAAAGAAGTACGAAAAGCGTTAAGATTTGACAAAAGACAGTGGCTGAAAGACAAAGGTGAAACAATACAAAATCATTCAGAAAAAGGTGACCTGAATGAAGTGTTTGGGGAGTCAACACAGTTATGCCGGAAGTGGAGTCCTCATATAAGTAAACTAGTTTCAACCACAGGCGAGCCTCTGAAAACAAAAGAAGAAAGGTTGGAACGTTGGACCGAGCACTTTAAGCATCTGCTAAATCCAACCAGGACAGGCGGCAATTCTGTATTGAGCATAGTGGAAGCATGCGAGAGTCTTGAAATAGATCTAGGTCCAATTTGGTTGGATGAAGTTCTATATGCCGTGCATAAACTGAAAAACGGTAAAGCAAGTGGACCAGACGATATTTCTGCCGAAATGCTAAAGTCGCTTAATGGAATCGCTGAATGGCTGTGGGACATTGTCAACAAGTGCTGTACTGAAGAAAACCTTCCACAAGACTGGAAGTTAGCAGAAGTTGTCCTGCTATACAAAAACAAAGGAAAAAGATCTGAGTGTGGGAACTATGGCGGAATTTTACTGCTCTCGGTACCTGGAAAAATATTTGCATCAATCATCCTGAATAGATGCAAAGATGCACTTGATCAAGTGCTAAGAGAAGAACAATGCGGATTCCGAATAAGCAGGGGCTGCACTGACCAATTGTTTGCGTTGAGTCAAATACTAGAGAAATGCATGGCCTTCCAATTGAACGTCAGATTTTGTTTTTGATTGATTTCCGCGCTGCATTCGATTCGGTGGACCGCGAGATGATGTACAAGATAATGAAACATTACGGGCTCCCACAAAAAGTTGTGAATGTCATCCGCAAAAGTTATGAAGGCTTCAAGTGCTGCGTCAAGGCAGAGGGCGAGAAGGGCCAGATGTTCGACGTAAAAACTGGTGTTTGCCAGGGTAATGTATGGTCGCCTATTCTCTTTGGTCCCCTGATAAACTATGTGTTAGCTAGTTCAGTTCAAGGAGGAATCGACATTGGACGCTGTGTTGCTGATCTTGACTTCGCCGATGATGTTGCCCTATTGGGAGTCTCTGATCTAAAGTTCAAGCAAATCTACATAGAATTGGATCTTTAGCCGAGGCTGTTGGCCTAATGATCAATGTTGGGAAGACAAAGAATATGGGTGTTAAATGCGAAAAACCCGGAGCCAGTGCACCCATTGCTCAAAGGAACGTGGAGTTTCTTACAGGAAACCGCAAAGGCCGTTTTGGGACTCTCATTGAAGCCGAAAACCAATCCCGACTACTCATTGGCGGGGAGGTGCTGGTGGGCAAGAAGAAGAATGCGGGCTGGTTCGCTACACTAGCTGGTGAGATAATGAGATTGAAAAGTTCAGCGGAGGATGAGCTTGTGACAGTTAGCAGCGAAGAGAGGTCAGTGATTGCTGATCTAGTGTTTACGGCGAATAACAGATCATCTGCGGTCTCTGATGACGAGAGTTGTGCATGTTCAGGTTGTTAACGTCGCTTCGACACTGCAAGAGGCTGCAAAGTGCTTAAAGTCAGATTCTGCAAGTCTAAGAATTCGAAGAGGGTCGAAGACAGCGCGTCTGTTGGGCTAGAGAAAAGCATCACTTTTCAGAAGTGCACTAGGAAACTCGCGACTGTGAAAGACCGACGAATTCACGAGTCACAATACTGCGGCAGAGAAATAGCTGGAAGATCTCGCATTTTCTCCTGCAATGTCCACGATCGAGATGGAGTGGAGTTCAAAATTGTAGAAGCTTTCAAGTATCTCGGTTCTTTCGTGAGCTTGCAACATGGTGACCTAAGGGAAATCAGTGTCAAACTGGTGGAAGGGAGACAGCGATTTGCGAGCTTTCAGAAGCTTTGAAAGAGCAAACAACTTAGTATTCCCCTCAAAGGCAAGTTATACATAGCTCTCGTTTTATCAGTGGCCTTATATAGCTCTTAAACGTGGACCATGAATAATTCAACGCAACGGAAACTTGAGAGCTTTCACATCAGTTGTCTGCGAAGGATACTATGTTTTCCATATCTGGAGAGGGTGACAAATGAAGAAGTACTGGCTAGATCTCGTATGTCGACACTTTCTGCAATGATCATGATTAAACGGTTGGAATGGTTTGGCCATGTCCTGAGGATGAATGATGATCGTCTAGCGCTCCGAGCCTTCACCGGGGAGCCGACAGAAAAATATCGTTATGCTAAACGAGCTCCTGGGGGTCAACGCAAGACGTGGATTGATCAACTTGAAGAAGATTGCTCAAGGAACTACATGAGCTATATCACCTTACGACAGAAAGCGGAAAGAGAGTCTAAATCCCGCGTCAACAGTTTTGTTGAACAGCATTTCCTGGATTAATTAAACCCAAATAAGCTCAAACTTATATGCATTTTATTAACTTGTTTGTACATATTGTCACTGTTCCTTTATTTTTTATGGAATTTAAATGTTCAAACAGTAGTAGCAGCAGCAGCAGTAGTGGTAATAGTAGTAGTAGTAGTAGTAGTAGTAGTAGTAGTAGTAGTAGTAGTAGTAGTAGTAGTAGTAGTAGTAGTAGTAGTAGTAGTAGTAGCAGTAGTAGTAGTAGTAGTAGTAGTAGTAGTAGTAGTAGTAGTAGTAGTAGTAGTAGTAGTAGTGGACAAAATCCAACCTCACCTCCACGTGGTGTCCCCTGGGGGTAGGTCATGTGCTGCGGCTCTCCGCTCACATGGTCGAGCTAACGAGGCACTGGTCTTCTAGTTTGTGGCGCAACTAGTCGTATCTCAGCCTTCAAACACCAAAGCAATGAGTACATTCAACCATGGCCACGAGTCCCGGGTAAGGGGTGCTCAGAATTGCAACGTTAAACGTCAGAACACTGACCCAAGCCGGATCTTTAGAGGCTTTGAAAATGGATCTGGCGCAATACAAGTTGGATATTCTGGGAGTGCAGGAGACGAGATTAAATTGATGTACCAGATAATGAAACACTATGGTCTTCCGCAAAAACTGATAAACATCATAAGAAACAGCTATGATGGATTCAAATGTCGAGTCAAAGCCGAAGGTGAGAAAGGACGCTTATTTGATGTCAGAACGGGCGTTAGGCAGGGTGATGTGTGGTCCCCAATCCTATTCGGCCTTGTCATCAACTACATTTTGGCTAACTCGGTGCATGGAGGATTAGACATTGGGAGATTGGTGGCTGACTTAGATTTTGCTGATGATGTTGCTCTCGGGGAGGTCTCAGACAGTGAGGTGCAAGAAAACCTACATCGAATCGAGGCCCTTGCGGAAGCCGCTGGTTTGAAGATTAATGTGGCCAAAACAAAGAATATGGGCGTAAAATGCGACAGCCCAAATGTTGTTGCAGTGCCTAGTATCCAACAGAACGTGGAGATACTCACTGGAACACATAAAGGCAAACTAGGACTCCTGGCAGAGACATCTAGCCAGTCACGACTAACCATCAGCACGGAGGTGCTGCTGGGAACGAAAAAGAAAGCGGGCTGGTTCGAAACACAAGATGGCCGGAAGCTAAGATTGAAAAGCTTAGCGGTGGCTGAGCCAGCGTTGGTAGCTTCACAACAACAATCTGCTTTAGCAGATTCAGAGTCGCTAGAAAATGAGAGTCGGTATGTGGTGGCTGACCAAGAGTCTTTAAGATGTCAGAATTGTCAGCGGCAATTCAGTACAGTTACCGGACGCAAAGTGCACCAAACAAGATTCTGCAAAGCCGGTTTGTCAGAGAATGTTGTCGACAAGTCAAAGTTCGAGCAACTAGAGGCGAGCCTTACCTGTGACAAGTGTGAAAGATAGTTCAAAACAGTCAATGGCCGAAAAGTTCACCAATCGAGATACTGTGGCAAACCTAAAGCAGTTGCCACACGCGTGTTTTCCTGCAAAGTACAAGATGTTCTCGGAAACGAGTTTGAAAACCTAGAAGCGTTCAAGTATCTCGGATCATATGTTAGCCTCAAGCATGGAGACCTGCAGGAAGTCAATTGCAAACTTGCAGAAGGTAGACAACGGTTTGCTAACTTCCAAAATCTCTGGAAGAGCAAGCAGCTCAGCGTGCACCTCAAGTGCAATTTGTACAAAGCACTCGTTTTTTCAGCCGTGCTGTACAGCTCAGAGACTTGGACTCTTTCGAAATTAATGGAGAGAAAACTTGAGAGTTTCCACTGTGGTTGTCTTCGGAGAATTCTACGTGTGTCATGTCTGGAGAAAGCAACGAACGAAGAAATTATGTCAAGATCACGAATGCCCCAACTATCCACGATGATCATGCTCAAACGGATAAAATGGTACGGACACATCCTTAGAATGGAACCAGGAAGATTAGCCCGCAGTGCTTTCGATTGGGACCCGCCCGATCAATACGTCCATGCTAGACGCGCTCCTGGGGGGCAACGGAAAACGTGGATGAGTCAAATCGAAGGAGACTGTGTACGAAACAAAGTATCGTTCACCAGATTGCAGGAGAAAGCAGCAACCGGGTCAAAGAATGCCTTCAACAATTTCGTCGTACAGCACTTCACAGAATAACCAAACAAATAACTCTTCTTGTTTTGTTTGTATTTGTTGCCAACGGAGCCTTTATTTCATATTTGGAATTAAAGTGTTGAAACAGTAGTAGTAGTAGTAGTAGTAGTAGTAGTAGTAGTAGTAGTAGTAGTAGTAGTAGTAGTAGTAGTAGTAGTAGTAGTAGTAGTAGTAGTAGTAGTGGTAGTAAAAGTAGTAGTAGTAGTAGTAGTAGTAGTCGTAGTAGTAGTAGTAGTAGTAGTAGTAGTAGTAGTAGTAGTAGTAGCAGTAGCAGTAGTAGTAGTAGTAGTAGTAGTAGTAGTAGTAGTAGTAGTAGTAGTAGTAGTAGTAGTAGTAGTAGTAGTGGTAGGCAGTAGTAGTAGTAGTGGTAGTAGTGGTAGTAGTAGTAGTAGTAGTAGTAGTAGTAGTAGTAGTAGTAGTAGTAGTAGTAGTAGTAGTAGTAGTAGTAGTAGTAGTAGTAGTAGTAGTAGTAGTAGTAGTAGTAGTAGATTAGGCTTCGAAGTTCGTTCTTCAGGGTATTGCTCCCATTCAGTTGTCCAGATTCATAAGTTTCCGATTAATGTTGCAGTTTCCACACTTGCATAGAATGCGCCAAATGCATTTGGATTCCTCTGTGTACTGATTGCAGAAATAATGCAAAAAAATGTTTGACACTAGTTTTTTTAAGCTTCTAACATAATTTGAATAAACTTTGAGCACTAAATTGTACAGAATTTTTGTCCGGTTGAAAAAATTTTCGTCGCTTCTAACTAATCGATTTTTGTTTATTTGTAGTTCTCCTCGGCTATGTTGACGAGTGGTACTTTCCTGAATACTGTCTAAGTTCGATAGTTCAACGTCGTATTTACCTTGTTTAAAAGCAATAAGGTATAATAAGTCGTGCATTTCAATATAAAGGCTGAGAGGCAACAAATTCAAGGTAACATGTCGGTGTTTATAGCTCTGCTTTTCGCTCAAAATTCATTTTGTTGCAATTTTTTGTAACTTTTCAGTTTCTGAAACCTTAGGTTACCCAACGTAACCTAAATAAGCGTTCATTTTAGATTTTTGTTCACACTTTTGAGAAGTATTTCATTTACGCTTGAAAAAGCACATAAGCTTTTTTGTTTTCTAAAAGAGCAGTTTCCATTCCAATTTAGGTTTCCTGAAACTTGGAGCCCAAGGTCTCGCTGATTTCTTACTTGATCTAGCTTATGGTTGTCAATAGACCCCGTTGATGTTTCCCCTGATGTTCAGGAGGTGAGTTCCCCTGATGTTCAGGAGGTGAGTTTTGTTATAATTTAGACTCATTTGATTTTCTTTGCACCAAGTTGACAAACTAGATTGAATTGTCTCAGTATTGCATTGTCTTTCACTTATCAGTTTCATATCATCAGCAAAACCATAGCAAATTACTTCAGTTAGGTGTTCAGGTAATTTGTTGATGAAAATATTGAAGAAAAGAGGTCCTAAGATAGAGCCCTGTGGGTCACCACTGGTGACTTCTATCAACTCAGATACCTCATTGTTGGTTTTCAGATATTGTTTGCGATTCGTTTGATACGACAATACCAAAATGAATTAACGTCCCTCCAACGTCAATGTTATAAAGCTTTTGTATCAGAATATTATGTGGTACAGTGTCAAAAGTTTCTGCGAAGTCAAGATATAAGATGCTTAGGTCTTGAATCGCTTCAATATCAGAATTTTTGTACACTGTGTCAAGAAATAATATTAACTGCAAAGTTGCCGATCGATTTTTTCACAGAATTTGTGTCCTACTAGTTCGTATATTTCATCAAAAACAATTTTCTCGAGTACCTTGGACATGCAGTTTAAAAGACTTATGGGTCGGTAGCAAGTTACATCTGATTTGTTACCGTCTTTGAAAATGGGACTTATTTGGCTTACATTCCAATAAGTAGGATAGGTTCCTTTATTCATTATTGTTTTGTACAAGAATGTGACTGACATTGTGATTAAACTAAAACAATTTCTCAGCAGTAAATTTCCAATTCCGTCTGGTCCAGTAGACTTGTGGATATTAAGATCTTTGAGCAGGTTCTCGACTTTTGTGGAATCAACTTTGATGAAATTAGGATTTTATTTTGAAACATGTTGTTGGTATTTCTGTTTTTTGACTGAAAACGCTCTCAGAGAATATGTTGAAGCTCTCAGTTTTTGTTTATCTGTGGTTAGCTCCATACTATTCCAAAAAATTATAGAAGGTACATGTGGATTTTTGCGAATTGTTGAAGGATATTTTTGCATTTTGCTGAAATGTCGGCTTTCAAAAATTTTGGCTTCATAAACTGAGAGATCAGTATCAATCGCTTTACTAACCTCTACTTCTAATTTTTTATCTTCAGTTTGAAACTGGGATTAGATTTTTCAACTCGCTTTTTAGTGTTTAACTTATTTATCATATGGGATGTTCCATTTGAGATCCATGATTGTAAATTTGCCCGATGTTTAGTGACAAGCTGTATATTTTCTCTTATTTTGTTGCGTAGTCATTTGTAGAATTGTTCCAGAAGAAAATTGACATTACTGCAGCAAAATAGAGTGAAGGGGTCAATTGTAAGGTACTAATTAAACTCTTTCCAGTCAGTGTTTTTATAGGCAAACATATCACTCGCTTAAAATAATGGTGAATCAAGTAAGAGGTTTATATGATTGCAAATTGGAAAATGGTCGGAGCAAGGTTTGCTATTAATACCAGAATTCTTGATCAGCGAATGGTACTAGGTACAATTGAGAACTATTTCTGGATTGTTGCATAAAAACACTTCTAGTTAAATTTTGAGAGATTATTTTCGTTAAATTTATCTAAAATTATTTCTTCGTAGTTTTTTTGTTGAAGACATATTCGCCCAAAAAATTTCTGTAAAATTGATGTCACCTGTAAGCACAACTAAGGAATTAGTGTCCACAATAGAGATTTTTACTTTTTCAAGAAGGTTTAGGAAATCATTTACTGCACAACGGTGGTTGATTTGCTTGGGCGCATTGTATATGCAACAAATTATTAGAGGAGACATTAAAAGGTTGATCTTAACAACAATAAAGTCATCAAGGATTAACGGAATATCCACATGTCTGTGTTTAAGGGATGATTTTACAGCAATTAGAACTCCCCCATGTTTACTACCCATATCTTTTCGATATATAAAATAAAAGGGTAGAAATATTGCTTCGTTGGTGACCTCAGCAGTTAACCATGTTTCAGTTATGCACACAATGTCATAGTCGCACGTTGAAAGACTATTAGCAAAAATTGTTGGCCTGTTTAGATATAGCAGGCTTCGAGCTTTGACGGTGAGTTTTTTAGCGCTTCTATGTAGTCAATTTTACCCGTTTGACTTTCCTCCTTGACGTTTGGAATGATAACCCAATTGTCGCTTTCTTTCTTCTCGAGTTCATGAAGCCGAAAACGTAGCAATTTTGAATCCATTCCATTAGTGATCAGTTCTCGCTTTTTCATTAGAGCTTTGTTTTTTTTTTGCGTCCTTGGGTGACAATTCAGGACTGATATAAATCGATCTATCGTTGTACTTATAGTCTTTCAAGCGGCTGACTGATTTCAGGATGAGATCTCTACTAAGTTCGCTTGCTGTATGAACAAGGATTACTCTTTCTTTTTTGTTTTCAGAATTGTATTTTGCAAGACCCACAATTTGGTGATTTTTCTCTCCTCAATGTTTAGGTGCTCTAATAATTGCTCTACATGGCAGAGGTCCTCTTGCATTCTGTCAGTAGCCTCCTTGGATTTTGATTCTTTATTTCCCATAATTCTTATTCCGAGAGTTTTTTGATTGAAAGTCTGCGGTTTGTACACTATTTTTCCGGCTTAGGTTGCTCCAAGAACACTTGCGTATGATTCATTTGGGCCTTTGAGACTTTTGATCTCCCATTGCATGTTATCCAGAGATATGTTCGTTTGTTCTATACTGTACGCAAAGTTTTAGATTTTTTCGTGGAGTTCTTTAAGTTGGTCATTCAGAGTTAAATTATGAGTTGATTCCAATTTTAAAACCGTGTTGCCGTTTTCCCGGCTCATTCATTACAAATGTGGAGCAAGTATTTCGCATATTTGAAGAGGACGTCTACTTTTATCGAAAGCAGTACACTCTGGTTTTAGGCGCAAAGTTTTTGGACAGCGAACGCAACAAAATTTGTTTTTGTTGATTTTGCTAGAGAAAGTTGCACAACTGTTTCGTGCTTTTTGTTCGTTTGTTTTGCTGTTAAAACTTTTAGGGACTGGCGTAATTTCATTGGGTTTTGTCATTATTGAAATGATTTTGCTTTCAAATATTGCTTCGAATATTTAGTCTTTGTCTCTGTGTAACCTGAATGTCACTGCGAGCAAAGTATCACTGCGAGAAGGTTACTGCGACCAAAAAAATGTTTTTTTTCTTTATCTCTATGTAACCTGATGGTCACTGCGAGCAAAGTATCACTGCGAGAAGGTCACTGCGAGCAAAAAAATGGTTTCTTTCTTTGTCTCTATGTAACCTGAAGGTCACTGCGAGCAGAGAAAGAAAAGGGGCCTCTAGCTGGAATAAATTTGTAGAATTTGTTGGATTTGTCCACCAGGAAGAGAGAGGATATTGAAATTCCCAAATTCTAATTCCCGAGCTTGCGAATGGGCTATAAGTAGGTGGCTTGTGGGTTTAAATTTGAATATATGATACCTCATTCGTTACATACAAGGCTTGTCTCTAAAACCTCCTCATTGGAAGTCTCCAGTACAAGGGCATTCATTCAAAGTTTGAAAAGACACTATTTAATAAGTTTTTTTACGCTAACTTGTAAGGACGGTAAATATTCGGCTTTAAGTCTTTTTTGGCATTCTGCTGTGCGCACGTTTGTCTCTACCGGCACCCTCCGTGTTCACCCCCCCCCCCCTGTGCTCAGTGGTCAAATGACGTTTTACTCCACATCATGGTAATTATACCTTATTAAGTGACTGTAACCGGAATGACCCCATGGTTCTGCTTGTTTATTTACATGAGAGTTTTCCGTTTGTGTCCCCCGGTGCGTTACCCCCCCCCCCCCAATTGCAGAGCACGTTCCATCACGAAGCGAGCTACAAAACCTCGAACGCTTTCAGAAGAAAGCAGTGAGCAGTGTAATGGATCACGGAAAACAAAGGAGTGAATTACATCAGTCAACTTCGGCTGCTCAACATTCTCCCCTTGCCTATGTTTCTCCAAGTGAACGAACTACTACTTGTGAAAGTCATGCATGAAAGCTCGCACTACATCGAACTACCTGACCTCACCAGCGCCAATGGACGCACAAAGGAAGTCTTTCGGCTACAAAAAACAATAACGGAAAAAGCTAGAAGCGAATTCACCTTCCGAAACTGCAGACTCGCAAACCGTTTAAAGAAATATGTTGAATTCAGTAGACCTTATGGACTCAAGAAGAGACTGATAAACCTAATGTGGGAGTGTCAATAAACAATTTTGCGATAAGAACGTCTGCACTTGGCAAACCTTTTGCGACTGCCATGTATGCAGAAATAAATGGACTCTTTTTTAACAACTGACGACTGGGCATAAATCAGCCCTGCAGCAAACCCGCTGCGAATCCCCAACAACAACAACAACATAGTAAATCATAAGGTTAAAATAGGGTACGTTCGTCGGGGGGGGGGGGGGTGCAAATATTTTGCACCAATTAAGATGGGGTGACACCAACGGAAAAATTCTTTGACATGTTGCCTTAAAAAGTACGGATTTTAAAGCACTATCACGAGCAATTCTATCAGTGATGTAGTTATACATAGGAGTTGACTTGCTTACCCCGAATCGACCGACTACCCAGGGGAGAATTTTTAATTCACGTTTTCTAAATGTTAGTCAAATTGATTTCAGAATACAATATGAGTACTAGATCGGTAAATGTGAAATGGACAAATGGAAAGAGTACTTTCAAAGATATTGAGCTATCTTTTGATGAGTCGCCTGACGTTTTCAAAGCCCAGTTGTTTGCCTTAACAAATGTTCCTCCAGAGAGGCAAAAAATAATGTTAAAGGGTAAAATGATCAATGACGGGGAAACATGGAACGAGTCCATCAAAGCTCTTTTGAAAGACAATATAACGCTTATGTTGATGGGATCAGCTGATGAAATCGTTGAAGCTCCAATAGAAAAAACAAAATTTCTGGAAGACATGAATGAAAGTGAGCGTGCTCAAGCGTTCGAAGCGCCAATGGGGCTTAAAAATTTAGGAAACACTTGTTATTTGAATGCCACAATACAATGCCTGAAAAGCATCCCAGAACTGGACAAGGCAATTGGTAGTTATACTCGTGATACAAGTTCCTCGCTAAACGATGAAACTGACATTGTTCAACATTTGGCTCTTTTATATCAAAATTTCAATGTTACAGAAGAGTTGCGCATACCTGCATTGTACCTTTTTGTGTCAGGAGTTCACAGATGGCAGCCTCGTTTCAGCGAAAAAGATGATCACGGTGGGTTTATGCAGCAAGATGCCAATGAGTTTTACATAGAGCTGCTGTCAGATCTGAGGTCCAAATTAGAGGATCCAGCAACGAAAAATAAAACTTTTGTTAAGCAATTAATGGGCATTGAGCTTGAATCAACGACGAAATGTTTGGAGTCAGAAGATGAACCTGACAAGAAAGAAAAGGAGAACGAGCTTCAATTGAGCTGCTTTATTAATCAGACAGTTAGCCATATTTACTCTGGAATCAAAAATAAAATGACCGAGACTATTAACAAGCGATCTGAGATACTTGGGCGAGACGCAGATTTTCAAAAATCTTCTTTAATTTGCCGGTTGCCTGGATATCTATGCGTTCAGCTAGTTCGCTTCTCGTACAAACAGAACAAAGGCGTCAACGCTAAACAGTTGAGAGATGTTAAATTTCCGCTAGAACTTGATCTGCATGATATGTGCACGCCGGAGCTTCAGTCCAAGTTGGAACCTACCAGAGCTCTTCTGAAAGAAGAAGACGATCGAAAGGCCCTAGAAATAAAAGCAAAGAAAGCGAAAGGTGAGCCAATGGAAATCGGCGAGAGTAGTTCGGCAAATCAAGTTGAGTTTGAGCCTTATTCCCTTGCAGACGACCCTGGTTCTAGTAACTCTGGCAAGTACAATTTGATAGCAGTACTGACTCATCAAGGTCGAAACAGTTCATCGGGACATTACATCTCATGGGTAAAGAAGGCTGACGACTATTGGTTTAAATGCGATGATGACAAAATATCAGCTGTAACGAATGAAGAAGTTTTGAAACTCTCCGGGGGTGGAGATTGGCACATGGGCTATTTGCTCTTCTACAAATCACGAAGTCCTGAAAAAATCTCCAAGTGAATGGCCCTGAATTTAATCCCTGTGATTGTAAATGTAAATGGTTTTTATTGAATTATCCTGAAGTTGAGCTTAAAAATATGGGTACCAATTTTGCCTGCAACTTGATTTTTGCTGGTTTTATCGTGCTAGTAATTTTTATCAAGGTATATTGATTACCTGAAAAAGTTACCGGTGGTATTGTCAGATAACTATTTACATGCCGTTGCTAAATTTTGTCCGGTTTATTGAATTGCTGTATTCGTGGCTGATGTGAACTACGTCTAATACTTGAAAATTAAAAGAAAGCAACAATTTTTTTGTAGAAATAGCAGTTTGCTTGTAATGTTTTTTGATCAGTCTGCTGTTCAATCACAACAGCTTAGAGGAGGGTTTGTGTGATTAAATTGTAGCAATTATACGAATGTTGCGTCGTTGTTCAGAAAAATAATGTTTGGTAAAACAAAAGATTTTTCGCGTCGTTTGTGTGACTATCCAATTTCTTTCAATTATTTAATGTGCACCTTATCTGCCATTAAAATTGCCAATTAAAAAAACAGCATGAACTTTTGAATAGAGGCGCGTTCCAGTGTTGCCTTAAAACAGTATTTTGGGCAGAAAATTTTTCAGCAATCGGAATTGCAATTAATTATAGATAACTAGTTGCTAAATGCCTAGCTCATTTTTCTATTAATGTGCTATATTGTAGCTGCTGCTATGTATCGACTGACTCACCGCATGAAGGTCGATTGACAGTCATATTACTTTACTCAGACTTCTCTTGAATAATAAATATTGTTTGGAAACGTCAATAGAATTCTTGAGAGTTCTTTGAAATTAGACGTGCTCTTTTTATGCAGAGGATTAAAACCGTACTTTTTGCAACTTTCCTACGAAATAGCAGCTATTTTTTAGTGCAACGATTGCAATAATGGAGCGGTATCGATTTTTTACAGCGAGAAGTTTAGCCCTTATTTTAGCCCTAAATATTTCTGAATTAAAACGCTGTAAATCTTTTTTGAATGCTGTTATTTTGATCGATTTTATTGAATGCTGTTATGCCTCTTTAACTGTTGAGGCAACCACTTATTTGGTAATAGCTGTTTATCGACCACCTGGATTAAATGTTAAATCTTTCATTGATCACTTTACTATTCTTTTTGAAGAAAAAAGACTACAAGTCGACAGAATTATTCTCCTGGTGGTTTTAGCATTTTAATGAATGTAAATAACGATGCATCGAAAATGTGGAACTCATTTTTTGAAGATTTCGGCCTGACTCAGTACGTCTGCGAGAGAAAGCATAGAAGTCATTCGTTTATCTTCGTCGAGCCACTCGTTTATCTTCTTGCTCAGCAATGTGAATCAACGAAATTCTCAATTACAGTTGAAATATAGGAATTGGAAGAAGTCTGACTCTGAAGGTTTTGTGAAGTTATTGAAGTCGTGCTGAAGGTTTTAATTTGCCTCCTGTATTTATGAAGCCTGGGATATGTATCTCAGGTTTGAGAATATTTTGGATTCCGTTCTACCACTCAAAATAATAACATTTACTTAACGTCAATGCCCATTTTTTGACCACGAGCTTTGAGTTTAAAACAAAAAAAGAAGAGCAGATCGTGAATTTAGAAAACCGAAAGCATCTATGCCAAAATCTGAATATGAAAATGTTACCCATTTGTATTTTCGAAAAGTTCTTAGAGAAGCGTAGACTATATATTGAGAATGCACTGATGGAAAATTGTAGCCGTAAAAAGTTTGCCACCTTAAAATTGCTTCTTGGTCAAGATGTAGAACAGCTCTAGAAATATGAAAACAGAAAACAGTGGAAATGACTTCAACCATTTTATATCAAAAGTGGAATCTATTGCATTGGTTCTCACTCCGATAGGTCCGAAATTCTGAAAGCCGATGTTAACCCAATGAGTTTGTTCAAAGGGTTGTCGATAGGTCAGTTAAGAGATTTGATTTCGGCGTCCTCAAACAGTAGCTCTCCACTGGCCATCATTCCGAAACATCTTCCGAGTTATTTCCAGATCATTGTTTTATCGACGTCCTGAAGCTTCCTAATCTTTTGCTAAAAGCGGGATGTTTTAGTCCTTTCAAATGGCCGTCAGAAAGCAATTTCTGATAATGAAGGTTTTCCAAATTATCGACCTATCTCAAACGTAAGTTACATTTCGAAACCATTAGAAAGGGCGGATTTCATGCAAATACATGAACATCTTGAAAAGAATAGTGTGTTTAGTAGATACCAAAACGCCATCAGGAAGTTTTTGTACAGAAACAGACCTCCTTAAGGTGACGAATGATTTTCTCATTTAAGATCAGACAAAAAGCACTTTTTATATTGGACTTGATCTACCAGCTGCCCTTTGAGTTTTTCAATCATCAGTTACTTCTTTCGATTCTTGAAGCAAGTTTGGGTTTCAAAGATAGAATGCATAGCTTTTTAAATAATTATCTGAGTTATGGAACTCAAAAAGTGTTGACTGATGATGAATATTTGATGCCAAGAACTACGAAAACGGGTGTTCCTCAAGGATCTGTTCTAGGTCCTCTTCTTTTTCCATTCTATCTTGTTCCTCTGGAAGTTTGTTGAACGTCTTGTCAATTATCATTTTCATGCCGATGACACTTATATATTTTGTTAACCAGGCTTCGATAAAGCAGGGTCTTTTGATTTGATACTTAGGACTCTGCAAAAGTGGTCGTGGTGCTAGGCTCCGATTAAACTCGAATTAAACTGAGTACATGTTATTTAGTAGAAAGAATAGTTTGAATTGCAATATTGAACTTCAGCAGACACCAACTTTTCTGTTAATGTAACTTTGCTGCGCTTCAACTATGATTCCAGACTTTCATATACAAAACAGGTTGGTTCTGTGTGTCGTAGATGTAATCGTTTCCTGTGAAAAATTCATTCCATCAGATTTACAGTCGACAGAAAATCGTTGATCGAGTTAATTCGGGTAATGATTCTATCGCGACTAGATTACTGCAACTCGCTATACTATGGACTACCTGTGAATAATATACAGAAAGTACAGCGTATAATGAACTCAGCGTGATGTCCCATTTTTAGAATATCACCTGGTTAACCAACAGCAAATTATATTAAACAGCTTGATTGGCTAACCTTGAAACAACGTGTCCTCTACAACTTTTATTTTTGGTCACCGTTTGGTTAACACTCCGTGGAAAATTTCTGTGTCGCGAGGCATTAGTTTTCCGAGCATCATATGGTGAATAGATGCCAATATGCATATAATTTGAAGTTTCCTAATTTCAGAACTGCCTTTGGGCGAAGATGTTTTAGTTTTGCTGTTCCTTTTGAATGGAATAAGTTTCCTTTTGAAATGAAGTTTATCTTCTGTTAAATTGTGAGCATCCAACACACTTGTGGACTCATTTCGTTTTAATATGCATTCTTTTGATGTGGTTCGCAAGTCCAGCTCCCCATTTGCACTTTTTTCCACAGTGAGGATAGTGTTGCTCCCGTCTCACGTCTCCTCTGACCTATCGACAGCGTGACCAGCGTAGCCATTTTGTTTAGATTCGTCCAACTGTTCAATGTGACTGACTGATTCTCTTTTTTATCATCGACCTCCAAAGCTTGCTATCGTTGGCTTGGTCCTCGATATGTAGTGCATCTCACCCTGCTTCTCTTTTAAGCTTCAGCCAATAACGGGGAGTTCAACGGTACCTTCTCTTAGAAGACTCCTGTTTTCTTCCTCAAGCGTTCTGTTATCGAAGTCGAACGGCTACTTGCGTTGCATCTGCTGAGGTTCTGTTATGACGGAACTAATCCTGATTGTCATCTAGTCCTTGATCCTCACTCCAACCTGTGAGTCTGGATGTTAAAACTGGCCAGAATCCTAGTGACCATCGATAGGAGGCGCACTCCTTGGAAGTTGTCTAGGCTGTTCTTGGCTCCTTTCTTGTGAATAGGCACAAACAAGCCCGTTTTCACCACATCGTCCCTGTGTTCGGGCAAGGTTTCAAACATATTCTGGATGACTCTCACGATCTGCTGAAAATCTTGGCGCGTTCTTTCACTTTCTCACACGCTTTCCAGGCCTCTTGCTCAGTGGGGGTGCTACTCAAGAATATGGCATCTTCACGTCCTTCATTTGAAATCGCGCCTTTCTTGATGTACTGTAACTTGTAAAACATGCGCATGATTTTTTGGACGATGAGTTTTCTGACGAAAAAAGATGGTTATGAGTGTTTTTGGTCAATTTGTTTTAACCAATTGTCTGTTGCATCTGTTTCAACCAAATTTTCTGCCCGAATGTTAATTCTGTCTTAAAAGAATTTTCTTTAAGTCTTCCTTCCCATAAGCTTTGTTTGGTCTAACATTAATGTGACTGCCTGGAGTGCCGAAATGTTTATTGGGGAAAGCGCTGATTAAGTTATTTCATTGAAATCATTTTCCTGGTGCAGGGATTCTTGAGATTTTCTACCAAATACTTTTGCTATGAGGTGACAAGGTCATATTCTCTGTACTTCTACTGAGCTCTCAGCTATGAGCTTTATATGATTTTCGGCAAATCAGCCTTTTCACTTAAATGAATCAGTCTGATTTTTCTGGTGTCTAAATTTTTGGGCTTTCTTCATATCAACTGTTTGGGTATTGATTTTCAATTGAACCTTGTCACTACAAAAAGAGTTAACGCGTACATTAGAATTAACCAGGCGTTCGTATCTAGCCTTGCGTTTTTATTTTAGGAAGGTATGGGTAAAAAATTTTTCTGCAAGCAGTTATACAATTTCTGCAATAATTAATAGATAGTCAGTGGCTAAAATTCTATATTATTTTATCTTAATAATCTTCTGATGTCTGTGTGATGATAACGCAGTGTTATACGGAAAATTCTGATTTTTTGGTGGCTTTAGTTTGCTGAAATACGATTCGTTTAAGTTTTTTGACAAGTTGCAGGAAAAGTTTCGATTAATGCATTTCTTTCTGTTTTGCGTGCGTAAATTTTTAAATTTCTGTAATGCATGAGCAGGCTGATTTTTTTACGGTACTGAGGAAGTTCAAAGGGTACAATAATGACCACAGATTTTGAGTTTTTCACTTTTTCCCCACTTAGATATTTATATAAAATCATGAACTTAAAGTTAGATTTGATAGTTCTTAGAGCTCATAGATTTTTTCAGGGCAGCCAGTGGAGTCAATCGTTGTTTGTAAAGATATTCGGTCAATTGTTTGTTTTATTTTCTGTTGAGTTGAGTTAGAGAACATTTATGCGCAGAAACTTTTCATCCCCTTTCCAAAATTTTGAATTCATGTAATGTGTACTTCATCTACCATTAAAGTCGCCATTTGAAATACCTGGATGTATTTCCAAAATATATTCTGGGGAAAGCACTCATATATATTTCACTTAAGTCACTTTTCCAGGCGCGAGATTTTCTAGCAATCACTATGAGATTTTCTAGCAATCACTTTGCACTGCTATGAAGTTGACAGTCATATTTTTTGTACTTCCGTTAAGCTCTCACCCATAAGGTTTATATAAGTTTCGGCAAACTTAATTGAAAATCAGCTCTCACTTATATGAATCAGCCCAATTTTTTGTTAAAATTTTCAGACTTTTTACATATCAACTGGTTGGAGATTGGCTGTCAAATTAAGCTTGTCAGTACAAAAGGGGACATCGGGTACCTTAGAATTAACCACGAGGCGCTCGTATGTAGCCATACAATTTTTTTTAGGAATGGATTTGCAAAAAAATTGGCCAGCGAGCAGATACAGATAAGTCTGCAATAAATTATGATAAGCATTTGGTAAAAGTATACATTATTTTATCATAATAATCTGATGAGTTGCTTGGAATGATAACCCAGTGCGTTATACGGAAAATTTTGATTTTTGAGGGCCGTACTGCATTGCAAATGTTCATTATCTTAAATGAAAATAAGATTCTTTGAATTTTTTTTCGTCAATTTGTAAGAACAAAGTTTCGAATAACGTACTTTTTTCTGTTTTATGTGCGTAAATTTTTCAATTGCTGTAATGCATTGAGCAAATTGAGTTTTTTTGCAGTCTCGAGGAAGTTCAAAGAGTACAATAATGATCAGTTTTTTAGTTTTTCTCCAAAAGGAATTTAAGACGCATTTCATAGAAAGGATTGTGGTTCTTGCAGATTTCAGGGTTACAAAGAGAGTAGAAATAAGGATAGCTTATGAAAATTTCGAGATTGTATATAGGACATTCTATATAGTAAGGCTCAACACTAGCCATGCTGAATTTAGTAGTGATTATTATGACGATGCAATTAATCTGACTAACTTGCTCCAAGAAAGTGTGTACTACTGTCATACGTAACGACAAACAACGAGCACTCAAAGTGCAGAATTTGCGCCTAAATCTTGATATTTAAAGGTGCTCAAGAATGAAGTTGCATTTTTTTATTGCTTGTGCCGTACCGACTGCCATATTACCCGATCTATTGCCTTCGATCTTATAATAATCTGATTATAACTTAAGAGGATGATTTGATCTCATATTCGGTGGTGATATTAAATCCCACGGTCGTGGCGTGGCCATGACCCGAGAGGCTTGAACATGTAAATTTACTAGTCTCCCTGATCATTGCGAAACTGCTGGAGTTTTTTAAAAACATTTCTCGGGTTTGAACATTGGCATAATTTGAACGTGGTTTCAGATGTGTGTTATGTAATGATAATGATGACGAGTTCAGGAGAGTGAGAGTTGTTGGGTGGTAGTGTTGTAAGTATTGTGATGGTACTGCCAGGAGGAGTAGGAGCACAGCAACAGCAGCAGAGCAGCAGCACCACCCATCACCTCACTACCTCCTCAACTACTAACAGTGTCCCGCTACCCCACCATCACCACTTCCTTCATCATCCCATTCTAGCCCATCACCCCCAGGCCCATCTGCTGGCCCATCAGAACACACTTGTTCATAGTGTTAACATTCTGAGGTAAGTTGACAATTTTTGTATATTCTGGTATTTTGTATGTTGCTGCGAAAGTCAGAAACGATAAATTTCATGTTATCACAGCTGATCGATTTTATGTTATCGTGCAAGCCACTCGTGTATATCAAACGCATAGCTTCTATGTTGAAATTGCAGATCCCTGCCGATGATGCCGACAGCTATTGCGGACACTTCGTCATCTTCGCATAACGTGTCCAGCAGTGCCCTCACCCCAGTCGGCTGTGCAGTCACTTCCAACTCTGCTTCCCAGATGATATCGACCAGCCAGTGGGAAAGGACTATGGCCTGTCAGGACTTCACCAAAGCTCAGATGAACGACATTGTTCTCGATTATTTGGTCAAAGGTTACTACAATTGAATTAGGATCAAAAATACCCTAAACCTAATAGAAAGTTATCTACCACACAGGCTACAAAAAACCATAGTGAATCATGTGAAATCCGAATGGATTGGGTTATATCAAGTTGTCCCACAGGGAACAATATTGGGTCCCCTTCTTTTTTACCTGTACATTAATTACTTGAACAAGCAAATACCTGCTAATACAAAAATAATTCAATACGCCGATGATACTATCATTCTTACGTACAATACGGACCTAAAATTAGCAACATATAATCTTGAACAATCCTCAAGAAATATATCTGAATATTACGAAAAACGCCGTCTAATGCTCAATCACTCAAAAACTGAATTTATTACATTCTCAAAAAAATCAAATCTAGAAGAAACCAAAAGAAACAATCTGTTAATTGATAATTACAAAATATCAAACGTTAATTGCGTAAAACACCTCGGAATCTGTCTTGATTGCACATTAAATTTTCAAGAAGAATTAAAACACGTATTACGCAAAATGGCTAGAGGGATAAAAACGTTAAAACGTATTTCACGCCCGTTCCCTGAGCAGACAAGACTACTATTCCTGAACACCTTAGTGATAAGTCATTTACAGTACTCAGGCCTTTTACTGGCCAGCTCAAAAAACAATTGCTTTATTACTTTGGAGAAACAATTAAGCTGCGCTGTAAAGACGTGTTTCAATTGCAAAAAATACGACAGTTCTTCTGATCTAAAACTAAAACATCAAATTCTGCCAATGAAATCTTTCTTGAATACAGAGTACTAAATTATTTTATGAAACTTACCAGTAACCAGCTTCCGATTTTCGAAAAACTACACTTACTGTTACGCACTGATTTCTAATGTTCCTCATGGTGTTTTCTGAGGTTAATAATAGCAGTAAATAATGTGATTAATTGTCTTTTTTCAAGGACTTATTTTGATGTTTCACAGCGCGATTTTTAGCGGATATATTTTGAATAAAATTAGCTAGTAATAGACTTTTATTGAGCGGTTCGGATGCGCGATATATCCACTAGTTTGCCTTGTATTGTTTAGCTTTTCTCAGAGATACTTAGCTCTATAGAAGCCTGTTGTAACTTAGAGTTTTATAAAGATTTTCCAGTTCAATCTTTAATTAATTTTAGCAATAATTATTCAATAACTTTAGCAAGAAGTTTCTCGAGTTTTATCAAGTTTTATACGATGTTAGGCAACTGATTGTCAGGCTGGTTCTCCGGTGTTCTGGTGATAGTTGGGTCAGCAGGACTGTGCCTTGAGTTGTATTGGTCCTTCGCAAATATTTACTGATTTTCAAGTTGGGCAATTTCCGGCTTTTGTACGTCTCTTGATGTTTGTTAAGTACATATACAAGTTCCGTATTAGCACCTACTTTATCAGAATAATTACTTCACCAAGTACATAATCTCTCACAAACTTGTTTACTGATTATGTAAATTTATCTTCAAGAAACTATTGAGGCTTTTAGGCACTTGATATGTTTGCTATTAAACTGTCACTCTGCGGTTGTTTTTCGCAAACATAAACAAATTAGAGGTTACAGGCCTAGATGGAAATACTGGCTATATATGGCCTTGAAACTAAATGAATATTAATTAATATAAAGCACCTAATTATGGATATTTTAAGGAATATCATCACGTAACTATGAGGGACGAAATAGGGGCGTGACACTTACCAACATCAAATCTACGCTACAGCCAGGGAACCAAAAAATACTGCTTCAATCACAAAATAAACTCATCTGCTCTAGAAAACTCTATCCTGAATATCGGCTTTCAACCTTTATAATAAATTTCTTAACGTGAGTTTTTTTTTAAAAACATAATTGAAATGGATGCAAGACCAATAGTTCTAAAGAAGCATCCTATAATGTTTTTCATTTATTTAAACAAAACTCGAATAATGCGTCGTACGGCAAGGCATCATGGAAAAGTTTTTAAGTTTTCATAGTACCACTGTCTCAAGTTTAAACCGTTATATATTTAGTTTACTTCATTTATACTCTGACCTACAATGTCCATTTAGTTGTTTGCTGTTAATAACTTAATGGGAATTCAATGTTTTTTTTATTTCTCGTCCCAATTGTTTGCTTTCCGGTAACAAGATGGTCGCTTTTGTTCGTTCATTGCAAAAATGGCTAATTATCTTTCAACTCAATACTCGGTGTTCAGAATTATAATAAATAGGCATCTGGAATTATAATTGGAACCTTTTAGATTTCATCTCTAGGAAAGCAGGTATGCCTCAACCCTTTCATGTGGGTTCTCCGTTTCAGAAGGGTTCAAGGAGGCTGCAGAGGCGTTTGCAGCTGAGGCCAAAATTGACTTACAATCAGAAAAGCTTTCGGGCATGGACGAGCGTCTCGCTATTCAGACTTGCATCGTATCAGGTATTATTCTATACATTACGTCATCAATTCTGCCTGGACTTTACAGACGTGTGCTCTAACGTCATCTGTTATTTTAGGCGATATCATTGGAGCCATCAAATCTATCAACGATCTAAATGCAGATTTGCTCGATGAAAATGCTGACATCAACTTCCAGCTAAAGGTGTGTTGTTTAATAGCCGCCCTCATCTTCTCAGCCGGCTATTATTGCGCTCGTATTTTTTACAATTCAAAGAATTTGAATTGTATTGGGGCGCTGTCTTTTTTTTAAGATCTGTTCACACATTTTCATGATTTTTGAAGTCAAATTGGAGTAGTGATTTTGGTCACGCCGAAACAGGAAATGGAGCGAAAAAGCGAGTGGTTTTGCGGCGTGAATTTTTTCGCTCTAATTTTAAAGTAGAGTGAGAAAACGGTGTTTGAACAAAAATTCGGTTTCTCGGTAGTGGTTTTTTGTTCACATGCGGCAATTTCACTCTGATTGTTTGCTGTTTTTTCGATTTTTTGGATCGGATTTTTTTCTAAATGGTTTTCCCGATCATTCACAGCTCATTCTAGGCCTAGCTTTTTGTTTGAATTAAATTTTCAATTCTATAGTGGTTTTTTTGTTCACATGCGGCATTTTGACATTGATTTTCTGTTTATTTCTTATTTTTTTTGTTCTGATTTTTTTAAAATGGTATTTATCAATTCACTCATAGTCCATTCTAGGTCTAGTTTTTCTGTTTAGTCAATGAAAATTCTTTGAATTGTACGTCAGGACTTGTTCTGCTATGTTTTTTTTTTAAAGATCTGTTCACACATTTTCATGATTTTTGAAGTCAAATTGGAGTAGTGATTTTGGTCACGCCGAAACAGGAAGTGGAGCGAAAAAGCGAGTGGTTTTGGCGTGAAATTTTTCGCTCTAAATTTAAAGTAGAGTGAGAAAATGGTGTATGAACAAAAATTCGCTTTCTCGCTAGTGAATTTTGTTCACATGCGGCAATTTCACTTTGATTTTTAGAGTGTTTTCGATTTTTTTGGATCGGATTTTTTTCGAAATGGTTTTCCCAATCCATTAATAGTCCGATCTTGGTCTAGTTTTCTGTTTAGTCAATGAAAATTCTTTGAATTGTGTGTCAGGACTTGTCCTGCTATGTTTTTTTACTTCGTCAACCTTTTTTTCGCTTTACCATTTTGCCGCTTTTTCGACATTTTGCGTGAAATCTTTTTGACTTCTCTAGGCTAGTTTCTCTCTTCTCTCATTCTGCTAAAAGTGAATTTGAACATCAGTTGCTAAGCAAAGCAATTCAAAATGAACAGAGTCGGTATAAAAATTGAGGTCAGAAATAGAAACGGGATAAACCCATAAAGCCCAATTTTAGATGCCCGCTATATGAACGTCGTTCCTATAAGTCTTAGTTACCACCTCTAATGCTTATTGGTGTTGATAGTAGCCCCTGTAGCCTCTCTCTAAGAAACAGAAGTATGTTCAACTACGAAATGCCATCAAAATAAATCGGACTTAAAAAATATTTTTGTACAAAAATCTTTTTTTTTCAATATATTCTATTCGTTCAATCCCAATCATGCTTATTGGAATCAACGGCGGCTATTTTCCGGCAATCTGCCGGGTATGTTTTTATATGCAAATTTCTTGCTAAGGTAAATTTTAAGTCATGCGCCGCAATGAATTTTCGAGTTATTGAATAGCGGCCCAGATAGCGCATTTTTTGTAGAAAGTTCTTGGTATGCAAGCCCCTTTTGTATAATTAAGGGCAATATCTTTGTGGAGATAACATTGCTACCGGTAAATCGAGACAGAAAGTACTGTATAAAGAGAAACATATTTGTGAACTTAGCAAGAAAACTACCATCAAATTTTTTCAATTCTGTTTTGTGATGTCATAATTTTGTCTCTCCCCTTTTTCACTTCTCTTTCAGAGAAGGGACAATATTTGATCGGTGTTTCAGCAGCAGCACGTAATTGAGTTGATCAGAGGGGGCGACAAAGAGGGTGCCCTCAAATTTGCCCAATTGTATCTCTCGGAGCATGGGGAAGACCCGTCTAGACGCCAAGCGACAGAGAAGACACTGATGCTGCTCTGTTTTGACGACTTCGACTCATGTCCTGTCAAAGAGCTCCTCTCTAAAACAAAACGTCAAAAGGTCTTTATACATTTAGTTTTCAATGCTTAGCAGTGCTTGATCGTACTCAGAAAAATGCATAAACAACAACTGATTCTGAATTGATTGTGTTTCAGAATGAATCTGAAAAACCATTTTGGATTTGGTCAAGAAACCCACCCACCCCCATCCCAGTAACAGAAAAGAACCCTTTTTCTCCTCGCTACCTCATTTCTAAGTGCTGAACAAATGTCTTTTTTAACTAGGCTCTTTATTATTAGTCATAGAAAGAAAGTTTTTAGCTGGCGGAGGATGTGAACAGTGCAATCCTGATATCACAGCACCGTGAGGCAAGCTCCAAACTGGCCAAAGCAGTCCAGATCCTTGACTGGGCACAAACCTCTTTGGACGACAGAGGTGTCAAGTATCCCAGGATAGATGACGTCACAACAGGAGAACTATCCTATCCAGACTCAGCCAGCCTCGTCACCATGCAGTAACATCCATCGTACACCCATGTTGGCGTTGTTGATACTGCTGATGACGATTACTCATTTTGTTTTCGTATCTTATTACAGCCGTCACGTCCTATCAATCATGCAATTAATAAATGTTGACGTGTACATTTGTGGAATTATGGCTCAAAACATTGTTCCATTTCACAGAAAAGCCTCCCTACAGAAGAAATAAAAAGTTTATGGTCTTGCCTATTGGCAAGCTAGTTTTTGGTTTCAAAATATCAAACCTCAGAGACTTGAAATCTTTAAATGATTTCTGTGGAATAAAGCTATCAAACGAACAAAAAATTGTTAGATATAAAATTTTAGTGTATAATAAAAGCGGTATTAATTTATAACCTTCGTCTTGTCAGCATGTTTGTTGATAAAGTTTATGAACTCACCACCAAAATTTTCCTGTTTTTAATTTTTTTCAATTGATGCTTTGACGAAACCTTTTGGGAATGCTAAACAGCTCAGTAGAAAGATAGTAACATATTACTTTGTTTGGTTGGGAGAATTCTTTTTTATTTGCTCTCATTACAAACTATGTTCCAAATCTTTTGTCTAAACTATATTTAAGTCAAAAAATATCTTAGTTGGCGCTGAAATTGTGCATGAGCCCAGTTTCTAACTGAAAGAGGGAGAATTTGGATGCATAAACTAAGTGAAATAAAGGATTAGTGTGCGTTCGCGCATATTGTTCCACGCCGCCGACTTGAACCAACACCTTGATTAGTTTAACCAAGATTCATACATAAATGATATCGTCCTCGCACTAAAAGAGGGTTCAACCAGTCACTAAATAATTGAATTATTAAAATTTTACTAATAGGCTCCAATTGCTGCTGGCCCAACGCGGTAAAATTTTTCTAATAAAATTATTTTAAAAATTTAAAATTAATTTTGTTGACATTCCGACCGTATACTTTCCATCCTCTTATATGAAAGGGGCCTTCAAGAAAACAAGAAAGGAGTTTTTTGAAATTATTATTTTCCTACGTCAAACAGTTGCGTTGATTGATGAAAAAATTGTTCCTTCTCAGAGATCAGAAGCGAGAATATTGCACAGACAGTATTAGTCCTGTGGTCTTTTTTATGTAATTTTTCGCTTGACCGATTTTCATCTGACCCATTGGACTTTTTGTCTTCAAAAACGGGATAAACAGGTAACACCCGAAGGGCATAAACAGATAACGCCAGGAGGGCGTTGGTTTGGACCCTCTCGAATCCAGCCTTCTCAACCCTACCTCCACATCGTTTGACCCCCCCCCCCCCCCCCCCACCTTCACTCTTCCCCCCTCCCCCAATGCTAGCATCTCTCCCAAGCTAGGTCATACCAAAGCCAACCGCCCGCGGGTTTGAGGGCAGTTCGCCCGACGTTAGTTGGTTATGTCTGTTGACATCTTTGAAAGATGGGGGTCATAGTCTATGGTGCCAAAAAGCTACGTAACGCACAATTTATTCGCTTTAGGCGTTGTTTTTGTTCATTAAGTTCAATATTCGCTAAATAAAATGGTGAGACTTGCACTATATGCAATTTGTTTCTTCAAAATTTGTTCTCTTGACGGTGACAAGATGGTCACTCTCAAATTTTGTCTGTATTTTTCTTCTCCCTTGGTGTACTTCAAAATTCCACTAATCTCTTGAACTTTTACAATATACGGAAATTTTTTGTTCAAGAAAGTTTTCGTGTTCTTCAGGAAAGCGTTTGTTTCGCTAAATCATCGTTTTCGTATTGTTGATGTTTCATTGTCCAACTTGGTAAGCTTGAATGTGTCAACATTATCATGGCCATTTACAGAGTTTTTCTGTATTGCTTTTTGTAGATGAGTTGCTTGACGTTTTTGTTGTACACGATGGTTCTAATTGCTCTCCAGAACCCCTGGTAGCATGTTTGCGGCGCCGTTTCGGTTAATCTTTCTAATGTTTTTTTGTTTCATCTGAATGTTGTTGTGATCTTTTCAAAAAATTTTTCCCGAAGTTTGATTGCCTTTTTCAAACGATAACAATTTGCAACCCTTTGCAGTTCCTCTTGTTTTTATCAGTACGATTACTTCCGGATTAATTGAAGAAATCGGTTCATTTAAAATTGTTGGTTTTGATTTGTGCAGTTTTTGGACGGGGTAATGATATAACGCGTTTCGATTTTCTTTGGACAATTTGCGGGAAAGAAGCAGAAAAATTTGTTATTTTTTGCATGCTCCTTGAACCTTTTCAAATTGACCTTCGCTTTTAGCTCTATTCCCAGTTTTGTCGTCAATTTAACAGTCGCTAAGTAATGGTATCATACTTTGTTTATTTTGCGTTTATTTTGGGATGATTGACAGGTATGGAACCGCTATTCATTGGATGAGCGTTTCTGTCATCAATTCGGTCTTTGTTTGCCCCGTTTTCAGTATTGTAGATAGTTTATTTTCTGATGGGAAGAGTTTAAATGTCCACAGGTTGAAAGATTCCTGTGGTTGCTTCCAAACTTTTTTATATTAAAATTTGTTCCCCCTCTTGTGGGTAATCAACATTTTTTATCCATAAGTTCGCTATGATTGACAAATCCACGTTTACACTGAGTTTTTCTAGTGCTTGTTGCTGATGGTTGTTGATGCTGCGGATACTGTTGTTGTTAATGATTGTTTGAAGTAGTTTAACACTTGCTCCATTCTTCGTTATAGTATCAGACCCATGTAAGTTGCTGGCGTTCAGTTCTGTTGTAAAAAAGAAATTATGAAGTATGGAGCATTTTTGCCAATTTTTTGTAGCAACGGTGTCAAATTTTTTGTGATGAATAAGACTAGTATGGATCATGTGCTAAACAGTTCCATTGTCAGATTTTGAGTTTGTCGATGTTTTGTCCAAATGTTTTATGGTTGTAAGTTTGACTCACGTTTGATGGGGCATTAAGTTTAAATTTTTGATGCTTTCTCGGATGTCCTGTTCATCTAATTTTTCTTTAAAAACAGGATGCTTTGTAACTGACGATGCAAATGATGTTGCTTTTGGACATTACTTTGAATTTCGTTCAATGTTTACTGCGAACAACTTAAACAAAGTTGCTAATTTTTGTGCTGTTCGATTGCAATTAATTGTGCAGTTGCTGTAATTTTCAAATTGTTTCCAATGGTTTTTGAGTTTCTTTTTTCTTTTTCTGTTTGGTTTTGTACACAGCCTTATGATATACGTAGACCCAATGTACACAGTGACGTGGGAGGCTCTACGGTTTGCACTTTTTGAGCTTTCTTGTGGTTCTTTACAGGTTTTACATTGTGTTAGCTTTCACATCGTAGACATTTTATTCATTTATGCATGAGTTGTCAAGCTTTTGGCATTTAACACGCCGTTTTACGTGTGGTGGCTATGTGCTATAATGACAGCAATGATGTAGCCAGCTTTTTTAACACCATGTTTAACTGCGGCAGTTACATGGTCCGAACAGTTAGTTATAACTCGAATGAGTTTCTTTGGTTTTCCTGTGACCTTGGTGGCCATCCGTTCTTCTCTCACTTCATTTTTTTGTATTTTATGATGAACCTGTTATTTCGAAACTGGGTTTCAGACTGGCTTTTGGCAGAGTGTTTCTTGTTGAAGAATTGTTGAATACACACAGCTGTAGGTTTGAAATTTTCATCAGACAGTCTCTTGATAGTTGGTCCTTGGCGACTTAAAGAAGTCACTGGTATCTTGCATTTCTCTGATAAGCGTTGGTCTCGGAGTCTGATTGGCTGAATATTTGTTTGAAGTTGAATTCTACATTGGTTGTGATGTATGTAACATAAATGAGTTCTTTCTCATCTTTTAATGTTTCGTCTGCAGTGTTTCTTGCTTCTGAGAGAAGCTCAACCAACTAGACCTTTTTGGCAACTGTCTGGACATTGATTTACGTTAAAATCTAAGTTAACGCAGTGAAAGGTCTAAATGGAAAATCTAAGTAGTATCTTCAAAATTATTTACAGGATTGAAAATTCGAATTTATTGCTCTGACAGAAAAAAAAGCGATGTTTTAGTGAAAAATCTCCTTACGAAAGTCTTACTCTCGAAGGAATTTCCTGGTCATTGTGGAGTACTTGTCTCTGGCTGTCACACGTTGATATACTAATTCGAAATCGACTATAGCCTTATTATACCCCATTTTAGAATTAGGTTTCCTTGTCTGCAGGAGCCTAAGAAAAATGACAGCTGAGAACAGGCCGCAGAAGCCTTATGCTGTTCAGCTGCGTTTACGCAGGAACCAAAATTATTAATAGTGACTTTCACGGACTACAGTTAGTTCTCTCTCTCCATCTTTCTTTCCTTTCTCTTGCGAGTATTGAACAAACCGAGCTACTGGTACTTGTTTAATAATTTTTGAAAGTTTATTTTTTGCCGTTTTTCTGTTTTGCTGAAGTAATAAAGAACAGCAGCCTTCAAAAGTATAAACCATATTATTCATTGGATCCCAGGAAATGAAAAGAGTTAAGCTTCGGCTGAGTAAATAATTAAACGATGGATACACATTTTTTCTGAAGGAGAAAAAACTCAATTGACTTATTTTTCCGTTGTCTTTAGTTCTTTTTTAAAAACTTACATGACGATGATTCCGTTCTCTGAGGGTCGATGTATTTATTTTGACCATTTTAAGCCGAAACTTATCTGTAACTGTAAAATAAAATTAACTAAAATGTACTAATATTCTGAAAGGCTAAACGATAACATCTTGCAACAGTGCTTGTTTTCTCTTTTGAGTATGATATTGGTAGAATAATATTAAATTGGTCAAAAGTTTAGTAGGTTGATCTATTTCTTTTGAGTTTCCTGAAAATTTTGTGAACTTATGTAATTTTTGCTGAATCTGATTGATGATATTACCTGTTTTTCCAAATCTTTTCATACCAATCTGTTTGAAATCTATTAAAAGGGAAGACGCGGAAATGTGCTTTCGCAAACATTGTTTCGAGCCGGGTCATCCACATTTTTGATATGATTGTTTACCAATTGAAGAGTAAACAAATTGTCAAAAATTCAGTGTTCGGAACAAATTTGTAAGCCAGGAAAATCGTTGAAAACTCAAAACACTAAACGAACTAAATGCTGCATTAGAGGTCCAATGAAACCCGCATTTTAATGAGACTGCGAGCCAAGACAAATAATATCGAGAAATAAATGGGAGCTTTTAAAGAGACTCTCTGAAACGACAAGAAGAACCACAATTATTGACCGGTATCAAAAACACAAAATTTTCATGAAAACACAAGATCAAAGTCATAAAACCAGCCATTTAAGAAATCCATTGAGGAGATTATTGTATGGTTCTCAAGAAATGACACTAACTTGCAAGTTGACAAAAAAAGGGAATATAAACCTCAAATGCGCCGTTTGTGTTTGAGAAAACTAATAAATTCCAAGTCATTAGAACCATTAGCTGTCAACTGAATAAGACACACTTAAACCTCCAAAGTGAGCCAATAAGACCTGCTTTTATTCAGATTAATTTATATAGCTACAAAAACACCAATTACAGGCAAAAACAAATCACTCACAAAAATGTTTGAGAAAAGTGTCGAAGCGATATAAACCATATACTATTAACTTAGAACGTTATATTTGCTGAGTTAAGCCTCCGTTCAACGCAAATGTGATCTGTCATTATCTTGATTATGCGGTAAGACACCAAAAAAGAATCAGATAAGAGCAAATTGTCAAAAGTCACAATTTCTATGAAAACTTGTATTAGCCATAAAATCACTTCAAATATTCAAGTAAAAAACTGCTTCAGATTTTTTTGTTTCGCCAGAAAGATTATGTGAATTTCAAAGAACACTTCTTTTCATTTCATTTCATTAATTGTAAACTCAGCAGGCTTTATACTGTCACTTCTTACTCTTTCTTTATTTTGCGAGAAAAGGTAAAAACAGCTGAAAGTAGACGAATTTCTTGAATTTTGAAAGCTCAATATCTTCTCGGAGAAACCAAAATTCAAAAAAACTCGAATATATTTTAGGCTCGATGGTCTGTATAATGTTACCACTCACAACTCTGTAAAAGAAATATATCGATCAGACAAAATTGACTGAGCAAAAGCATATAGTTCCATCCCCCCCCCCCCCCCACCCACCCACCCCCACTAAGGTGGGGTCAGGAAAAATTAAATTCTTTATTTAGAGGTACATCGTATTTAAAACGTGAAAAATGAAAAAGTTTTGAAAAGTTTGATTATAGAATAGATGAAAGTTTTGATTAAAGGCTTTTGTATAGTACAACAACGACAAAAAAGCGTGCCGCATGAAGTTCTTAACCCCCGTTTCCTGGTTAATTTGCGTTCTAACTGTATTGCTGTTTCAGAATAAGCATGTCATCCTTGATTCGACGTTCACTCCCAAATCTTTTGAGGTCTGCAGGAAGTCCTCTTGTGCGGCAAAGTGCTGCATACCACCCGAAAGTGATCGAGCATTACGAGAACCCTCGAAATGTTGGATCCATGGACAAAAATGACGAGGATGTCGGAACTGGACTGGTCGGTGCTCCTGCATGCGGCGATGTGATGAAACTACAAGTTAAAGTTGACAACGAAGGTCGAATAATCGATGCAAAATTCAAGACATTTGGCTGTGGGTCTGCCATTGCTTCCAGCTCTCTGGCAACTGAAATGATCAAAGGCAAGAAGATTGACGAAGCTGCAATGATAAAGAATCAACAGATTGCTAATGAGTTGAATTTGCCACCTGTGAAACTGCATTGTTCCATGCTGGCCGAGGACGCAATCAAGGCGGCCATCAACGATTACAAACTGAAAACTTCGAAGAAAGACCAGGGTTCTTCTGTAGCTCAATGAGGGCATATTTGAGAAAGACGTCGAATGGCTTGACATTTGCGGGTCAAATAAGTAAAACTGAAATTGTTGTATTGTACTTAGACTGTACTTAACCTAGAGAAGTAGATTAAAATTTAGTGGGATTTGTTTTTAGTTAATGAGTCGACGTCGATAAAAATTTAGTTTTTCTTGTTTTTAATATATTATATTTTGCGAGCACGTGATTTTCGTAGGTTAGCGGGGTTGTTTCCTTTATAGCCCCTCCCCCATCTTATTGGAAATATAACGTATAGCCCTACCCCTCAGAGTTACAGTAAATATATCATAATTTGAGGCTATATATTTTCGTAGCCGACGTATAATTGAAAAGACCCGTTTTTGTTAGTGCGTGTTTTTACTTTGAATTTAAACCAGTTATTTCATGAATAAAAAACATGCATTAAAGCAATCTCGAGGCAGAATGCATTCAGTAGACCTGACATTCATTGTAGTATTTTTCGCAAAGTTCGATGATGTAGAAGTCTTCTTTTTGTGGTGATTTTAGTGTTTGGGATGGGATCTATTTATTACGCCTATCATGGGTTTCATTGCTCTAAAAAAACAAACTTTTTAACTATTACGGGGCTTCCTCAATTTTTATTGTCTGATCGGTCTCTTTCCGATTTGATTTTAGGGTGAATTTCTCGAGCTTAAGTTCTGAAGTTCTGTGTGATTTTTTCTCTTTATTTTGAGTTTCAAGTTGCTTCTCTCAAATGTACGTAGTTTACAACCAACAATCATTTTTTTCGATTTTTAAATTTTACTGGTCTACATCCTTCAAGTAGCGTTTTTTGAAGTTATTGCCTCCTACATGAAAACTGGGCTGCAACCAAACTCATACAGCTGAAAGGGCCTTCATTGAAATCGAGAACCTGCCTTTCGTCTAGATTATGCTTAATTTATCAATTCAAATTGCATATTTTTGAGCTTGTGAACTTTCAACTCACATGCCACAAGGGTTTTCAGCTTGTAAAAGTATTTTAACACCCAACCCTACAGTCCCTCCGTTTATCCCCTAGGCAACTTTGCTCAAATGGTTAAAAGTTGAATGGTTGTCTGTCCGTATCAATAATGTCCATATGTCCATGCCAATTAAAAAAGAAGATGACTCAAAAAATTCGTGTCAAAGAAGTAAGTGTCATTCAGTTTTCGGATATCAGCATTGTTTTACCTTTTCAATTTGTTCGCACAATAAAGTACTCAGTTTACCTTAGTAGTTTTCAGCGCAGTCGCTAATAAGAAATTATTTAAACTAACACCTGAGGGCTCAATTGAGCTCTGAAATCATTTGAGTCCCCTCAGTAATTTAATAACTCTTGTGGAGCAAGCTACACTGCAGGCACTCCGCGCCTATCGTTTGAAGCTTTTGTCAATTGCTTCGACGGTGATCGGTTACGATATTTCGACAAAATGTTTGGTAGAATTTTTGTCATTTTGATGTCGATTTTTTGTCAGATTTCTGAACATTTTGTGACAACTTTTTTTTGTGTTTACTCAAAATTTCGGCGCCTTAGTTGTCATTTATGGTAAATTCACATTTGAAATATGTTATTTGACTTTCCTTGTCATCTGAATTGTGCTCGGTTAATAGCTTTGTCTATTGTTTGTCCTTTTGATCAAATTTTTGTTTAAAGTTTTTTGCCCTTTAGCCGGCAGTAGGCTACTAACAAGGCGACTCGTTAATGTGCGATCGCACATAAGGTTCCGACCCCGCTCATTCACAATTTTGGCTTGATTGTCTACCAAATGAGGAACATAGAAAAACCCAAAGTATTTTTAAAAAAATTGGTGTATGAACGAAAAGAAAGTCTCCAAAGCAAATAACTGTGGTGGAGTAAAAATGATGCAGTAGATTGATGAGATGTGCTAATATTAAGAAAGCGAGTCAAGACGAACAGCAAAATCAAACAACAGCAACAACAAAAATTAATTACATCAAAAACTTCATGTCCGTTTTAATAAAAAGTTAATAACAAAGTCAAAATACCGTCAGATAAAACTAATATTAAACAAAATAACTTGTAATTCACCAGAAAAGATAAGGGAGTAGTCAATAAACAGGCTTGGTAACAATTAGACAATAAAGAACAAAAACAGTAAAGTTGAAAAATTCGCTTATTTTTTTTTTAAAACAATTAATTTTGAAATAATGAAAACCATTAGAAATCAAATAAAATATCCCAAAGGTGTACGATTACCAATGCTTCCATAGAAGGAATTAAGAGCTGCCGGTATTCAATGTTTTACGCGGTTACAAAAAGAACATAGACAGCAAACAAAAAATCAAATAAAACTTGGCAGAAAACGCTTTCGAAACCGTGAAGCCGTACTATGGCCATCAAAATGTGTTCAATTGCACTTTCTGCAACCACCGATAATGTATTATGTGACCTCTCATTAATGAAGCAAGGTAACAGGCGGACAAAAATGGAAAACAAACTGCAAAAAAAAGCAACACTAAGTTTTTTTTAGAAAAAAAATATTTCCAAAGACATGAACGCCATTAATTACAGAATAAAAAATTAATAAGGTTCGTATGTTCTTCTAAAAGAAGCCCATGAGAATTTCAATTATCCGGAATATGTCTTGTCTAAAAAAAGAACGTCAAACATGACAAAAATCAAAAATTAATTTGCTTTTTTTTTCGTGTCGAAGCCAGTAAAGTGAATGAATTCTTCAAAAACATTAGATTTTGTGACACTATCCCCTTTTGAAACCTTCCTTTGACAACAATATTGTCATAAATGGCCTGTAATTAACGAGACTTGATAACAACCAGACAATAAACGGAACAAAATTGCAATGTTAAAAATTGTTTGTTTTTTTAATTCGGAAAACAATTGTTTTCAGAGTCATGAAAGCTATCAGCTATCTACTAAAATCAGAATATCGTCTCATCTATTCTTCCATGAAAAGGCTTTGAAGCCGGGTCATTGTACAGTAAAATTTCATGCGACTAAAAAGAAAAAGTAAAAACGGCAATTAATGACAATTTAAAAACAATTAAATTCTTCGAAAGTATTGTCGAAGCCGTTAAAATCATAATCTATATCTTCAAGCATTTTAATAATATCAATTATGCTTTATTTTGAAAGCCAATAATTGGATATATGAACTGTCAATAACGTGATAATGTGACAAAACTAAAAAACGTGAAAAATGGGCAAATACCTAAAAATTAGAAAAAATACCTAGAAATTTTGAAATCTAGTTGTATCAAAGCCAGTAGCCATAACTTAAGGCGTAAAACCGCAATAAAGATTGAATTTGATTTCAATAGAAAGAAGAAGCGTTCTTTCATTGCGGACAATAAGCTACAAGTTGACCAAAGAAGGAGAAAATTAGACGCAAAACTCAATGTCATTATTCATTTGAAAATCAAAAACTTTCAAAAGTCAAAACGACCATAAGGTTTCAAGTAATAAACTAGATACAATAATGTGGAGCTAATTAGGAACTCAATTAGAACTATCATTGAGCTTTTTTGAAATGTTCTGTTATTTAATTATTGAAGAAGAGATCAAATTTTTTAAAAAAGACCGACTGTTCACAATCCGAATTATTTTTGGATTATACCAGTCCAAGATTGGTCCAAAACTAGCCCTGCTAATGCTGCTTGTTCTTTTGGAACACTTAATTATTCGAATGTTATAGATTTTGATTTTTTGTTAGTTAAAAAATCAAAAATAGATGCTGCCTTTTTGATAATCAACGAAAAAATTTAGCAAAAACGGCAAAGTTTTAATTACAGAGCACTCTCAGCGGAATTTGATGTAAAAAAGCCCCCTTTTGAGTCTACAAAATTTGTGTTAATTGTGTTTGGGTCTGTACTTCCTGTAAATTTAATCAAAATGGACTAAAGAAACCTATTTCGTGCTGTTTTTGAAGAAAAAGTCTGAATTTTGAAATATTTAGCCAGAATTTTTGACAAAAAAATAAAAATAGCCTACAATTTTTTTTTGTTTTTTTTTGTTTTTACAAACAAAAATCAACAACATTTTCACAAAAAAATTATCGAATTTTAGCAAAATTGGCAAAGTTTTATTCAAAAATTCCGGAAAAAGTGAATAAAATCTCGCCGGAATTCACAATATTTCTCAAAATTTAAACCTCGATAACTACCTGTAAAAAACAAAAATTAAAAAGATCTTTTCAATTCCATATTCTACGCTGGACAAGTTTTCGAATGATACCAGTCTCAACTCTCTACGATGAATATATCGATCGGCCAAAATTGACTGAAAAAAAACCGTTTGAGTATATAGTTCCTTCCCCCTCAAGAGGGGTCGGAACACTAACATTTCATTTGATGGTAATTGTAAAGCACTTGTCATGCTATATTTTTGATTGAATTGTTTTGTATCGCTGATTCTTCTTGTTATATCAGGTTTCGGAAACTAAAAATATTGATTCTTTGTGTCTAATTTTTACGAATTTGTGTCGATATTGTTTTTTTTTCTTGGTCGTTTTCGTGTGTGTTGTTATAGGCCACTGTCGTGAGCGGTAGTAGCTTAAAAACGTGACTAGTCTACATAAAAATTAGCCTGTCCACTCATTTGATGGACTTCGAATGATGATTGGGTCTCTTATTGAGCGCCAATTAAGTGCTCTCGAACTGTAGAGCTCTGTTGCGTGCAGGCTATAATGCTTGATTTTAGAAATATATATGTTTGTTGTTTAGTTCTTTCTGAATAAGACGTAACTCCTTAGATTTCAGTGCTTTTTATCCTCTGCATGTCTGATTAATCTATTTTCGTGCCAGCATCCAACTTGTAAGCTTTAAAATGTTTAGAACCTTTGGGAAAGTTCTTATTCTAGGAATACGGTTTATGCACTCGCTTGTTATTATATCAATATATTCTGAATCGAGATTTGAAATAATAACTTAAGGTTTGACATCAATTTTCCTAAACTTTGTTTCTGATAAGTAATTAAGAAATTTTGCATAATAATTTTGTTTTCAGAAGTTTCAAATTGCTGTAATCTGAGAATGATAATTTTGTTATAACATTATTTACAAATCGGTGGCTTATTTTTTTTTATAGAAAGGCATTTCTATAAGTTCTTTGCCATCTTTTTTATTAATCTAGATTTCAAGCTAAACGCCTGTTGAAAAGTTCACATAAAGAGAGATGGCTTAATCTCTTTTTACTGTGATCCTCATTTTTTATTAGAAAAGTTTTACCAATTATGCTTTCTCATTTTTTGCGTAAATTTTTGCTTGATATTATTGGGTTTTTCTTTGCAGAAATTTTAATAGAGTGTTCCCGTCAAGTCAACTGTTTCTGAATTGTGTCAACTTTCCGGTTCTGTTTTAAATTTCGTCGTCTTCCTCTGTGTAATTTTTTAGAATACGACTAACCTCACTGAAAATTAATTATGCATTCATTTATTAAGGGTGAATTGGGCATGCAAAGGGGTGTCAGAGTCTATTTCGAAGCTATTGTCTGGCAATCTGCTGTGTTTTACAATTGCTCATTTTATCAGTATTTAATCAACACCTGTTGCGATAATAGCAGTTAAATAAACTGCTAGTGTAATAAATTTTAATGCCCGATCGACACTGGAAAAACACTTCAGCATTAGACTACGAGTTTATCTCACTTTTATCTTTTATCGCCATTGTAACTAAGTAAACAGTGGCGATAAAAGAGTGGTGATAAACTCGTAGTCTTATGATGGAAACAGTTTGATAAACTTTTAGTCTAAAAAAAACAAACATGAGCGCAACAGGTGTTGATTAAAAAAAATTACCACACGGTTGTTATCGCCCTCGAAGGTATCATAACACCTGGGCTTCGCCTCGGAGTTTGATAACTTCTCGGTGGCGATAACAACCGTGTGGTAATATTCATTAATGAATGCCCTTCCAAGTACGATGACAATAGGCGATTGTTTCCGAATTACGGTCTTGTTGAGTGGCACATAATTGTAACTTCTCTTTGAAAACGGCAATTTACCAGTGCGCAAATACCGTTAAGCTTAAAGACGTTCCCAAATATTTCAACAGTTGATGTGTTCGTTTCAGATGAATTGACAATGAGCGAAGTGAGTGAAGCGTCCCCTGATGATGATTACAAAGTGGGTGACAAAGCTTGGATCAAACTTCCCGGGTATCCTCCGTGGCCTGGAAGAATAGAGGAACCCAAGAACATCAGAGAGCGGAAGAAAGTGCGACCAGGGTACTACTTTGTCTTCTTTTATGGCACACACGAAACTGCAATTGCTGCCAAACACGAGTTACATAAATGGAACGAAGAGAACAATAAGCAATGGTTTGTAGAACGCGATACAATTTACTTTACTGATAGTTTATGGGAAGTAGAAAATGATCCCAACGTAAAGCGAGATGCACCGGTTCCTGCGATAACGAAGCCTCCTGATTTAGACAATGTCACTAAGTATAATCCGATTGTGCCGGCCACCTTTTCGGACGGTGAAGGGCCTGATGCGGACGCTGTTGAAGGCGATGATAACAAAAGTGGGAGCGAATCTGATGATAAAAGTGGTTCCTCTAGCAGTGATGGAAAGCCATCTTCAAGTTCAAGCAGCAGTTCAAGCTCGGATTCTGATTACGGCCACTCAAAGAAACGGAAGAAAAAGATGACGAAAAAGAAAGCAGTTGAAAAAGTGAAAAAACCTAAAACCACCTCATCATCTAGCAAAAAGCAAGCGAAGCCTAAACCGACTCAAAAGAAAAGAAAGACATCAGGATCCAGCTCTGACAGTACTGTTGATGATGTTGATGTATCGTCTTCGAGTGACGAGGATTCTGTTCTCAAGTTTAAAAAACTCACCTCTTCGGCAAAGCCACCCGCACCCCGGATGTCGGCTGCTCTCACCCCAAAGCCAGCTGTGAAAACAGAGAGCAAGCCAAAGAGTCCTGCGAAAACAATAAAAGAGGTAAAAGTCAGAATCTTTTAATCTTTTGGTCAAGTCTGTAATTTTGCTTATTTCTTAGCTGATCCAAAAAGCTGTAATGCTCACCAGAAGTTGAAGTTTTCTCCCGTTTTTATCCTCGTTTTCAAAGTTTCGAACATATACTAAGCGTCGTGGCTTGAATGATGTTGGTTCATTGCTATGTAAACAACAGCCAGTCGATTTTAAATGTACTTTGTTTGAACAGGAGAAGGGTGCGGGATCAAGTGATGAGGAAGCAGCTGCTTTGAAGAAGTTTGCTGCTGAGAAAAAGAGCGAACACTCTTCATCGACCGTCAAAAGCGAAGGCAGTGTAGCGTCTGACGTCACCAAAATTAAGAAGGAAGATTCAGCTGACGAGAAGATAGTTGACCCAGTAAACAAAGATGAGGGAAATTCTAATCTAGCCGCTTTCTTGAGTGAGAGCGACGGGGAGTCACGCGAAAAGACAAAGGCTGAAAAGAAATCTATTGAGGCTGAAAAGAAAAACAGTTCAAAGGTGTCTACGTTGTCTAAAGAATCCTCACCCCCAAAGAGTCCCAAGAAGTCGCCGAGTAGCAAGAAATCGTCAATTTCTTCAAGTGAGTAATGTGTATATAACGAGAAGGCTCACTTGAGTGTGTGCGTAGCATAGAATGTTTCAATATAATAAGTGTCCTAAAAATGAAGTTACTTGGCAGTTGGCGTGTGATCAAAGACCTAGCGCCAATGTGTGAGTCTGTTTTCTAAAAGAATTAATCGTTTTGCTGTTTGAAAGGTAATTTTAACAAAAACAAAATTTATGAAAAAGTTTTCTACAGAGTTCTGTTTTTAATGACTTTAAAAGCCGTCAAAAACACCCGAGATCAATTTCTTATTAATAGCCGCACAGCGATAGCTGGGGCTATTATTGGCCTTCTCTTGGTTTTTACAATTCAAAGAATTTGATTTGTATTGGGGCGCTGTCTTTTTTACGACTCGAAGAGGAGTATTGGAGAAATCCTTTTTTTAATCAATTTTATTGGAGTAAATTTTAAGCTGGAAATGAAACACGTGAAAAAATTTGGAGTCATTTTGGCGTTGAACAAAGTGAAGAGCAGAGCGAAAAGAGAGTGGTTTTTGTTCATACCGCTGTTTGTGAGAAAGCGAGAAATTGACGTGTGAAAAAATTCTCTCTAAGCGAGCGAAATTTTTTTGTTCACGTGCGGCTTTTTAAAAGTAGTTTTTTGCAAATTTTGATGGTTATGAGGTTTCATTATGATATGTTTTAGATTTAGGCTTGTCTTGATAGGAATGGACTGTTTCAAGTAGTTGATTTGAGTTTAATGATAATTTGGAGGTTGTTGATCAATTTTGCTGATTTTTAGACGAAATTTAATGATTTTTTGCCTGTTTTTTTTTTGTTTTACTGTTTTGAGTGGGATTTGATTAGACGCTTTTCACTTCAGGAATTTTCAGATACCAATTGATTAAAGTTTTTTGTTTGTATAAAACATTTTTTTCTTAGGAAAAATGACAGAAAAATTGAGAAATTTTAAAACCTTTTTTCTTAATTTTTTTGCAGTTTTTCTTTTTTTAATTTAAAAAATTTCTTAGCCTATTACGACCTGCCCTTTTTTGCGAGCTTTCATTGCTCTAATTGCAAAGGTTGTTTATTGGGCTGTATGTTTCCTTGTACTATTAAGAAACTCAGTAAGTTTTTCTAGTTGTTTTTGTTCAATTTGTTTATGAATGCCGTTTCTATTCTTTAATTTTTTATGGCTTTTCTGGAGGTTAAGGGTTCACAGTAGTTTTTCTAGTTTAGTAATCAGCATGGGCAGTTTTTTCCTTCGAGTTGTTTCCGGAATTCTTCCGGATAGGTTTTTTTAAAGATCTGTTCACACATTTTCGTGATTTTTAAAGTCAAATTGGAGTAGTGTTTTTGGTCACGCCGAAACAGGAAGTGGAGCGAAAAAGCGAGTGGGTTAGTTGTGTGAATTTTTTTTATTATAATTTTAAAGTAGAGTGAGAAAACGCTGTTTGAACAAAAATTCGCTTTCTCGCTAGTGGTTTTTCGTTCACATGCAGCAATTTGACTTTGATTTTTACTGTTCTTTCAATTTTATGGATTGTTTTTTTTCTAATGGTTTTCCCCAATCCCTTCACAGTCCGTTCTAGGTCTAGTTATTCTGTTGAGTCAATGAAAATTCGTTGAATTGTATGTCATGACTTGTCTTGCTATGTTTTATTATTTCGTCGTTGCGATTTTTGTTACGACCATATGACGTCACAACCACTTCAAATCTGCTTTTTTCATTCGTTCGTGCAATTTTAACTGAAGTGAGTGTGTGACGTTATTTTTCGCTCTTAGTGGAGCGAGCTTTTTTGCTTTGCGTGATTAATTTTTTGGTCACACTTTGACTTTCCTCACTCTCAAAATTGACTTCCTCACTTTGAAATTGACTTTTCTCTACTTTGATTCAAAAGATAAGTTCAAGCGAATGTGTGTCACTCTAGGTGAAGGTTATTTGAGAGCAGCTAATAGAGGCAGCAACAACTTATACATTTTTTTAATCAAAATAGAACATATCGACCTTCTATGAAAAGACGATTTTTTTTTGGTCTGTCTTTCTTACTGTTTTTTTTAGACTGCAGATCTACGAAGCTATTGAGGCTATCTTCTGGCAATCTGCCAGCTACGTTTTTTAATAGCCGCAAAGCGATAACAGCTATGATTGGCGACATTTTGCGGCGTGAAATTTTTGCGCCCTAATTTTAAAGTAGAGTGAGAAAACGGTGTTTGAACAAAATTTCGCTAGTGGTTTTTTGTTCACATGCGGCAATTTCATTTTGGTTTTTACTGTTTTTCAATTTTTTGGATCGGATTTTCTAAATGGTTTTCCCTATCCATTCATAGTTCATTATTGGCATATTTTTTGTTAGAATCAAATTTACATTTCTCTAGTGGTTTTCTGTTCTCTAGCGGCATTTTAACATTGATTTTCCGCTTTTTTTTTGTTTTTTTAACTGTTTTTTTAGGAATGATTTTCCCAATTCACTCATAGTCCGTTCTAGGTCTAGTTTTTTGTTTAGTCAATGAAATTTCTTTGAATCGTACGTCGGGACTTGTCCTGCTATGTTTTTTTAATTCGTCGTCTCATCGATGATTCTTGCGACCTGACTTCTTGGAATTAACTTTTTCACTTTCAGTGATTTCTACTGCTTTGCAGTTTAAATGTTTGGGTGACGTCATTTGTTCTACTTTTAGGTCAACTTTTTGCGTTCTGCTTTTTGCGTCCGTACCTCACTAAAAAATGACTTCTGAACTCGCTGAATGAACTTTTAATTTTATGAACATTTAATAGTTAAAGGTCAATATAGTGCATCTAAGTAGTGTCAAACGTATATGCCCTAATTCTTGAGTACTAGAGTCTCGAGTTTTTGATTTCGAATATTAATTTTGAAAAAGGTCCATTAGGGTTTTTTCCTTATAGAGCGTATGTGTCCCATAAAAATCACAGTCCGGATCTAACCAAAAAGTCTAGTGGTCTATTAATGAACTGGTGCCCAATCTGTCTATCTAATTTCTTTTGTTGTTTCAGTTCATGGAAGGCCACAAGCGTCTATCGCGGCTATTTTCCGGCAATCTGCCGGCTAGGTTTTTTAATCATTGACATAGTACTTAGGATAACGAGGACAGAAAAATCGATACAGAAATAAAAGCTAAGTAAAGGCTGTATTTGGCGTAAATCGCTAATCAGAATTCGAGAATCGGCACAGAAGTAACACATGCTTGTAATAAACAAACATATTTTTACAAGTTAGATGGAGTTGGCCTACTATTTCTAGTTAATAGCCTGCTTTGCTTTCCACTTTTTCTTTTTGTAATAAAATTTGGGCAATAATTCGACCTTCGTGGAGACTAGGTTACTTCTGTTGATTGAATTAAAATATGAGTTATTTCAATATTTGAGTTATAAGCAGATAAAAATACAAAATTGATTTTCAAAATCAGTGCTATCCGCTAAGCTTAACGAAACAGCAGAAGTACCATAATTGTATGAACTGAAAATTCTCAAAGAAGTTTGAAATCTAGGAAAAGTGAAAGCAAGTAATTGACTTCTATTGATTCTTTGAAGTAAAACACAATTACTTTTTTTGGAAAAATGGAGTTTGAAAGCATTTCTATTTTTACTTTACTCCGAGTTGAATGGGTACTATCAAAGACCTGTCAACAGTTAAAATCAGGGACTTTAAGTTATTACAGGTCGGTCGATCTTTGAAGACAATTAGATTAAAATAAAACCAAAAAGGCAATGCCAGGGAACTAAAAACTAGCCGCAGATAACCTTATTTCATTTTTGTGTTATTTTCAACAACCTTTTTCTTTATGGCGTCGAATTTAATGGTACTTTAATAAAAGCTTGAAATGGAAGAACTCGCCAGAAATATAATTTTTGATCCCGAAACTGAAAAAGAAAGGAAGCCGTTGTCAATATATTTAAAAAAATTCTATTTGATGAGAAAGTTTTGATTTCGATGTCATGAACATGTCAGTGAACATTGTCTCAACATATCAATTTTAAAAACAACACAGAGGCTCGGTAATGTTAGTTTGCGCATAATGCTCCGACCCCGTTCAACCACATTTTTGACTTAATTGTTCACCAAATGAGAAAGAGATAGGAAACTTTTCAAAAAATAACTTATTGTTCGAAATTAATTGGTGTACCGATTTACAATATCGTTTGAGCTCAAACAAATATATAAACAGAAACACATTAGAGCGCCGAGGATACCTGCCATTAAGGTCAGCAAGAGAAAATACAAACAACAAAATCAAACAAATAAAACAAGCATTAGTTGCGACCAAAGCTCAATGTCATGAGTTTTAAATAAAACTTATTGAAAAAGTCAAAATAGCTTCAGATAAAAGCTAAACTAAACCAAACTGATTGCATCTCACATTAAAAATATGGGGATATGTCTTTCTTGAGAATAATAAGCACGTAGAAAGAAAACAAAAAGGGCAACTTCAGAAAATAAGTTTTCACTTTTGAAAACAATTATCTTCAAAGTCATAAAGCCGTTAGCTATCAACTGAAATCATTTAGTGCCTTATATTATACTTTTTTATACAAAACTAGTGATAACTGTTATTATTTAGAATGTCTTACGACTAGAAAAGAAATATTTACAGGCAAAAATCGAAGCCTATAATATAAAATCACAATCTCTTCTCTTGAAATACTGAATATTATCAACTGTACCTTCTTGTAAAGTTTTTAATGTTATATGTGGTTTGGTAGTTAATGTGCCATCAATTTGATAATCAGAGAACATCAAATGCTGGCAAAACTCAAGGGTCATTAAAAATCTACGAAAACAACGAGAACATCAAATGCTAGGAAAACTCAAGGAAAAACAATTTGTCGGAGCCTTGAAAAACATGAGTTTTTCTCGAAATTATAAGTGATTCATTGGACCTTATTTGAACTTAAACGTTAACTGAACTGTTAAATGAAATTAGACTTGCCTGTAATTGGATTGAAAAAAATGCAAGTTTTTTGAAAAAGGACCCAAAATACAATCCTAATCCTTTTTCATTGTCAAAATTAACGAGGAAAATGAAACTGGCCTTACTATTGCTGCGCGGCTGTTCGAAAACGCTATTTTTCTAAAAAAAAAGTTGATTGATAGTTTTCTTAGCAGACAAAATCAAAAATGATTTATGCATCTTTTCTAAATATCGGTTGAAATTAGCGAAAGACCGCGAAATTTATTTTTGCAGACTAACTGAAATCATTCAATGGCTTAGTTTCTACGTTCTTTATGCAAATTGATTGATACCTGTTGTTATCCAGAATGTCATACGACTAGAAAAGGAATACTTACAGCTAAAAATCGAAAAGTCGAAGCCTATAAAATCACAATCTTTTCTCTTAAAATACTGAATGTAATTAACTGTACCTTCTTTCAACGTTATAATGTTATATGCGGTTTGTAATCAATGTGCTATTAATGTGATGATCGGACAAGACAGCAAGAAAAATCTCGAAAATTAGAATGTGGAAAATTTTGTAGCATCAACGCCAAAGAAACCTTATCTAAATCAATAACAGCCAGGAAGACTACCTCATCATTCACTTGGAAGAAATGCGACCGCTCTTTTTGCTGAGTCTAAGCAGAAAGGTTGCAGCAATGAGATTCAAAGTGACAAATGTGAAAAAAACATTAATTTTGAATTTTTTTTAAACATCAAGACATAACAACCGTAAACTTTCAAAACAAAAGATCGCAGAAAGATTAACCTATTGCTGCTTGGGAGGTCAATTGCACATATCATTAGTGAGACTAAGTCAAAAGGGTACAAAAGAGTACAAAAATAACAACGAGTACAGGCAGATTTCAACGATTTTTTCAGCAAACTTGAACGATTTTAAGCAAACGATGTTTAAGCCAGAAAACATACTTTACGCTGAAATTATGTATTTTAGTTGGACTGCACTTGAACGTAATTATAACCTGTCAATTATTGAAGTTTGGTTTGAAATCAATCCTTTTGATCAATCCCGATTTTTTCAGCAAATTTCAACGATTTTAAGCAAACGGTGTTGAAGTCAGAAAACATACTTTACGCTGAAATTATGTATTTTAGTTGGCCTGCACTTGAACGCAAATATACCCTGTCAATTTTTGAAGTTTGATTTGAAATCAATCCTTTTGATAACTAACATAAAAAAGAACCAAAAGTTTTCCAAAAAAATTTACAATCGAATAATTTTTGAACTATAATATTCCACAGTTAGACCAAAAGTTGTTTTGCTCTTACTGCTTCTCCGTTAAAACAAACAAATGTTCCAAATGTTGCCAGAGTTGCTTTTTCGACCAAAAAGTCATTATATCAAAATAATTTATGAATTTTTGATACTTATGCCGTTATATTACCGTAAAACCATTCTGTATAAACTGAAAGCATTAGATAGTTTCCTCAATGGCTCCATCGATACCAAATTAGACATTTGATTAGTTTGGCTTAGTCTTAAAGCTACAACAGGAACATCAAGTACTGGTAAAACTCAAGGGTTCATTAAAAATTTACGAAATTATTTTATCGGAGCCGTTAGAAAATTTTTCAAATAAATGCAAAAATTTTTTCAAAAAGGACCCAAAATTCAATTCTAATGCTTTTTCATTGCAAAAAATAGCACTGAGACCAAAACTATTCTTGATATTGCAGTGCGGATGTTCGAAAACGCTATTGTTCGAAAAAAAATTGCGTCAGTTTTCTTAGGAAATGAAAATCTTAAATATCAGAATTAAATTATGCATCTTTTCTAAATATGGGTGTAAATTTGCGAAAGACCACAAAAAAGTGTTTTTGCAGAAATATTTCTCAGCAACCGGAGGTACAATTAACCCATATCTGAGTGAACGATGGTTGTGTCAGCAGTTTTTAAAGAAAAAATGATTCGCCAATGAGACTATCGTTAACAATTTTATCATATTTTAGCTAAAAATTATCAAAATTAAGCAAAAAATACGAAAAGAACAAACAAAAGAACGGAAGTTAAGCTAACGTTCGCCAAAATTTTAAACCTCCATAACTCCTCGGAAAAGCGCAGTTAAAAAAATGTTAATTTGAAATTCTACTCTTGACAAGCGTTCTGTGCTTTCGCGAGCTGTCAAACCATGCCATCGTTCAAATGCAAAAATTTTTTTTTGGCTGTAAATTTACGGCCCAAGATATAGTTCTTTTCATTTAACGTGAAATGGTTGAAAAAATGAGATAGTAAAAAACAACTTTTGAGCGGTATTCTCTTCAAGATCATTTTTCAAGGTATTTGATCTTGACATTTTTTTTGAAAGAGAACTGGTAGTAGATAATGTTTCAGAGTAAACAGCATTACAAAAACGGCAAGTGTAAAGCACACGATTTACCATTTTACATTTACTCGAAACATTTAAGTTACAATGAGTGCAAGTGCAAATTAATCAACACAAGTGAGTTTCGTTTTCGATTCTTTGAATGCAAAATGAACGTTCCCTATATATATTTTGTAGGTTCCATTAAGTCAGAAGCAAAGGAGTCTGATCACCTCAAACATGCTGTTAAGTCAGATCCAAAAGCTATTGTAGTTGAGAAGAAATCCACTTCAAGTGACAAGAAACGCAGTCAGGAAAAAGACGACGATTCTGATTCACCGCCTGCGAAGAAAAGGGAGAAATCACCCAACTCTTCCAATCAGCTTGAGAAGAAATTGAAGAAACACAAAGAAAGACTGGAAAAACAGAAGCTGGAAAAGGAGAGGTTAGCCGAACAAAAAGAAAGGAAACCTTTGATCGAGGAATCGGATAACAGTTCTGCCGACGAGGCCGATAACCGAAAGAGCAAAAAGCCTACAAGTGCAATTGTAATGGACGTGCACAAACTGTCATCTGAAAAAGTTCTTGACAAGCTTCATTTTGAACTCATGAAGTCACTTACTCAGAAAAATTTGAACCATGAGCGTGCTATAACCTGTTTGACAGAAATGAAAGATTACCTTACAAGTGAGAGTTTAAAGAAAGTTACGGATGTTTTCATATCAATTAAAAAAGTTCGCAAATACAAGAAAGATGCAGCTGTGCAGCAGAAGGCAGAGGAAGTGTTCAATGTAATGAAATCTTTAGTAACCAATTCGGACACCGACGTCTTATCAGTTTTGGCTGAGGAGAAAAAGAAACGCCAAAGTGAAGCTACTAAGAGCCAGGTATCACCGGCCGTAGGCCCAGAACCATCTGAATCTACTAATGCGGTTGCAGAAAGGTCAGAGAACATTTCCTCTACAGTTTCTGGTCAAGATAGTACTGCGCCCAAACAAGAACCAGCTTCTAGCGAACCAACAGAAAAAGTGAGCAAAACAACTGAACAACCTAAGGTCACCGAACAATCCGTTACTGAAAAAGCGTCTGAAAATACCTCCAATGACCAGCCTACAGAAGTGGTCGAAGGAAAACAAGAAGCGACTGAATCTGAAAACGCCACAGGTGACGAGGTCCAGAAAGCGTTGCCATCCTCCGGCACCAAACCGGCAGTCCAATATTTCTTCATGAGACCGGCCGAAGAGGGAGCCGAGGATGATAACGATAACAAAGACCCTCAATCTGTGATAGGAGATTCTGAAGCCAAAAGTGAAGCTGAAACCTCATCTCAAGCTTCAAGTTCAAGCAGTGCTGAAATCAATGGTCATGGCGATAAAACGAACAGCATCAACGGCTCTTTAACTCCTACGCTTGATGAAAAAGACACGAGCGAAAGTATCAAAACTGAAAATGAAATTGAAATGAAAGAAAACAGCAACAATAATGCGTCAGCTGAAGAAGGTGAAATTTTAGAGAAACCTGCCAAAAGTGTCAATCCAGATATAAACATTGATGACGCGTTGGGAATATGAGGAAAAATCTTAAGAAAAATTAGCGAAAAACCTCTCTAGTCAATATCGGTTGGCTGAGAAGGGTTTGTTTTACGTGTCAATATTGGAGTTGATATTTGGCCTGGATTAGTTGAAGCTTTCTTTCGACTAATCATGAAGTTCTGATGACTTAGTGCTTTTCTTCTTCAAACTTTGTTGATTTTTAGATTTGATTGTTTTTAAAACTTTTTCCATCATTTGTGTTAAACGTGGTCAATTTAGAAAGTGGGATGTAACGGAGTAGAAAGAAAAAATGCAATTTGTATATGGCTGGAACTGTTCTGTAGACAAATGTACCCAGAATAGAACGATATCCTTGATCTCTACTAACTTTCCGGCGAATTTTTTTTTGGCTGTTGTGCTTAATCATATTATTGTATCTCTGTTGAAATAGTGAATGGGTACGTTTAGAGCTGCGTAACAGTGAGTTGAAATATTAGTTCTAGGCGCAAGCAATTCAATTTTGGAGTAATGATCAATTGTTGATTAGCAATGTTCGTGCTATCATTGGTGAAGTTGAAATATCCGAATTAATTAATTGAAGATAGCAATATTAGCTACGCACCTGTTCAGTAGTGAACCAGTGTGTGACATGGAGGCCCTTTTGACGAGTTGTATTTGTGAGAATGTTGTAAATTCCTGTTAGAATACCTATATTGCGTTAGGTAATCATGATGGAAAGTTCTCTGTTACTATTATGAGTTGATCTTGTTTATTTAATACATCTGAGCAACAGCTTATTTTTTCAAATTCTCTTTTCATCTTCATCAATCAGGCTAAAAGGTTATATTAGACTAATCAAGCGAATCTTCAGAACACAGAAAACTGCAAAATACAACTACAATTCGGCCAAAGAGCTACCTATCCGGATTACGATTTAAAGAAAAGGAAATATGGCACCTTTGTGGAAAGATGTTTTCTGTAATGAAATTTTTATCTTGAATAGAACAAATACTTGCTCGATTCTGTACCGATTAATTGTCGTCAGAGATATAAATTGACCTGATTACATAAAGGAGAATTAAATTGTGTAAATCAGAAAAGTTTGGTCTTTTAGCGAATTCTTTTCCCTCATTTATCGGAAAATATCTTTTTTGTACTGAATGCCACTGATTGCATATTGCTATGATCAGACGGCTTCATGGTTAAAAGAATGGAATTTAATTTTTTTAAAATTGAAGTTTTTTGGTCTTTCATCTAACAAGAAAGTTCCGCCTTACAAGTTAGGTATTTTTGTTGCATGTACAAATAAAGCGTTTTCGTAGTATACTCATTTTTGAATTCATAAAGTATCAAAAAAGAATGTTAATTTAAAAATAGAGCAAGGCTGAAAAATTCTATAGCTAATCTGAAATATGGGCGTTTTTTGCTCGAAAATTAAGGTATCAGTTCTGAGAGATCTTAGAAGTTAGGAGTAATGGAATATACTGTCTCGGATAAACGATTGACTGACTCGGCCTCAATATAACCCATCTTTATGAGCATATTTTTTTCTGTTTAACGTATTTTAAAGAAAACAATTAATCGAAAGACAAAGTTTCTTTCTAGTTCAAAAGGTAACCAAAAAGAAATTTCAAAGCGTGGAAACTGGAAGTTTTTTTTAATAGAGGACTCTGGAATTTTATAAAGGAAAAAGAAAAGGAAATAAATCAACTTCCTTAACTTTGAACTATGAAACTAATTCTTTAAAAACGTATTGTGACTTGTGGTTCATTTCTTTGGTTCATTTGTGGGCCATTTCTGTGACTGTGGTTTATTTCTAGAAATAATTTTCTTAGAGCACCTAAAAAAGACAAAAACTGAAATACGTCGTTCATCGTCCTGCTAACTTTTTTGGCTTCTTGAAGAAGTGCTTGTGTGAAAAGATGTTGCTTCAAGAGATGGCTCCCATTTTGTATAGTATTTGATCCAACGGGGAGGCATTATAAGAGCGTTATTGCAGTATACTCATTTAGTTTATTTTTGCCAATTTGTTCGGGAACTTAAGCTGAACCTGAAACCCATATCCCCATTCATTGTTGATTTTATCGAAAATTTAGAGGTGATCAAATATTGGATACCTGAGAACATAAAAACAAAATTATTTGTTTGATGAAAAATGGTGTAGAATTTTGTATTTTTGTCGTTAGAAGGCTTCTAGCTGGGGACTGGCTAGCGCCCAAAACTCTATCAAGAATCCGAAAGATTTGTTTGGTGGTTCCTCTTGTTGTAGGGAGTGTACTGTGTGGTCCCCAAAAAATGTTGCTCTCTCGGCTGCTTGAAAACTTCACTCTGGATAATTGAATTAATAATCAAAATATGTAATACCAGCAACAAGTAAAGTTATAGCCAGAGACAGTAAATTGAGTTAAATTCAACAATCAAAAGGAATTTTTCTATCAAAACTAATTAATGGTTCACACTGAATCAAACCAATTCAATCACTATCTCCGCAAGTATCCACAAATCCGTTACTTTACTTCCTTTCCCTGATAACTAAAATAAGTTCTGCCTCCCAGTAGCTATGTTACTGGCCAGAAACTTATTATATTCACAGCCAACTATTTTGAATAACTTGCAGTTTCACTCACTGCAACCGCGAAACTATGTTCTTTCGCAAAGAACTCTCAATTAACAACACTTTTCTCACTCTGAGAATCAACTGCTCCACTTGAACTCTCTCTCTCTCTCTCATTCAAGTTTTGACTGACGAACTGCTGTTTCTCAGCCTCGTACGTCTTTCTCTCAGACTTGCTCTCTCGCGTCTGCTGGTTTTTCTTGTTCTTAAGGGTACTCAACCTTATCAGCTTTTATCAGCAAAATGTAACGTGTCGTTCCTTTTAGAACATTTTGACCTAACGTATAAGTGCATCTGTGGACGTAAAATAATGGTCACGCGCTCCAAATTATCTTATGTAAATGTTTGTTCGAGATGACCGGAGCTGCGTGTTTTAACTCGGTTTGATAATTTCAGAATATGGCACAATCCATGTTTCATGCTGAGCAATATGTGTGCAAATTTTCGCGCGCTTGCTTTTTCCTTTCCTAAGTAACGGATACGCATCCAATTTAAACTATGATACCTCTGTTTCCCATTTAAGTTGGAGTAATGTTCCGTTTTAAATAAAACTTTAAAACTTTCCTTAGAGTCATCAAAAAAAGGGAAAAAGAAAACTTAGCTCTTTTTGTCCCTTATTCCCTTGTAGAATAGTTTCAGTGCTAATACTTTGGGATTGAAAGGTAATTTATCTCAACTTTCCACTCTGAACGAGGCCTTGGTAAAATGTTTTTGACTCTGGAAAAAGTTTTGATTCTTTCAAAGGAGTATAAGAAATTCGTCTTTCATCTTTTTTTCTTTGTTTACTTTAGAGGCCAAAAGATCGGTTTCGGGTACCGGAAAAAGCCCGTTGTTTTTCTCAATGTGTAAGGAATTGTCCTAGGAGTAATCAGTTAAAATTTCATGGTGATCGGACTTGAGGAAGTAGGGTTTTCAGGACTTGCGGGTGGGTTGGTGAAAATACGGACGCTTAGTTTTGTAACTTTGGAGTTTTTCTCTATCAGAAATTCCTTCAAACAGCCGTTATGCTTCTTTGGACTTATTAATTTGCTAAGCTAGTTGCGTTTTGTTTACATAAGATTTCACACCAACTTAAATTGCTCAAGTTCGTTCCTTTTGTTTACATAGTCAATATGCTCAAGATTAGATCCTAAACTACGCAAACTAATTAACAACTCGATATGAAAGTTTCAACATCAATTAATTCTAACGACCCAAACAGAAATTCCACACTACTCCCTCCTAGACTATTATTCTCCCGAATAATTAAAAGGTCCTGTGTACTAGTACACTTTTTCTTTAGCACAGAGCGTTTTTTGTTTAGAAACTTAGTGAACATACGTTAGTGTGAACCATTTAAATAGAGTTCCAAGTAAATGAAAATTCGAAAATGCCCAGAGCATCATTTACTGATTAAATAATAACTAGAAGATATAAGCATGATCATATATATGAGTCATCAGTCAGCCAGTTCTTTTTAAGGAAAAAACACTGGCCGAAAAGAAGCTCACAATCAAAATCAGTCTTATGAAATCAACTCTAACTCTGTCTAATCTTAATCTAATTCTGAGCATTGCAATTAAACTGGCCATCCTTTTCCAATGGTTTTGTCATTTAGAGCATATGCACTTCTTTCTTAATAGCAGATATGTTCATCCAATTATGAGCTTCTATTATAAGGTATGGCGTAATAACTCACAATCTTAAGAGCAGCATTGTCAGCTCACAATTACTAGCTCTCACATAAGACAGTTCAACTTTACCGACTTTGTCAACGCTTCTTTCCTCCTCCGATGCTTGAAGGGATGACCGCCTCCATTCTCATTCTTCGACTTTTTCTTTCGTTTGCGCCAGACTCCCCTGGACAACTGATTCTTCAAATTCAGTCTGTTCCACTTCTCCTTCCGGCTAACTCTTTGTTTTCCAAAGATCAGCCCGCACAACTCATGGTACTCCAAATCCACGCTTCTCTGATCGTCACTCTCCCTTAACAGGTTCGGAAAAGAACCATACGACACCTCCCTCCTATATTTTATTATCTCTTGTTGCCCGGTTAAGCGCTTCGACCGCTGATTTCGATCAGTACCTATTGTTTTCTCTACTTCGAAATCCGAGGACTGCTTCTGTTCATGACATTGCTTCGAATAAGAACTCTCGAAGTGTACTGCCACTACATTTTCTCCAAAATCAAATGGAGAAGCGTTTCCTCCATCAATCGGTATTTTCAGCTCCAGATCTCTTGCCCTTGGAGATGTCAACGACTTATCGTCACCTAATTCTATCTTGTGTACGTGCAACACTTCACTATCCGATTGAGTAGTTGAACTTTTTCGGACTTCTGCACTAGAAATCTTGGTTTGCCCCAACATCAGTGGCCACTCAATCGCACTCTCTACAATTTTATCGCTCCCAAAGATTCCATCACTTTCAGCATAGAAGAAACTCACTTTCCAGTTTTTCACGTCTGAGTGGGTTAATTGAGGCTCCAGATTTAACGAAATGTTTTTCTTGCGATCTGACTCTTCCAACTTCATCTGAACTAAACCAAAAATCACATCACGCGAGTCAACACCACTTCCATCTTGTCCGTCGAGCATCATTAATTCTTCAGCGGTTGAGTGGTCAAGAACATCACCAAAAACTGATTCATCAGCCACTGCAATTTCTGCATCGAAGCTCCGATTCTCCAACAATTTGAAATTTTCAGGCGCTAGCTGCTGACGCAAAGTTTCAAAAACAAGTTCATCTTCCTGTATAGTATCACCGCTGCCTCCAACAGTCGCGTTTCTTTTTGAGTCCTCGTTTTCAAATTTGTCTTTTGCATCAACTTCGTTTTCTTTACAAATCTTGGAGAAATAATTTTTGCCGGATTTCGCTGGTGTAGTCGATTTTTTTGCTTTGCTTTCTTCTAGAAATCCATCCGTGTTTGCTTTTGCAGCCTTGCTACCACAACTTTTAGTCGCTTCGCGATCGGCACCGTCTGTTGGGAAAGATACAAAACTCCCTTGTAATTTCTCACAGTTATCTTCAGACGTTCGGGTCAAACTAATGTGGTCAAAGTGCTGCGACCCAGTACTGACTATACGCCTGCGCGAATTATTAGCAATCAAAATTCCACTAAAAATTTTTTCTGCCGTTGTGGTCAAATTGTTGTTTTGAGCAAAGTTAAAATGCAGCATAGCTGTTTCTCCAACATCTATCCATTTGCCAAAGTGCCACGGCACGCCAGGACTGGACGTGATTTCTTCAAGAGTTATCAAACTTTTGGAGCACCTCTTCCCAACTGTCAATTCGTTTCCTGGTGTCGACACAAAAGAATCAGAACTACTGTGCCGCCCACGAATGTTTGGTAGGAACACATCGTCGTCCATGCAATAAAACTTGTCTTCATAGTCGCTTCCAAAGAAGCCGTCATCATCACTAAAATCTTCGTGAATAAAAGTTGCATCATCCTCCAACTCACTGAAATCAATTTCCTCGAGTGCTTTGTTCCTCTGCTCTGCAATTTTCATCTTCTTACTATTGTCCCACCGTGCAATGCATCGATCCATCATTTTCTTGAACTGTTCATCTGCAGATTTTGGCTTTGTCGTAATCTGCTCCTCCATTTCTCCGTAAAAATTGAAGGTGCGATTGCCACCAATGACATTCGAATCAGCAACAGTCTCCACACCGGACAAACTGTCAGCCAACTTTGAAAAGCTTCTTTTCGTCCCGTCTCTGAACTTCGGGTTCTCTTCCAGCACTGCTTTTACCCCAAAACCAACAGCTTTTATGGCAGACCAACGTTTAGTCGAAGAAATCTTTGCTGGCTTTTTTGTCATCACTGTTTTGACAATAATATCGGTTTTCACTTGAACGTCTTTCTTTTTGTCTGATTTTGGAGTCCGCTCTTGGCGCTGTAACTCCTCTCCGTCAACAACGTCACTTTGAAAAACTGGTCTGTCAATTTCACACTGTAAAACCGCTTCCTCATATTCCTCTTTCTCTATCAAGTATCTCTCAAACGCATCCTCATAAAACTGTGGGTTATTGGACAGTCTCAGATCAAAGAAGTACAAAGTTTCTTGAAGAGTGCAAGCACGATACTTTTGATCGGATTTCCAAAATTTGTGTGGCAAATAATTCAAGGAGTCAAGTGCCCAATCACACAACTTCTCTGGCAAGTATCTCTTGTCTTCTTCTTCTGTACACATCAACACTTCACAAACATCCAAGTAATACTCACGCCAGTCCTCCCAAACTTCATACCCAGGCGAAGAAAAACGTTTTATAGACCCGAATCCTGCCATTGTTTTCCAAAATACTGCCTTTCACTCTGAATGCTCTTCTGACGCTTCAACCTCTGCTGCAAGTCTTCTCGGCTCTTCTTCGTGTCTCTGTCTGAGTAATCTCCTCAGTCTATCTGCTCTGGTACGTCCGCCACTACGCTCAGTTAGAATCCTCGTCCCGAGAGAAATCACTGACGGCCTTCCAAAATAACCGTCCCTCGAAAACAATTGTCTCCGCTGCTCAAATTCTCTCAATCTCCTTCGTTCCACTGCGCTTATAAGATCGTTCCGACTATCGTCAAAGTGTTCCTCGACTTGCTTTTCGTCGAAAGTCGCCGGCTTTGAGCACTTGTTGCAAGTCCCTCAGAACTCTAATCACACTCGTTTCGTGTTCAAATTTTGATGAACAACTCCCTTTTTAACAAGAGAGCCCACCCAGGAGCGCCACTGTAGAATTTTGTAGTCTTGTCGTTGGAAGGCTTCTAGCTGGGGACTGGCTAGCGCCCAAAACTCTATCAAAAATCCGAAAGATTTGTTTGGTGGTTCCTCTTTTTGTAGGGAGTGTACTGTGTGGTCCCCAAAAAATGTTGCTCTCTCGGCTGCTTGAAAACTTCACTCTGGATAATTGAATTAATAATTAAAATATGTAATACCAGCAACAAGTAAAGTTATAGCCAGAGACAGTAAATTGAGTTAAATTCAACAATCAAAAGGAATTTTTCTATCAAAACTAATTAATGGTTCACACTGAATCAAACCAATTCAATCACTATCTCCGCAAGTATCCACAAATCCGTTACTTTACTTCCTTTCCCTGATAACTAAAATAAGTTCTGCCTCCCACTAGCTATGTTACTGGCCAGAAATTTATTATATTCACAGACAACTATTTTGAATAACTTTGCAGTTTCACTCTCTGCAACCGCGAAACTATGTTCTTTCGCAAAGAACTCTCAATTAACAACACTTTTCTCACTCTGAGAATCAACTGCTCCACTTGAGCTCTCTCTCTCTCTCTCTCAAGTTTTGACTGACGAACTGCTGTTTCTCAGCCTCGTACGTCTTTCTCTCAGACTTGCTCTCTCGCGTCTGCTGGTTTTTCTTGTTCTTAAGGGTACTCAACCTTATCAGCTTTTATCAGCAAAATGTAACGTGTCGTTCCTTTAAGAACATTTTGACCTAACGTATAAGTGCATCTGTGGACGTAAAATAATGGTCACGCGCTCCAAATTATCTTATGTAAATGTTTGTTCGAGATGACCGGAGCTGCGTGTTTAACTCGGTTTGATAATTTCAGAATATGGCACAATCCATGTTTCATGCTGAGCAATATGTGTGCAAATTTTCGCGCGCTTGCTTTTTCCTTTCCTAAGTAACGGATACGCATCCAATTTAAACTATGATACCTCTGTTTCCCATTTAAGCTGGAGTAATGTTCCGTTTTAAATAAAACTTTAAAACTTTCCTTAGAGTCATCAAAAAAGGGAAAAAGAAAACTTAGCTCTTTTTGTCCCTTATTCCCTTGTAGAATAGTTTCAGTGCTAATACTTTGGGATTGAAAGGTAATTTATCTCAACTTTCCACTCTGAACGAGGCCTTGGTAAAATGTTTTTGACTCTGGAAAAAGTGTTGTTTCTTTCAAAGGAGTATAAGAAATTCGTCTTTCATCTTTTTTTCTTTGTTTACTTTAGAGGCCAAAAGATCGGTTTCGGGTACCTGAAAAAGCCCGTTGTTTTTCTCAATGTGTAAGGAATTGTCCTAGGAGTGATCAGTTAAAATTTCATGGTGATCGGACTTGAGGAAGTAGGGTTTTCAGGACTTGCGGGTGGGTTGGTGAAAATACGGACGCTTAGTTTTGTAACTTTGGAGTTTTTCTCTATCAGAAATTCCTTCAAACAGTCCTTGTGCTTCTTTGGACTTATTACTTTGCTAAGCTAGTTGCGTTTTGTTTACATAAGATTTCACACCAACTTAAATTGCTCAAGTTTGTTCCTTTTGTTTACATAGTCAATATGCTCAAGATTAGATCCTAAACTACGCAAACTAATTAACAACTCGATATGAAAGTTTCAACATCAAGTAGTTCTAACGACCCAAACAGAAATTCCACAAATGGGAAATCTTTTATTCTTTTTTCCGTTGATTTTTCACCTGAGTTTATAATTTAAGCTTTCCAGTGGCTCAAAGTTGACTGGCTAATTCAGTCAACGGAAACTCTGAAGCAGTCAACGCACATTTTAGCTTTAAATTCGAATTGAAAGCATATTTGGTTGAAACTTTCAATCAAAAGTTTTTTTCGAATAGCAGAAAATCATACTTTTGTAAATATCTGCTAACATTTACAGTATACGTTGTAAACCGGCCTCACAATAATTTTGCTCAGTTTGTTCTTTAAGTGGCATTCAAATATATAATCATGGAAGAATATCTACTCGAGGAAACAACGTTCCTAGAATTTTTTCAATTTTTTTGGTCTATAGGAATCCTTTCGATGTATTTATTTACTTCAAATAATAATACAATTTTTATGCAGGTATTTTTTTGCAAAAGACTAGCCAAAACTATGCCCATGTCCATCATGAAAAAGTTTTATTCAAAACCGATCCGTTCTTAACTGATGTTTGGTTGACATTTGAACTTTTAGGGATGGTGTCTGATAGTATTCCTTTAATTAAGGACTCATAGTGTAAAACCCTATTTGATCTTCTAAATTTGATGGTAACTTTGGATAAGACTTTACTTGCGTCCCCAAATTTGTGAAAAAATCAGAAGTCCCTTTGCTGATTCCTTCCAAATATGCTTATGAGTAGATATTTTGCAGTTTGGGGGGAGGTCAAATTGTGACTTTGGGAGAAAAGTCATCCCCATTTTTTGATTTTTTTAATTCTTATAACGCTCATCAATCAAGCAAACGTAGTGGCGTTATGAAACGCAAAAAAATCACTGTCCAAAAAGTCTTGATTTTTGACATTTCGATTGATTGTTGACTTTTGACTTTTTCTCCTATATGGTTGAACATTGACCTATGTTGTCCACTAAAGAAGTTCTCTGCTGACAGAAAAGAAATGGAGTTTCAGAAGTGTAGTTTTTGCATAGGATCACTCCAAAGATTGATTTCGATCAAGTTTTCCTTGACGCTTGGGTGGGAGAAGGGCCGTTTTCTAGATGAGTTAGCGATAATTTAATTAAGCTATTGATTACCTGTAAGGCCTATTCGATTATGCACGTGAGCTATAAGAAAAAGCGATAAACGATAAAATTTTAAAGAAATTTCAATTAAGTTTTTTAGAAGCCAGTCCCCGCGCAAAACATTAGGACAGACCCTTGCCACTCCCTCAAGTTTGAAGCCTAGCTGGAAGGGCTGGGCTAAGTGAACGTTGATGATATGACAAGAGTACAATTTTTATTGAGCCTTTTAATTTCTTGCGCGTTTTGGCTATGTTCGCCGGTATAACTATGAAACAGTCAGCAACCACGAAACAACTGCGTGAACTACTGTGAGCGGCAAAAACCTGCTCAAGCTTGAGCACCTGTGCAGAGGCGAATCTCCTCATTGCTCTTGATCTTGACTCAATCTGATATGTAAAGACTTCATCAGTGGTGAAATTAAAAAACTAAGAACCACAAAACTATCTTGACCCAATCTGATTTGTAAAGACATCATCAGTTTGTAAAATGAAAAAAAAACATACCCGGAAGAATCCGGAAACGACTTGAAAAGAAATTGAAAACCCAAACTGACATAAAACACCTACTGTTTTATTTTCATGCTTTTGAAACAGGAAAATTAACAATGAAAAAGCATGTGAAAAACTGATAAGGCATCTGATAAAGAAGTTTTTGCAAATATCGTGTGAAACGGTTAATGCCATTCATTAAACGACTACCAAATGACAGACAAACCAACAAAATTTTGTCAGAAAAAACCAAGGAACGTGAAATGAAGTAACGGACAAAAAATTTTATTAGATAAAATTCTCGTTCAAATTCTTGTTCAAATTATCCTCAAAATGGATAAAATTCCGGATAAAATTCTCGTTCAAATTATCCTCAAAATGGTTCAATGCTGCTTCGTAACCATTGTTTCGAGAAAAATTGTAAGCATTCGTACACCCAACTGCAAACAACCAAAAAATTTTGAAAAATCGAAATTTGTATTACTGATGTTTTCAGGGACAACACTTTAAGATGGCTTTGTATAAAAAATACTGGACAAGAAAAAAAATTTTAGCGAGAAGCGAATAAAATATTGCAAAACCTTAAAAACAGACAAAAATCTGACCAAATTTGCCTAAAATTACTCAAATGTCTTATCAAAAACAACTCATAATTAATATCCATTAAATGAGGCGGCGGCCAAAACTTAACTTGAAGCAAATAACCCCAATTTCTATAAAAATTTGGAGAAGAACGCAAACTACTAAAAAATAGTCCAATATTGCAAAATAAGAAAATGGCTCAAAATTCAAAATTGTCGAAAATGCTTCCAAACGCACTAGTAGTAGTATAGATAAATCAGCCAAACACCTAACTGAAAAAGCAGTTTAAGTAACAAACTGCTGTGAAAATGCTTCATAAAGGACAAAAAATTTTATTCTCCACAAAATTCTCGTTCAAATTGTCCTCAAAATGGTTCAATGCTGCTTCGTAACCATTGTTTCGAGAAAAATTGTAAGCATTCGTACACCCAACTGCAAACAACCAAAAAAATTTGAAAAATCGAAATTTGTATTACTGATGTTTTCAGGGACAACACTTTAAGAATGGCTTTGTATAAAAAAGACTGGACAAGAAAAAAAAATTAAGCGAGAAGCGAGTAAAATATTGAAAAATAGAGAAGCGAGTAAAAATATTAAGTAACAAACTGCTGTGAATATTAAGTAACAAACTGCTGTGAATATTAAGTAACAAACTGCTGTGAAAGGTTTTTTTTAAAATATTGAAAAACCTTAAAAACAGACAAAAATCTGACCAAATTTGCCTAAAATTACTCAAATGTCTTAACAGAAACAACTCATAATTAATATCCATTAAACTCCTGGCAGACATTAAATACGATAAAAATTGCGAACAACCAAAAAAATTTGAGAAATTGAAATTTGTAATGTTTTCAGCAGGGACAACACTTTAGGATTGGCTTTGTATAAAAAAAGACTGGACCAGAAAAAAAATTTCAGCGAGAAGAGCAAAATCAGAGTAAAATATTGAAAAAACTTTAAGACAGACAAAAATATGAACAAATTTGCCTAAAATTACTCAAATGTCTCTATCAAAAACAACTCATATTTAATATCCATTAAATGAAACGGCGGCGAAAACTTAACTTGAAGCAATTAACACCCCATTTTCTATAAAAGTTTGAAGAAGAACGCAAACTACTAAAAAAGAGTCCAATATTGCAAAATAGTAAAATGGCTCAGATTTCAAAATTGTCGATAATGCTTCCAAACGCACTAGTAGTAGTATAGATAAATCAGCCAAACACCTCTAACTGAAAAAGCAGTTTAAATAACAAACTGCTGTGAAAATGCTTCATATGATCAAAAAGGTGTATGGCTGATTTATCTATACTACTACTAGTGCGTTTGGAAGCATTTTCGACCATTTTGAAATCTGAGCCATTTTACTATTTTCCAATATTGGACTCTTTTTTAGTAGTTTGCGTTCTTTTTTAGTTCTGAAGAACGCAAACTACTAAAAAAGAGTCTAATATTGCAAAATATTAAAATGGCTCAGTTTTCAAAATTCACGAAAATGCTTCCAAACGCACTAGTAGTAGTATAGATAAATCAGCCAAACACCTAACTGAAAAAGCAGTTTAAGTAACAAACTGCTGTGAAAATGCTTCATGTGATCAAAAAGTTTTGTTCGCTTAGAGCAAATTTTTCTACGCTTACATTTTTTTAGCTCTCTTTGGTAAGCCCTTATGAACAAAAACACCAATTTATTTTCCCTCCGCTCTTCTCCTTTGTTCAACAAAAAAATTACAAATTTTGCACGTGCAGCATTGCATTTTGCATCCTGTTTCAGAACAACTGGATCGATTAAATTATAAAAAATAGATCACCATTGCACCTTTTCGAGTCCTAAAAAGTGAGAACCACCATACTGTACTATCTTGACGCAATCTGATTTGTAAAGACTCCATCAGTGATTAAAATGAAAAAATGAAGTCCACCATACTATCTTGACCCAATGTCATTTCTAAAGACTTAATCAGTGCTTTAAATGAAAAAAATAACATAGCAGGACAAGTCCTGAAATACAAAACAAAGAATTGAATAAAAAACGTAGAAGTGATCTATCTGACCGGCCATCAGCCAAAACACCAATAAAATTATCTCAAAAAGTCGAGAAACTAAAACAACCAAAACAAACTAAACAAAAGTGTACTCATTGCTGAAACTCTTGAAGCTTTTACCCCGAAGGCAGAAATTGATCCATTTGAATTTTAAAAATTCGAAATTGTTCAAAACCAATTTTTGTCTCCAAATTGGTCCAGTTGTATATCTGCAAGACCTGAAATAAATTCATTGACGCTTGAAGATTGATTAGCTCAGAAAATGACAGAAAAATTCCAAAAAAATTAATTCAATTGCAAATTTTAATTAAATGTTGCTGAAAATCGTGATATTAATATCTTCAGAACCATTTCTGTGTCTCTAGAAGATATCCAGTAACCCAATTCTAAGCCTTAAAAATTCATTGGCTCCTTTAAATCGATTAACTAAGTAAAATCAATAATTTTTAGAAAAAATTTCAAACTTTATCAAAAAAATAAAACCTCGTTCTATTAAAATGTTGAAAACCATTCCGTGGCCCAACGTTCCATCAACTACGTAATAACATACTATCAAACCCTGGAGGAGGTTCCCTGGCTACTGAGGCACCAAAAACTGAATAAAAGACAAATGTTTTCAAAAAATTTGAAAAAATTGCAAATTTCATTTAAAAAATTCTTAAAATTTGAAATGTTAAATTGTTGGAAACAATTCCATTGACACTATGCAGTAACTTTCTATCTGATCGTGGTTTTATGGCCCTTGAGGCTTGACAAAAATTAACGAAAGTTTTAGGAAAACTTAAAAAAATCGCAGTTTTTATCAAAAAATTGCTAAAATTCGATGCAATGTTGATATCCATTCCATTGTTGCTAGAAACTATGCAGTACCGTATTATCAAAGAAGATTCCCTGGCCCTTGAGGCTGGAAGACCTCAAAAATGACAAAACTTGAAAAAAAATGCAAAAATTAGTATCATTTTGCCTGTTTGTGTTTGTAGTACCAAAACATCTAGCTCATAAAATGGTCAAAACAAGTAATTTTCCTAGCAAATGACCTTCATCCACTTTTAAAATCTTCAACCCAAGTCTAAGCAAACAAAAAACTCAAAAATTTACAAAAAAAACATGAAAAATTGCACCATTTTGAGCTCAAAAACTCCTTAAATGACCTTTTAACTTTGAATTGAGGCCATCCCTGCAGCTGCACCGCTCTAATTGCTTGAAGGACTACTAAAGCCCACTTTGGTCATTTAATGGAGTCTAATGCCCTCTGGGTTTTACCTGTTTATCCCGTTTTGAAAGATCAAAGTCATTGAAAAATGTGTGAAAACATCTTAAAAAAAATAAAAAACCGCACCAATGCAATCCAAATTCTTTGGATTGTAATATGAACCACAATACTATCTTGATGGTTCCGAAATAGAGAGTTGAGTGTGTTGGCAATTGCATGGCAGGTTTCTACGGTGGAGAAAAACTGGAAGAGAGAAAATTATCAGCAGCGAGAGTCGAGAAAATAAGCATATGAATAAGATTGTTGGGAAATATTGAACTAAACTGCACTAGTTTCTTCATACACTGAGGCTATCAATGCTGTATACAGAGAAATTTCGGCTTCTAGGATATTTTAATAAACCTCTCATGCATTTCAAGATGTATACAAGTGGCTGATGTAAGATTTGTGTAAAACAAATTCAAATTTACTGTTATCTTTGGTAAATTTGCACGAAGTACAGCTTAATTGTTTTCTGAGTTTTTTAAGATTCAGATTCTTCAGTTAAATGCTTTTACTTTGAGCATTAACTTCATAAACAATATCTTCCTAGTCTGAAAGGCAAATGTTTGAGCTGTCGCATTAACGATGGGGGCTCCACAACTTTTTTCACAACTTTTTTTGAAGTTGTTCGAATAATCTGTGGAACAATCCTTCGGCCTGTATTAGGTTATTCGACTGAAGGTTTTGGTAGAATTGTCTGCGTTAATTTCTTTGTTGGTTTTAGAACGAACCGTTTGATGAGACGGTTAATTTAGTTTCTTGTTAATTAAAGCATAGCGAGTTTTAATACGCATATTTGGGCGATTAAAGTCAAAATAGGGGCCAGCAGATGATCTTTACGCACAAACTTTTCACTCATTCATATTTTGGTAAGTTGCAACAGTAATTTTTTGTAATTGAGTCGCATTGCAACGGAAATAAAACTTCGAAAAAACAACTTCGAAGAATTTGGAATAATTGGCTAAGTATGGAGTTAGTAGATGTCAAGTAGTTTGAAAGAAAAAGTGGTATTTTATATCTGAATGTGTGCCAAATTTTTAGTTACATTTTTGTACTGTAGCTCAAGGAAAAAAGCAGCAAAATTAAAATGGGTGCTTCGATAGACATTTGTGTTGTTATACAGGATTCACATTTCAGAAAAGAGTATAAAAATGTTAGGAAATGGAGAATTGAGTGTCTCGATTACATGGCAGAATTTACACGGCATTGAATTAAAAATTTTGAATTGATTGGGTTGAAACAAGAAGAGTGCATACGTCTTGTATTCTCTCATTTTACTTGACCACGTGTCACTGTAGATACTGTTTGTCTACAAAAGTGGGCTATCAACTGAACTTTGAGTTCTTTTTCAGATTGTATTTGGTGTGTGGGTGTCTTTATCTTCCTGGGTTGTGGAGTAACAACAGTATACAAGAATTACTTAGTGTCCTGTGGTGTCGGTTTTATATCTTGATGGCTTGTAGTGTTTATAATCTCACCTATCCTCTTGTTAATGGACCATGATCCCTTTTCGTTCCTCTCCGCTCAGAACTCACCAAAACCTTATAGCGAAAACTAAGTTGGCTTGTCACTATAACTCTCATAAATACGCTCAAAGCCAAGTCGGCATTTTTTCCCTACGATGCTTCAATTGAACGCCTAAAATGCTCGAATGAGGACGCACGGTGGGTTTCTATGGCGACGGCATTTTCAAGCTCATCCGGTGGACCGCCGACTACCCTTGCCCCTTTGGCCCAGCCCCCGTTCTTAAGCCAACACTCGCAGCCTCATGGGAGTCTGGAACCGACCAGAGTGAGCTGCTCTCCGGGTGCAAGAAGTACTACAGTGCCGGTTCCGGGTGTGTCCAGTGCCTCTTCTTCAGGAGTTAATCCGGATCTCTATGTGACACCAGAGTGGCTAGCTTCTCTTTTAAAGAGATCTTCTTGTTCTGCATCTTCAGTCAGTTCACTTGGGGGTGGAGGGACGCCTCTCGGTCATGAGAGTCACTTGCTACAAGATGCATACAGGACAAGCAACATCCCATTTAAGGTACTCTTTTCAACGGCAGATTCCCTAAGTAAAAGTACGTTGAATTCCCGAAAAGCCCACAACCGCTAATTTAAAATTTTGATTGCTGATTTCAACTTTCAAATTATTGTTTTTATTGCAAGTATTAAAGTATGTTTAACCATTTTGGTATTTAAAATTGATCTGTTCTATTTGTGTTGGTTTCATTTGTCGGCAAACAAATTTTATTTTTGTGGACTATCAAAGCTGCATATCAAACTAGCTGATTAACCCTGTCCGTCTTATTCACTTTAAAGGCTATCAATTGTGTGAAATAAAAAGAAGGCTTTAGTCCTCCACGCGGTATTGTTAACAAGTAAATAGATTTAAAGCGAGTAATATATATCAAAATGCGTCATTTTATTAGACAATCAGAATCGAGTATTTGAAACGCATAGAAATGGTTCCAATTTACGTACAAAGCTCGGAAAAAGTGCAAATAACATAATTTTAAGTAAATCTAATTATAAGACCTATCAAATAAGACATGATTCGACTCAATAATTTTCGGGTTTTTGGATTCATTGGTAAACAATGGTGACTGGCATTGAACTGATTCGTTATCAGACAAAACACCGGCCAAAAGAGCATCAAAAAATGCCGTCTAAAAAAGCACTTGTTGATATGTTTGCTGTAATCTTAATACGTTCATAATGTTTGTACGTTGATATCTATATAGCGATACAGATCACCAAAAACATCAAAACAGATCACCAAAAACATCAAAACAAAAGCTAATTACAGCAACTATCAATTTAATTAAGCCTCCTTTCCTTTTGAAATCTTTATTTCAGTCTTTTTAACCATCTATTGCATACTCCACTGAATTAAATTAAACAAGAGAAACACTTCATCATCTAGCTTTGTGATGCGCGCGGTTTGGTTTCAGTGGTTTTAAGGTCCAGGTTGGCGTAGCACTTTTAGCTCATCACTTTTTTGTACATATAGTTAGTCTTCAGTCAAACGAATGAATTTTAAACCATCAATTAACCATTTTTCTGTACATAAAGTTATTCTTATCTGAAATGAAAACCAAAGTTTATTTTACTCTAATTTTTCCGCAAATGGAGAGCCAATAGCACAATAGCGATGAGCGTCAAAGACTATTGACAAACAAGAATATTTTTACAGTTACGGTTCAATTCCGGCTATCGCCACATCTTTTCACCTTTTCACAGCTCATGTCGCTCCCAGATGTTTTTATCAACTTATCTCTTAAACTTCAATATCAAAAGAACGGTGCAGTGGCTAAAAGCGCGAACAAGAAATTGATAAATGGGGTCGACGGAAGTTCAAATCCCTGCGCATTCATTGTTCTTTATGTGCATATCTTTACAATTTTACAACATGTTTTACAAGTTACAACGAACGGCAATTGCGTTACTCCACTGATTTAAAGATTAGAACCATAACAATGCAATTTTGTTATTAAAATTTATCTTGTTCTGTGCTACGCGCGGTTTGGTTTCAGTGGTTTTATGGTTAGGTCAGCGTAGCACTTTTAATCAAGCACTTCTTATTTTTCGTCAGTTTTGATTTATTTTTTTTCACTTTTCTTTATGAAATTAAAACAAAGTTAAATTTAACTTTTTCAGTCCTCCCTTTTCGAACAGAAAATTTTAGCATTCGTTCTCCTTAGACTGACGACTATTATATTATACGAAATAAGATCATTTGTTTTATACTACCTATCTGCTTTAATTGGTTGGAAGTTAATTCGTTTTGCGATCGAAAAAGTGTAAGTTGAAAGTATGCGCCATCCAACATGGAACTTAGCGCGGTCAGCTAACTCGATATTAAGAATGCGCGTGTGGGTTCGAGACTCAGGATGAGCCAATTTCATGCGTCTCAATTTTTGAGACAATTCCAAACTGAAAACAATGAAACTATGATGCGAAACACCTCCAAATACAGAAGAAAACTTAGTGCAGTGCACTAATATCGATTAAAATTCTGACATCCACACAATGAGGTTCGAGTCCCACCAACGTCATCAAACTTTAATATCCTGAAAATTTATTCTTTTTTCGTTTCAATTAATTAACAGTACTTGTTACTTACCTTGTGATAATGAAAATTGCCGATCGCATCATCTACGAGGCTAGCCATGTATCCGATCCATTATTTTTTTGAAATGCCAAGTTCAGCCAGTAGAAGCCCTCCATGGTGCTTGAAATGACTGAGTGCGCCGGAGGCAGAAGAAGTCTTTAATACAACAGGAACAGAAACTCAGTTTTAACAAGAACTTTCTTCAATACTTCTTTTTAAACTGAAACTCTTTCTTAATATGTATTAAACTTCTTTTAACGAATGGTTGTACATAAATTGTGTATATTGGTTGATATCTATATAGCTAAACCGTGGCTTGGATTTGTTTATAAATTGAATATCCGAACTTCTGTTATTTCATCAGAGTTTATAGGCATGATGCCAAACATAGTTCCGATCTTTGCTAGCTAACTTTTTGCTATTAGTCATTCCATAGGTGATTGAAGATGTTATTGAAGACGTCTACTGGGTATTAAGTTCTCTTAGAGTCTTTGAGTCTTTCAGCTCACTAGTTTTCAAGTGTGCGATTCACAGAAACTTGGAGACGTATACTCATGATGTGGGCGGTCCTTATAGTTTGACCCCCCTCGCACCCTACGCCAACCCTCCCCCACATCAGCCGCCCTCCCCCACTCATGTCACCCCGCCCATCCTTACAACTGCACATTGTTGAGGACCTGGGCTCGTGTGTAGCCAAAGACCCCCATCATTTCCCCATCAATCCCCTGGTACACCCATCCCTCCCCCGCCGTGTTTACCCCACGTCCCTTCAATTAAGCTAAAGCTAGCCTCACTGAACCGTTTCATTGACAAAGCCAACCGCTCGCCTGTCGTTTGAGAGCAATTCGATTGACGTTAATCAGCTGTATTCAATTGTATGAATGAAATGCCCGGTTTGTTTTTGGATTTCTTCGGCAGTTTTTTCAACTCTTTGTCTTCAATGTTTTTGCTACGTCTTTTGATCACGCGCCAATAAGTCAATAATTGATTTTTTTGGGGAATTCTATTACTCAGTCGTTTTTTGCTGAAACTGAACAGATTCTAATCTTTTTATTTTTTTGGATTCAGATCATTTCACGTGCTTAAATTGTTCTAACTTTCTGTAAACTGTTCGTAGTTTGTGAACTTGTTCCTAAAATATCACCATAATACTATAAATTCTGTAACAATTTGTTTTAACTCTGTTTCATTAGTGCATTCTGTTTTTGTTTTTCACGACGCATCCCGATTTAAGTTTTCACGATTATTGTGATTGTCTTGCAGTATAAATTTCTTGCCAAACGAAAAAATGTTAATCGGAAAGTTCCTGACATCCATGAGAGATCTCTGGTACGTAAAGGAGAAATTTGATTGTTACAAAGGAATCAAACTTCAATGAATGGTATACTTTTTTAGTGCTCTTCTGAATCACAAAACAATGGGCACCCATAAAGGTGTAGAAAAAACTGTTCAAAAAGCTGAATTTAAAACGCGCCATTTGGTTGATAATTTGGTTTTTCTTTTTACTCAAAGGCGTTAACATAAAGATTGGTGTAGACAATAACTCTTTTAAAGCAATTGTGTGTCTTAATTGTTTTAAAAAAAGCCGTTTTCGAGATTCCGTATTTATATAATGCAGCTTGTTTGGCACTGTATTTTACTTGCAATATGATTTTTTTGTGAAATGTGTTGTTTTTGCTTACAGAAGCCCTTTTATTTTTTTGGATATTTCACGGTTTATGCGCTCAAGTACAACAATAACCAAAAGATAAATATATTGTCTCAATAAGGCCTCAGAATTTTTTAGATATGATTGATATCTTAAAGCTTCTTTTGCATTTTACGAGATGGTTGGGCCTTTGATTAGGTAACGTAAATTTTATTTTTTCAATGAATGCCTTAATTGTCAACGCTCTAACAACTTGTTTCTTTAAAGCAACTTAATTGACAACTTAGTTGCGGCTTATGTTCTAAATCGAAACTAATTCGAAAGGTTATCAAAAGCAGCCAAACCTTAATGCCTTTGATTCGGCCGAGCGCCACCAGATAAAAATTTTATTTGCTTAAACCTAACTTGTAATTTTGCAGAAAAGAAAGGGCGTGGAGAAGAAAATCTCAAATTTGAAAGGATATTCGAGAATTAAACCCTTTTCTACATTTAATGAAAAGGAGAGTGAAAGTACTCTACAAAACACTTCTTTTTTGTTTTTTTTAACTGTTTTTTAAGAATGATTTTCCCAATTCACTCATAGTCCGTTCTAGGTCTAGTTTTTTGTTTAGTCAATGAAAATTCTTTGAATTGTACGTCAGGACTTGTCCTGCTATGTTTTTTTAATTCGTCGTCTCCATCGATGATTCTTGAGACCTGACTTCTTGGAATTAACTTTTTCAATTTCAGTGATTTCTACTGCTTTGCAGTTAAAATTTGTGTGCGTGATGTCATTTGTTCTGCTTTTATGCCAATTGCGCGACTTACCTCACTAAAAAATGACTTCTGAACTCACGTAATGAACTTTAATTTTTATAAGCATTTACTATTTAAAGATCAATAGTGTGCATCTAAGTAGTACCAAACGTAGATGCCCTAATTCTTGATTATTAGAGTCTTGGATTTTTGATTTTGAATAATAGTTTTGAAAAAGCTCTTAGGGTTTTTTCCTTATAGGGCGTATGTGTCTATGAGAGTCCGAATCTAACCCAAAACGTCTAGTGGTCTATTAAAGGACTGGTGGTCAGAATCTTATTTATTTAGTTCTTTCAATTCCATGGAAGGCCACAAGCGTCTATCGCTGCTATTTTCCGGCAATCTGCCGGCTATGTTTGAATATAGAAAATAAAACCCAATATAGCATCCTATTGTTCAAAAAGATTTTTAAAAAGAAAAGGAAATTGAATAATTTTTGTTTTCTCTCAGTTGAACAAAAATAATCATATTCTTAGTATTCATTTTCTTTGCAAAATTAAATTCTTAAATCTGAAAAAGGATGAGTGAGGATTCATTTGTCGATGATCGCGCAGTGTCATAAAATATTTGAAATATCAAGATGAATTTTTGTTGTATCGGCAACTTTTCCCGAAAAATCATAAACTTCAGCCAATTCTAAAATGATTTTATCTTGGGCAATTTCTCAATAGAACTCAATTGTTGTCAAGAGAAAAATAAAAAAGCCCCAGGAAAATCGAGTAAAATATAAAATGACCAAAATGGCTCCAAACTGTGTATAGAAAATTTCTTTTAGTGGAATTCTATCCACCGTGATTTTTATTATTCATCTATTATCTATTCAGCAAAACTTACCTCACAGGTTGAGGTGTTAACAAGAAGTTGCTTATAAACAACTTAGGCCACCGTTTGTAAACTTCGTGATTTTGAAATCTACGCTACAGTTACAACCGTTCAAAAAGATATTTCAACGCCAATTTTACAGCGTTTTTATGTGAAACCGTCACCCGGAATTTGAAAAAATATAATTTTTCCTCATTTACATGCGCATTGATTGACCAAAAAACTTTTTTGTGCATTCAAATTTTTTTTACTCGCGATATGCATTGAGAGCCTAGTGAGTATGAACCTCTTTAATGGCCGCCTTTTAGGTTGGCTTATAATATATTCACTGAAAAATATCCAGCCTCTTGTATATTGTATAATTCACAATTTGCGTTGTCATTGTTATCGTCAAGGTATCTGATAAAGAATGTTATTCTTTGAATATCACCGCCGGCGTTTTTCACGTGAGTGCAATGATTAACTAAGAGATATAGTTAGCAAAGATCGAGGTTCTGATTAGTTATAAACTATACCGGTTGTGATCATGTTATGTACGACAATACTAATAGATAAAACTGTTTTGATACGTTATTAATTGCTCTCAAACGAAGTCTGTAATTATACTAGTCCTGTTTAATAGCCGCACAGTGATAGCTGGGACTATTATTGGCCTTCTCTTGGTTTTTTACGACTCGAAGAGGAGTATTGGTTTTCTTAAGGTTTTTTTTACCGGAAGTACTATTCGTTCAGACGCTGTTTTGATCTAAAAGCGAAAGTGAAAAAATTGCCGTGTTAACTAATTTTTTCTGAGCGAGAAGTTTTTTGGTCATGCGCTGCCGTTTGTGAATGACTTTTTGACTTTGAAAAGTAGTTTTTGACTGAATGGCACATTTAGATAACCGTTTTTAGCCGTTTTTTCGTCTAAGTGGCCCAGTTTTTTTTGCTTGTTATCTGGTTTTTGTCAGTCGCCTTTTTGTAAAAAATCAGTTGTTATGGCAATTTCACTTCGATATTTCATATACTCAACGCCTCTTTCTACCTCGATGTAATTTCGTTTTTAAAATTGTACATATTCAATTTTGTTTTTTGTCTATTTTGGTTTTAATTACTAGAAATAGTCTTTTTGTGCAACATAAGGGACTTTAATTTCGTTTCAAAAATAAATAATTTGTTAGCGTTAAATTTTTGAAAAACAGTTAAAAGTTTTGTCATAAATGCAGACTTAAAATTTTTTCGACCATTTTTTGCTAAATCTTTTAATGTTTCTTATGTTTGAATTCTGTTATTTCTTTTTTTTTCTGTTCAGGAGGGTGGATCTTTCTCTCGGTTGACTCGTTTTCTTTGCTATGTCTCGAATGCTGAACAATAAATTAATTGTATTCGTTTTTCTTGATTTTTCCAATTTTATTTTTAACTTTCAAAAATCAAGAATTAGTCTTCGTTACGGCGTACCTTACATGGTGTCCATATTTTTCACATCCTAGTTTGTATAATTCTAGATTTGTCCTGGCACATACATTGATACTGGTTATATTGCTTTTTTCAGTTGTTAAAAATGCAAAAGGTAGTGGCCTCAGCTGCAATTACGGTTTTTTTGCGAAGTCTTGATGCTTCGAGTCGCTTCCGGAATTCTTCTGGTTATGTTTTTTATTTCGTTGTCGCGATTTTTGTTACGACCATATGACGTCACAACCACTTCAAATCTGCTTTTTGTTCATTCGTTCATGCAATTTCAACTGATATTCGTGATTGACGTCATTTTTCGCTCTTAGTGGAGCGAGTTTTGTTCATTCGCTTGATTAAATTTTTGGTCACACTTGACTTACCTCACTCTCAAAATTGACTTCCTCACTTTGAAATTGAATTTTATTTACTTCAATGCAAAGAGATAAGGTCAAATGGGCGTGTGTCACTCTAAGGTTATTTGAGTGCAGCTAATAGAGGCAGTAAAAAATTTATACAGATTTTCAATCAAAATATAACATAGCCGTCAATGAAAAAATGATTTTTTTGTTCTGTCTTTTTTACTGTTTTTTTTTAGACTGCAGATCTACAAAGCTATTGCGGCTATTTTCTGGCAATCTGCCAGCTATGTTTTTAATGAGATTTTTGCTTGGCCGATTTTTCGTCTCACCCTTTTGACTTTTCATCCTCAAAACGGGATAAACATGAAACGCACTAAGAGCTTTAAGGGCTCTTTGGGCATTTCGGCTTATTTGACCCTGAAGTATGCAATTCATCCAAAACTGCATCGGAGAATTTCAATTTGTGAAGGGTGGTTTTGATTGCATGCCGTATAATCATGTCTCAAAAAGTGTTTTGATTGCCTGCCGTAATAATCATGTTCTCTAGTTGCACTCCACTTATCTTGAACATTTGAGCTTGCGTCTTTTTCTCGTTGAATAAAAGTTTGAACCGCGTGAAGTTGATATTTATTTTTCACTGAATTGTAATTATGCATCAATTTTAAAATCTTTATCATTGGGAAATAGATCCTGGGTGAAAATCAATTCTATTTAAGTACAGAGAATTCTTTAATTAGTATGAATATTTATAGCTATTAATGAGATCTGTGAGCAGTGCTTTTTAAAAGTAAACTAATTTGTCGATGGTTGTGGTGGTGGTGACTACATAACATCTTTCACCAAACTTCCTTCACTACTGATGCTACAAAAGAATTCTCTAATAGGCATTAAATTATCACTGCTTTGTTAAGTAGACGGGGGCTCTCTATTCACTAATTTTTGAAAAGGTTCAAAAGCAAAAGGGCGGTATGTGGCAAGGCAAAAGAATCGGTATCGTTTTTTAATTAATGGAATTTTCAATGTCATCGCTTTTACTTCTTGTCATTACAATTAGGCCCCATTTCTCACTTGTGAAAAAGCAACCAGCCAAATGTGTGGCAAGGCTCTTGCTGTTTTAATTGGAGTTCATTTTGATTGACTATAAACATAGAAACTGAGCTTTCGCCAAAACACCAAGTATAGGTATTAGATTTCTGAAATAAAAAATAGAAACAATAATTAAGTATAAAGAAGATATATTCCGTTTCAGAAACTAGGAATAAATTTTAAAAAGATTTCAGATTACACCTTTACTTCTTCTTTTGCGAAGAAATAAACTTGCTTCGTTGTTTGAAAAGTTTTTTGATGTTTAGTGGTTTTGTCATCGTATGTAAATTCTTGTGTTCTTTCCTTTTTTAATTGGGTCTATTTGGAAGTTTTTACGTAGGGTTTTTTTACTGTTGTGTTGTATACTCGCACGTGCACATATGAAGTCATTTGAAATTTACTTCATGGATGTTGAATGATCCATCGCATCCTCATTTCGTGTGCTTTTGTTTTTTCCCAAACTGTAACCTATGACTTGTTTGCGGCATGACTCAGATTGTTTATTATATCTTTGATATTTCGAAGTTCCTATAATTCTGTCCTTTCAAATCTTAAGATTGCTCTCGATTTATTTTTGAAGCAATTATTGCACTCGTTATGTACATTTTTGTTCAGACTTTTTAATTGCTCTCAAACAATGTTTGTAGCAATTATAATAGTCCTGTTGGTCTTTTTTATGCAAATTTTCCGTCTGATCAATTTGACTTTTTGTCTCGCCCCTATTTCGTGCCTCATAGTTACGTGATGACTTCCCTTTAAATATCCATAAAGTGCTATAATTTAGTTCATATTCAGATAGATCTGAAGGCCATATCTAGTCAGTATTTCCATCTAGGCCTGTAACCCTTTATTTGTTTATGTTAACTAAAACAACCGCAGATTGACAGTTTACTGATAAAGATATTAAGTACCTAAAAGCCTCAATATATACCTTTCTAAGTTCCCTGACAATGAATTTGCATATTTGGTGAATAACTTCATGAGAAACTATGTATTTGGTGAAGTAATTATTCTGATAAAGTAGGTGCTAATACGGAAATTTTATATGTACTTAACAAACGTCAAGAGACGTACAAAAGCCTGAAATTGTCCAGCTTGTAGATCAGTAAATATTTGCGAAGGACCAATAAAATTCAAGGTACAGCCCTGCGGAACGCGCAATCAGCAGAACACCGGAGAACCAGCTTGAGAATCAGTTGATAACAATATCTTAAAACTTCACTGAAACTTCTAAAACTTATCGTTGAATATTGTTTATTAATTTCGTTAAAATAATTAAAGATTGAACTGGAAAATCTTTATAAAACGCTAAGTTATAACAGGCTTCAACATAGCTAAAATAACTCCGTGAAAAGCTTCTAAATACAAGGCAACTAGTGGATATATCACGCATTCGAACCGCTCAATATAAAGCTATTACTAGCTAACTTTAGTCAAATTATATCGCACTATGAAACATCCAAAATAAGTCCTTGTACAATGACAATTATTCGAGCTAATTACTCTTAATATTAACCTCAATGGCACCACAAGGAACACTCTTAAAAGTTAGTGCGTAACACTTTTCTGCATCAAGAATGGAATAAACAGGTAGCGCCCAGCGGGTATTAAGTTCTCTTCGAGCCTTTCAGCTCACTAGTCTCCAAATATCCGATTCACAGAAACTGTTTTTGGCGACTTATGCATATGGTGCGAAGGGCAATTCTTAGAGGTGCCCCCCCCCCCCCCTCCTGCAACCCCACCCACCCCCAAATCCATCCCTTCACATCGTTCAGGCCGTAAGGGCACCGAGGACAGCATCGCCCCCACAGTTGCCCCTCCCCCGGTGCACCCCAATTCGCCTGAAGTTATGTTCTTTTAACTTTGCCTTTTCACTTTTTTACAGCCCAGACCTTTTGACCTACTTTTTCGCTATTAAATTCCTAAATTTTGCGTGGTATCGACCAAAATGTGCTGTACTTGGACAAAAAGTGCTCAGTTTCATCGAGTTTTTGTCGAGACTGTTCTCTAACCGTTTGATTTTCTACAAAAGTAAAATTTTATAAGTCAATCAGATATTAGTGTTTTTTGAAAAAAATTTTCTTTAGTTTTTTTGACAGATAGGCACTTCTGATGGCCAACTTATTTGAGTTTATGTTATTCATTTTGGTCTTCTTTAGGCATGATCATTTTTCCCCTGGCCGACAAATTTGCGTGACTTGTTCGTTCTGAGAATCGGCATAAACAGGTAAAGCACGAGGACATTAAGTCAGTGTGCAGTTCTCTAAGAACGTTACTAGTCTTTAAATATGCGATTCATCGAACTGGTTAAGAGAAAAATTCATAATGTGATGTGCAAATCTTAAGAGTTTGATACCCTCACTAAAACACCCCTCCTCTCGTCTCACATTACCCCATCGAACTTGGTATGTGTATATTAACATTATAAAAGGAAAATTTCGGTGGTCTTTACGCCCTGTCGTTTTTGTTTCGATTGATTGAGAGAAAATTGGTCAACTTGTAATGAGCTGAGCCAATAGGTCACAGTTGGATTGCTTCGTCCTGTTTTTTGTGATTTTCCTTTGAATGATATTGCTTGTTTTGGGTCTCAACGATTATGTGCATTGAGTTCTTTTTTTAGTTATCGTAGTATAAGGGTCTCATTGTGGACAATTTGAGGGATGAGTTTAGAAAACCTTTTTTTTGTTTCTCTTTTCTCTGTCATCGTTCATTGTAAAACGCACTCAACAGTTTTCACAACCAAGAACACGATAGTAGCTCAGGTAAGGAATGAAAGCTGGCAATACCACTATCACTAATCATTGGATTTGTACAGGTGTTTGACATTCGTCCTCTACAGTTCTTCACAGCCTCTCGTATCAAAGGTGCCATCCATCTCCAGCTGCCCAATCTGATCCTGCGTCGTCTGAGACGAGGTCCAGTCCGTCTCTCCTCCCTTATGTCAGACTCAGACAGTCGTCAGGAGCTGGAGAGACATTCGGAGTGTAATACCATCACCATAGTGCTGTATGAGGAGGGACCCATGGTGCATTTACTGGTCAAGAACTTCTCAGAGCTGGGCTTCCACACTAAAGTCCTTAAAGGTACGCTTAGGTAGTTTTAAGGTTGCAGCTTTTGATTGACTGATAAATATAGAAAATGAAAAATATTTCAACCCATCAGAACCTAGCACTTTATATATTCTCACCCCACTCTTGAACACCGCAAAATCCGTAAAAAATAGCAGTAAAAGAAACTGTAGCAAGCCTGGAGCAAACTATCAGTAGGCCTCAACGAAGACACTATTTACTGGTAGATAAAATTCATTGGTAGATAAAATTCATTGGTAGATAAAATTGGTAGATAAAATTCATGATGTGAAGTGCAAATCTTAGGAAGTGTTTCGCCAGGCCCCAGTGACAATCCAAGCGACTTACCAGATTTGAAAACTATTTGCAGTAAAAATATTCCAATGATCCGCTATATCCCCGTGAAGTTTCGTGTGCCATGGTCCGGGATTATTACGTCAATCAGAGAGGACTGCATCTCAAATCCTGACTGTGTTGATAACTGGAGGAAGTTTTTCGCAGTTAGCAAATGTCTTTTGCGTGCTCCAACAGAGGGGGTAAAAAACATAAGCAGCAGCAGGAAAACTCAATGATGAATAGATTTGAGCGATGGAGATCGGGTGAGTATGCTGCCCTTTTGTACGAAGCGGCTTCAATGAAGTAAGCAAAAAATAAAAGCAACAGCACAATGGAAGCTCTTGCCTCCCGAGCGAGAACATTTTGTCTTCAATGACAATTTGGTCGTGCGGCACAGATTTTATCATCGGACTGAATAGCACCCAAGAACAGAAAAACCCTCCAACTTGAATGAACTTGATTGAACTCCAAAAACTGCATCCAGGGGAAAACGAAATTTTTGAGCCGATAGAAGACTGGCTGTGAAGCTTTTCAATTCGATGAAGCAAAGGTCCTTTTGCAGCTTCAGTCTTTTTCGAATTTCACAGTAGCTGGGTCGTCCAAAATGTACCCAGAGCATCTTCTCCATGCAATCAATTGTTCAATTTCCGATCAATCCAAGCGAGCAATGTGTTCACTAGCCAAATTAGTGAACCTGGCCTGCAGAGGCCAGCTCCCAAGCTTTGTGACCCCAGCTTTTTGTAGTGATACATTAACAGCATTGAATAAAAAGAAAAACGGTATTAGACCTATTTCTGTGGGTGAAATTATTCGTCGCCTTGTTGCCAAGTGCATTGCAAAGGAAGTATAATTTTTTTCCAAGTATTTTGAAAGATTTTATCAGTTTTTAGGTTTATCTGGCCTCAAGAGCCGAGGAACCACCTCTAGGGTTCGACAATAGATTGTATAATTTCTAGTTTTATCGGAATGTTTTTCATGATTTTAAAACAACGATTGTTTACTGATTTTTTAAAAACGCATTTGCATTTTTTTCATGGTTTTTAAAAATTTTTGTCAGTTTTTGAGTTTTTCAGCCCTAGTTGTCAAGGAATCTCCTCTAAGTTGGACAATAGGTTACCGTATAGTATCTACGTGTAATAGAATGGTTTTCAAGTTTTCAACACCTGGAAGTTTAGCCCTTTTTTTAAACAAAACTTGCAATTTGTTTTCAATTTTTTTGACCTTTTTTGTCATTATTCACGTTTTTCAGCCTAACAGAAAATCTCCGTTAGGGTTTGATAATAACGGAAATTTTGTTCGGTCGTGGATTAGTTTTCAATTTTTATTGTCGAAATTTGCGCAGTTTTTTATGCAACCTACAATTTTTTTCATGTTTTTTTAATTCATTTTGTAATTTTTTTCAAGTTTCTTCAGCCTCAAGAACCACATAACCTTCACTAGGGTTTGATTATAGGTTACTGCATAGCTTCTAGAAGTGACGGAATGTTTTTCATGGTTTTAATATCAGCACTTTTTTTGAAATATCAATTTTTTCAAGTTTTTTAATCTTTTTTAGCTTTAACATTTCTTCCGGCACCAGGGTCCCAGGGACCTCCTCCGAGGCCTGATGATAAACTGTGGCATAGTTTCTAGAGTTTATGGAATGGAATTAATTTTGTCAATTTTTTAATCCAGATTTAGCAATTTTTTGATAAAATTTAATTTCTTTTTCAAATTTTTGTAAAGTTATTATCATTTACAAATTTATCGATCTTTATGAGCCAGTGAAACTATTTGAAGCTTGAATTAGGGATACTGGATAGTCTTTTGAGACAAAAAAGGGTTTTGAAGATTTTAATATCCTGAGTTGTAGCAGGATTTTGATAAAATTTGCAATTGTTTCCAAAATTTTTGACTCTTTTGTCCTTTTCTGAGTTTAAGGATCATTATTGGCCAACGAGGCTTTTCAAGTCTTGCAGATGGTTTCTTGACAAAATTGCAGAGGCAAAAAATAGTTTTGAACATTTTTACTGCGAGATCTAGAAGCTTTTCTCTTAAATTTTGCAATTTTTTAAAATATCAGTTTTTTATTTGATTTATTTATAACAAGGCTAGAAAACTAAAAGTTGCAGAGTCGAATCAAGCTATAGCTAGGCTCACTAAACCGTGGCTAGCTACTGACAAAGCCAACCGCTCGCCGGTCGTTTGAGAGCAATTTGCTCGACGTTAGTCGGTTATGTTCATTTTTCTTACAAAAGAACATTTCGCAACATAAACTAAAATTTTCATACTCAAATCAGGTTCCCGAGAAATACTCACCTTTCCCTTACCATTTTGCAAAGCAGCAATGACTTGAAGAATATGGCAAAACTCAATGATTGTTTGTATAAAACGTCAGAGCCGTTAAATAGCGAAAAATTACATAAAAAAGTTTGATGAATGCTTTAAATGATCATACTTGACTTAAGCGTGCAATCATTTATTGAAATGATATTAAAAAGCTGCTTGGACCAATAAACTTCGAGACAAACTAAGACACTAGCTTGAAAATTCACCAGGTGAACAACTATCTTCATGGACTAAAAATTTAAAAAATCATTTCAAGTAGAGTTTACATACTACAGAGGCATATCACTGATTTCAGGTCTGTATCAGTTGCTATCCTTACGGCTAGGTATGTCTAATTTGCAGCTCTTTGGCATTCTGCTGACTGTGTTCATCAATTTGTAGTGCCCGTTATCATCCTAAATATATTTTTCATTTAGGGTCTTTCGTTAATTTCGAGAAACAGTATCCGGAGTTATGTGAGAGCCACCCTCAGCCCAATGGACAGCAGTCGTCAGATAGTCACCTTGTCGCTGATCTGACCCTAACAAGAGGTGGAGGGGGAGGTCAGGCAGGAGATGATTCCAACCCGTTCTCTAGGTCTGCAAATGAGGGCTCTATGCGGCCACTTCCGCCCCTGTGCAATCTTAGAATATCATGTAGTCAACCTGTCACCCCTGCAAAGTAAGTAATATTTGTTGTCGCTAACACACTTAATGATAATTGGTGCTGTTCACCTTGGTTGGTATGTAGCCCTGAAAGCTTCTCGTACCAAATCTTCACAAAGAGAACTGGATCCGATCTGTTTCGCCCCTGATCCTATAAAACTTTACGCCTACCCCCACGCGACCCGCCACCTGTACATCCTCGTGCGGTCATGCTATCCATACGCCAGATTGAACGGAATCCTGAAAACGTTTGTCGCTAGAAAAAGTTTTAATCATGTGGATTTTTAAAACCCAATTTCAATCGGTCAACTTATTCGTTCTGCCGTCGCCCCGCCTCAGGTCTTCTAATTTCTGTCAAAATTGTTCTACGAACAATTTTTGTTTTATGTCAACACATGCATGGCCAAACAGACGTCATAAGAGCATGTGAAAGAGGAACACCCTAAATTTGCGTCATCGTCTGAAAATATGCCAAGTTGAACCACTCACTTGAATCACGTTTGCATGTATTCTGTATCTAAATGTAATCCGCAATATCTGGATGATGTTCTTCAATCGACAACAAGGAAGGGTTCTCTGATCAACTTTATTGGTTAAATTAGTTCGGAGTCATGACGTTCAGAGAACGAGGGAGTTGATTGGGTTGAAATGTCTGCGAAGCTTCATTAGTTTTTTACTAATTCACCTCTTTTGATCACGCCATTTTTCCTAGAGCTATTATGCCTCTCTATAGCTTCATTAATCGAGATTGCTTCGTAATATTAAAAAACTAATCTGAATTATAGGATTTCTCAAGTTTTGGAACAGGTAGCTGCGTTCAAAAGTGAAGGTTAACGTTCAAGTGAAGACTACTTTTCTAGGCTACCGATGCTCGAAATCTATGTGCAGCTGTCTAAACTTTAAAATTGGCGTTTAATTTATCTTGGCTTTTATTTTACTTGCCGAAATCTACTGTTTCAATTTCATCCATGAGTTAAATTTTCCCTGATCACGTTGATTAAGGGTCCGCGTGCCTCACAATTTAGACCTGTTTGTGAAAAACGGATAATTTTGTATCAGGATTTTTTCAACAGGTATTTCGTACAACGCAAGGGATATAAACTAGGATGAACAAAAGTCGAATGACACATTTCGTTGTTTTTAGCTGGCAGTACGCCAAATATGCTCTGTGTGCGTAGCAGTTTAGCCTCATTGTCCATGTCGTGATGTTTGCCAGATTTAAGCTATGCCAAAATCACGATTAGTGCAGTCCGCTAGCTATTTTATGCATGGACATGGTCCAAAAATTTTAAAAACGAAGTTCTTAGTCGATTCATTAGCAAATTAACCAAATTCGCAGAGAACTTGGTTAATTGGTGGTTTGTGCTGCTGTGAAAGCTACCTGCATCAGAACTCGCGAAACTGGGCTTCTGTTGCGTATTAGATGAACAAAGTTGTCACGATCTGAAAACTTGGATATCCTAATGGGCAAGCTTATCATATCTTTATTGCGGTGTTGCACGTTTTCACAATCCAACCAAGTATTGAATTGGCACATTTTCTCATCCAAAGGATTTTTATTGTATTGCTGTTAATTTCTCTCGAATGACGTTTGAATCAATTATGTTGTTTTTCTAACGCAAAATGTTCGTTTGATCGTTTTGACTTCTCGAGTAACATTTAGCACTCTTGAATGCTTGATTTTTGCTCTCTCATCCAATGTTTTGAGCAGCTGAATTCAAATGGCGGCAGTTAACTACCGAAAACTCAATGATTGCGCGTTGAAATCGGTCTCATTTGTTGCCTTCGATTTGAAGCCCTTTAGTCAACCCCCCTGGTGAAGCAGTTTTCAATGGATCCCATCACACGTCGTTTGTGATCACTTCGTCCGACATTAGTTGGTTATCTTTAATATCCGCCCTCATCTTCTCAGCAGGCTATTATTGCGCTCTTAATTACGATTCGAAGACGGATATTGGAGAAGTCCTTTTCTGTAATCGATTTTATTGGAGTGAATTTGAAGCAGGAAATGAAACGCGTGAAGGAATGGTTTGGTGTGGTTTGGTGCTGAAAAATTGAGTGGTGCAAATATTGGAGTGGTTTGGTGCTGAAAAAATTGAAGAGTGGAGCGAAAAGAGAGTGGTTTTTTGTTCACACCGCTGTTTTTGCGAGAGCGAGAAATTGAGGTGAGAAAAATGTTCTTTGAGGGAGCGAAATTTTTTGTTCACGTGCGGCTTTTATAAAGTGTTTTTTTTCTGATTTTTTGTTTAGAAGTTTGATTAGGATATTGTTTTATTTTTAGGGTTGTTTTGATAGTGGTGTGAAGGTTTCTGGTAATTAATATAATTTTTATACCAATTTACAGGTTTTTCAGATATTTAGCTGAATTCTAGGCGAATTTTAGCAGTTTTTCGCTTTTCCTTTTATTATAATGCTTTGTGTTGGATTTGAATAGACGCTTGTTAGTTAAGGGGCTTTCAGATACCAAGTGGATACAGTCTTTTTGGTATTCAACGGTTTTTGTTTAATAAAAATGACAAAAACTAAGAAATTTTAAATTATGTGCAGTTTTTAATAGCCGCCGTCAGCCTCTCAACGGCTATTATTTAGGCGCTCTCCTTTTTTCAATTCGCTTTACCTTTTGATCACGTTTTTCGTTTTACATAAGAACGATTCTCACGTTAGACTTCCAACTTACCTCACTCGCTGTTTCAACCGAATGGTTTTTAAATCCATCACTCAATTAATTACGCAAGACAGTGAATACAGTCAAGGTCAATAAGAGCAAAATCAAACGAAACGGGATAAACTGATAAAGACCCGTCCTTAAGTCATTGAGAATTAGGTTATCAAAGTTTTTTAGAGTGTTTGCTAGCTGAAATTGGTCGTAAGCTTATTGGTTTCCAGTTTAGAAGCTGAATTAAGTACAGTTTTTGAATCCAACTGAAACTGCACGCCGAATTAGAAAAGTTTTTGACACTGAAAAAAAGTAGAAAAAAATTCGGTTAATTTATCTTTTCTTTTTCTGTTTCAATGCCGATGTGCATCAAGCCCGTCAACGGCGGCGATTTTCCGGCAATCTGACGGCTTTAATTCGTTTTCTGATCTTGGATAACTTTTTTTTAGCCTATTAGGACTTGTCTGTTATTTTGCGAGTGTTTCAATATTCTGTTTGCTCGTATGAATTTTTTGGCTTTATGCGCACGTAATGTCAAAAGATTCATAAAGTTCCGCCAGATTTTTAAGTTCAAGTTGTTTTTAATGATTGTTGTCTTCAATTTTGTACCACTTGGGGATGTCTATGGTTCGAATTTTTTTTGATGCCTTTGGTTTTTTATATTAGTTTTGAGGTGTTTTGGTAATGTTAATGGAGTTATTTTTATGCAGATTTTGTCCGATTTCCTTCAATTTTTCGCTTGTTTTTGCTAATTTCCTCTGATTTTGTGCTTTTCGCTACTTTACTGTTCAATCCTTTATGCAGTTTTTTTAGAGGTGTTGCCGTAAGCCACTGGAAGCTAGACTATGCACATTTCAATGAAAATTAATATAAAATTCTAACTTCTGTTTTTTTTATCCTCGCTTTTTTTATTGTACAAATTTGCAAGTTGGTGGATTGGCGTATTCTTGACCAGTAGAAGTAGTGACAGTTTTTTTAAATAATGGTTCGGAAGTAGCATATTGGTAATTTAATCATTATTTGTGGCTAAATTTTTTGAAAATATGCAGAGAGTATTTTTTGTTTTGTCCTTCACGTGACTTCCCTTACCTCGGTTTTCTCTACTTGAAATTTTTCGTTGGGTTTTTCTGTCAATTTGTAGTTGTAATTTAATGAATCAAAAACAAACGTATTGCATGGTCTCTGCCAATAGGTCTTTTGGAATTGCAACTTCTTAGGAATTTTTCTTAGATGCTGCAATCATCTCTACTGGTCAGATACTTTTTCATTGCTCATTTTCATGTTATTTTCATGTTCTACCCTTCGAGTCGTTTCTGGAATTTCCGGGCGGCTTATGTCGTTGAATAAAAATTTGTTTTGCTTTACCTCATCTTTCTGACTTTTCTATGCTGGTTTCATTCTTCGCGCATTCTGCTCACAGCGCATTTAGAAAGCAGTTACTCAGCAAAGCAATTAAATTGAACGGAGTCTCAAAAAATGATTTCAAAAGTAGAAACGGGATAAGCCCGATTTTCCTCAAAGGATTATTGTGAAATGGGCTTTTATTCCAATTCTACATAATTGTTACTGTTTGCAGGTATTACTTTCAAGCTTATAATTCGCAAGATGTGTAAATGCTAGTCCATATTAGCTTGGTCCGTTTTTAATTGCTCTCGAGAGAATTTTGATACAATTATTGTTAACTTGTTGGTCTTTTATGCAAAAGTTTTGCTTTTACCGTTTTGATTTTTTGCGTGACTTTACGCCCTTAGATTTTCTTAAAAATTTTGCTGTCTTTCACAAATAGCAGCTGAATTAAAGTGGCGGCAGTTCAATACCAAAAAATCAAATGAAGTTTGCGCCAAAATTTGTTTTTTTTTTACATTTCAAAGTTTTTTAGTGGTTATAGTGGTATAAATTAACTTCTACTGACGTAGTTTGAAGCCCACTAGGTGAATATTGACTGAAGCAGGTTGCAATATATTAATATGTTCGAGCTCCCGCTAGTCGTTTGAGAGAAGTTCTTCGGACGTTAGTAGGTTCTGTTTATTTTTTATGCAGTCAAGTCACTCCATGCGGTTGGTATTATAGAGTGGTATTTTTCCGTGCTCAATTGTATTGACTTGGAGGTTGCATTAAATAGCTTTTAAATATATGACCAACAGATCGCATACCAACGCATTTGTTATTTTTCTTCCTGGTATAAGTAACAAGTCATTTATAATCTCTACTGGTACATATATGGAGTTGATTGATTTTATGTTTAGCTTTCGGTTTTTACAGATTGCGATGTTTCCATAACCCTTAACTGTATAAGTTTTCAAGTGTTTTAAAATTTCAATTTTTTCCGATTTTCATGTTTTCGCAGGTTTTTGGGAAATAAATTGTGGCCGTGAAAACGGGAAATAAAAACAGGAATGGAACTGAAGATGGAAAATTTTTTGGTCCGTTCGTTGATTAGTGTAATAGAACAAAATGCTGTGGAATTTTTTTGCCTTGTCGTTTCTCGCGCAGTCGTTTATACTTGCCTCCAGATATCTAAAAAAATCTATTTTCCAAAATAAATAAAAATATTTAGGGCTCAGCATATATGATATGTAAAAACTAGAGTTTTTTGAAATTGTATCCTCCAAATTGTTAATATCTTGCTTGAATTTCACACTAAATCTGTTTTCAATACACATATTTGAGCCAAATCAATCAATAGTATGAGAAATTATTTAAAAATCGTTTGCTCGTTTTCCAAAAAATTTGAAGTCATTAATGAGTGGTATTTTTTCCAGAGGATAAAGTGATGCATGCTGCTTTTGTTTGAAGAACTATGGCACTTTCTGTGCTCCCTGTTAAATTTTTGATAATCACTGTTTCCGAGGTGAAAAAGGCAGCAACTAAAAATTTCAAATTCTGCAAAGTTTCTTTTCTCATTTACATTCTCAAACCAATTAGATATTTTTCTTACCCTACCTTTTTAACTATCTAGTTATTTTTTCAAACATTGGCTACAATCGGTTGCCAGGATAATCATTTGCGATTATTGAAACTTGTGCTCCAATTTTTTTTTGCTCAGTTTTGAGAAGTTGTTGTACATTGCTGTAGTGAGCCGACAAGTGCTTCTGTCTGCTCAGTTATCAAAAAATCTGTTTTCCAATTCATCGGTAATTGCAAGATTCAAATTTCAAAGACTGAAATTTACCTTTTCACCGACATCTTTTAGCTAAATACTGTGCCAGATCTGATTGAAGTGCTTGGCAGGAGAGTTCAAGAAGTCATTACTTATGTTTTCAGTTTCCCTTTCTTGTTTCGCTTTACCTCATTTTGCCGCTTTTTCATTTGATATCTAATGATGATGATGATGATGATGATGATGATGATGGTTTTAGCACCTTTTCTAATCTCAAAAGTGCGTTCGTTCAGTTAGTAGGCTAGACAAAATAGTAGAGTTTTGAGCATCTAATGGTTGTCATTATTTGTTTTCAAAATTATCATCGTTTATTTTGCTGGTTTGTTCTTTTCTGTCTACTTTTTACCGAGTATCATTGAGGACTGGGCCCATGTATTTTCTAGTGAAGTAAAAATTAATTTTAGTTTAGCTTTTTTACACTATTTTAGCTTTGTTATTAGCTTAATTGTTTAAAAAAGTTCTTAATGAACAATTGTTATTTGAATTTGTTGTGTCTTGGCTCGTCTTATTAATGGCAGGTCTCATCTGTCTTCTAATGTGGCGTTATTTACTTTACTATTTGATTTGAGTTGGAAGCAAATTTTTTATACAGCAATTATTTTTGAACAATATTTAAATTTTTTAGAGTTTTCTATCTTTTCCTTATTTGGTAAACAATTAAGCCAAAATTTTGGATGAGCGTGGTCGGAGAATTGTGAATTAAAGATCCTCTTTGTTTGCTTGTACTATTTGGGGTTTTCGGAGACGTCTAGGTGGATTAATAGCCGCCTTCAGCCTGTCAACGGCTATGATTTAGGTGCTCTCCTTTCTGTTCTAATGAGCTTTACTTTTTGATCACGTTTTTCGTTTTACTTGTGTCACGATTTTCGAATTTGACGCCTTACTTACCTCACTCCATGTTTCAACTGAACGGATTTTAAATTGTTTCACTCGTTGAATTAAGTAATGAAGTGAATACCGTCCAAGTCAAAAGAGCAATATCAAATGAAACGGGATAAACATATGAAGCCTGGTCATTAAGTCATAGTGCATTAGGTTATCAAAAATTATTGGAGCCATTGATAGCTGGCATTGCTTTTCTGCTTAATAGCGTTCAGTTTAGAAGTTGAGATAAGTGTAAATTTAGAATCTAACCGAATAAGCAGAGTTTGAAAACTAAATAAAAATCATTTTGACACTTAAAGTTTCTGTCAATATCTCTCTGCTAATTGCCTCTTTCTGTTTGCATCCCAATGTGCGTCAAGCGGGTTAACGGTGGCTATTTTCTGACAATTTGCCGGCAATTGTTTTAATTTTTACCATAATTAATAGCCGACGTCAGCCTCCAAACGGCTATTGTATAGGCGCTCTCCTTTTTTTAATAGTCGCCGTCAGCCTCTCAACTTCTATTTTATTTAGGCGTTCTCCTTTTCAAATCCGCTTTACCTTTTGATTACGTTTTTTGTTATACATAAGTCGAATTTTTAGTGTTTGAGTTCTGACTTACTTCTATCACTGAATTCACTCACTTCACTTAACTTGTTTCAACTGAATCGACTTTAAATTCTTTTACGCATTCGATTACGCATTGCGGTAAATACTGTCAAAGTCAAAAGATCAAAATCAAAAGATACGGGATAAACTGATAAATACCGGTCATTAAGTCATTGAGAATTAGGTTATCAAAGTTCATTAGAGCGTTTGCTAGCTGAAATTGGTACTAAGCTTAAAAGTGTTCAGTTTAGAAGCTGAATTAAGTTTAGTTTTAGTGTCCAACTGAAGCTGCGCGTCAAATTAGAACACTTTTTGACGCTAAAAAACAAGACACAACATTCGGTCAGTTTATCACCTTTTCTCTGTTCTAATCCCGATATGCTTCAAGTGCGTCAACGGCGACTTTTTTCTGGCAATCTGTCCGGTATGTTTTAATTCGCTTTACCTTTTGATCACGTTTTTCGTTTTACATAAGTCACGATTTTCACGTTTGACTAACGACTTAATTCACTCTGTTTCAGCTGAATGGATTTCAAATTTTTTGATGTATTAACTTACTTAATGTGGTGAATACTGTCAGAGTCAAAAGATCAAAATCAAAAGCGACGGAATAAACCGATAAAGACCGGTCATTAAGTCATTAAGAATTAGTTTATCAGAGTTCATTAGAGTGTTTGCTAGCTGACATGTGTGTTAAGCTTATTAGCTTTCAGTTTAGAAGCTGAATTAAGTATAGTTTTAGAGTCTAACTGAAGCTGCGCGCCAAATTAGAACACTTTCTGACGCTGAAGAAAAACAGGCAAAAAATTTGGTCATATTATCTCTTCTTTTTTTCTGTTCCAATGCCGATGTGCTTCAAGCGCGTCAACGGCGGCTATTTTCTGGCGTTCTACTGGCTATGCTTTATTTTGCTTTACTTTTTGATCACGTTTTTTGTTTTAAATTCAACTGATTGGATTTTGAATTTTTCCACGCATGCAATTACGCAATGTGGTGAATACTGTCAAAGTCCTGGAGATCAAAATCAAAAGAGACGGGATAAACCGATAATGCCCGTCATTAAGAAATAGTGCATTATGTTATTAGTGTTTGCTAGCTGAAATTGTTATTAAGCTGATTAGTTTTCAATTTAGAAGTTGAATTAATTATAGTTTTAGAATCCAACTGAAATTAAACACCAAATAATAACACTTTTTTCGCACTGAAAAGAAAACAAAAATCGGTCAATTTATCTCTTTTTTTGTTTTCTATTTCGCTCCCGATGTGCATCAAACACGTCAACGGCGGCCATTTTCCGGGAATCTGCCGGCTGTTTTCAAATTTTTCAAGCGGAATGACTCAAATTTTAGGTTTTAAAAATATTCAAAGGAAGGCCAAGTCCTAGCTCACCTACATGAGACCTTTTAAACCGATTTTTTCCTGAATACGTACGTACTGTGATTCGATCAATTCTTTTGGGAGTTAATTAGGTTTCTTCCTTTGCTAGAAAAGAGTGGTTTAGAAAAATATTCAAATTACACTGAATAGGCTTTTGAAACGGATTTACAAATTGAGTTGATATATTCGTTGAAGCCAATAACTTAAAACAGCATTGATTGTTTATTAGCTTCGGTCTAAATGTCAACCATTGTTTCCTGAAGAAAGGGACTCGATGTCATTTTTGTTACTCTTTTGCTAGTTTTGTTTTGTTTTGAATGGCTCTAATTGAATTGATCATAGAAAAACACCTGAGACTAAACTGACTTGGCTTCAGGAAACTTAAAATGGGCTGAACTGTTACACTTTTTCGATTTTCATCACAAAAGAAACGAAAGTGTTTTTAAGCGCTATTAGCGTCGAAAGGGGATGAACAAAATATATATTGTTATTTATTCATACTGACATCGTGAATGGGTATCTGAAATAACATTAAAAGGATTGCGGATATGTGAACACTGCAGATGAATAAAATACTGACTGCACTTTATGTCAGGTAAAAATAGAACATTTAGAAGCTAAAGCACATTGAGATTTGTCATAGCGCATAAAAGTTACTACGGCAACAACGACACTTAAATTTAAACTACTTAGCAATTTTTCTTTTCGGAAAATAAAATTCAAGCTACAACTCACTCGTTCAAGTTCAACGAAGCAAGTTCTTTAAAACTTGAATAGCTATTTAGGAGAAATTAGGGGTCGTAAAATTGTGATACCAGTGGGGAAAAAGCGGGGTGATTTCTAACATTCTGCTATACGTAATGTAGAATTTCAGCTGAAATAACTACCTCTCAAAAGTAATCTTCATATAGCTGTAGACGACCCTTGTGTTATCTAGGTAACCTTGAGAGACGTGTAGCCGATAATTAACAACTGAGACGAAAGCATAAAGTTCAATGGGATGTGAACTAGAACAGCCTTAAGGGAAGTTGACTTAGGGGGTAGACTTTGATAGATTAGATTAGATTTGAATTTTCACACGGTTTTGACTTCACATTACGTCATACATACAGCGCTTACGAGACGACATTCAAATAAAGCGGAACCTGTCGAGTGGTTTACCTTTGATTGTACGAATATGAAGTATTTGATTTTAATGAAGTTTGTTAACTGTAACAGGAGCAAATTGATAAGTTGCAAGTATGTGGGGGGGGGGGGGGGGGGGGGGGGGGGGTTTGAGTTTTGGCTTCTTTTCAGATGTCGCTCAAATCAATCTGCGCCTCAGAGCGGTAGAGTCTGCCAGTCTTCTGCACAGTGACAGTGTAATATATCTTTTCCTTGTTCTTAGCGCCCCCTCCCCCTCCTGTCTTTTTGCTGCTTTTGTGAGAATGGTAGCCGCTGCTTGCTTTCTGTTGCTCTTTGGTCGGTGGCCATTTGTCGGGTTCCTGGCTGCCTCCCCCGAATTGCAAACACACGGAGGAGCTTGGTTTGTTTTCTCCTCTACCACCACCACCTGAATCATGGAAACATTTGAACTTATACAGTTGGAGATAAATAAGAAATAAAATTATTAATTAAAGAGAGCACCAACGAGGACACCCAAAAAGCCCATTTGACTTAATGAACGCCTAAAAACGAACGCCCTTAAATGATGATGAAATTTTTTTTGGAGCATAAATTCTTCCTTGATTAGCGAAACAATGTTTGACTGTTAGAATTGGACGGGGCATACTCTTACGGTTGAACGCTTTAAATGTATATATTTCTTGAAGTTTTGATCTCAGTTTCATTATCCTTGATATTTTTGGAAGAACATAAAATTGCAAATGTTGGAGACAAAGTTGAATATGAGTGGGAGAACTGACCTCCATTGCTTGCCCCTGCAGAGGGGTATGTAGTTGGGGGAGGGGGGTGTTGGTGGTGGTAAGCGAGAGCAGTGGATGGGGCGAGCATGTGTTTGAGGAGGATGTAGAAGAAGGGATTGGCCACTGAGTTGAGGGCGCAGATGGCCACGGCCACACTCTCCACTACTGGCAGCCACGAACTAGTCATCTATTACACAAAAATATCAACATCAAATATTGCCATCACTTCTGTTAGAACGTTGAAAATGAAATGCAAACGCCTAGTAAAGGCCTTATTAATGATTTGTAGACAATACAAGAGTGTAAATGGCCCCCGTTGTTTTTTGCTTAAAATAGTACATTCATTCATATGGTTATTTGTAAAGGACAGAGCGCTAGCAATTCGTCGAATAAATAGGCAGCTTTAGTTTACTATGGAGGATACCAATACTATAGATATGCATTGGGATTATTATCTTAATTGATTTACAACAGGAGTTTCCTTCCTAACTCAAAAGTTCAGCTGAGAATTCCTCACATTGGCAATAAAGTGACTAATAAGTATTCTCGTGTTAACTGTGACTTAAAATTTCGTACCAAACAGTATGCAGTTTTTTCGTATTCAAATTTCAAACTAAGTTCACCTTTCAGCCAGAAATTTGTGCGATTTGCGCTCATAGCAATATCATTTCATCCGAATTATTAGATGGCTGAGGGAGAGATATCATTTGAAAACTAAAGTCTACTGTCTCAATTTCCCAAGTGGATTAATGATGCGCAATATACACAAGAATGAATTTATATCGAAAGGGATATCAATGCTTCTGACAGACAACAGGGAATTCGCCTTCATTTCGTGGTAAATTGACAGTCTTTTCATCAACCAGTACTCCTGATGGAAATGTTACCATTTTGAAATAATTGGACAGTAGACTCAATTTGCTTCTAATGGCGTGCCATTAATCTTCTCATTGGTCATGAAAGTCCAAAGTTATCCAGAACTATTCCGTGGAGATTTATATGCGGACACGTGACTTCAAATTTTATGATAACTGGGATAACTTTGTTAAGGAGGCCCCAAAGGGCAAAGAAGCAGGCTCGGTAATGTGCGTTCGCACAGAATGTTTCGTTCCCGTTTATCCACAATTCTGGCTTAATTGTGTACCAAATGTGAGAAATAGAAAACGTTCAAAAGATCTCACATGTTGATCGAAAACAATTGGGGAGTGAATAAAAACGTTGCTTCAAACTCAAATCAGTTAGAAAGGTAAATAATGCCACATCAGTGGGCCGATGAGACCAAAAATTATTAAGACTGTGGGACAAGATAAACAAAAGAATAAAAAACAACAAACATTTCCATCTAAAACTCAATGTCTATTTATTAATAGCCGACGTCAGTCTCTCAAGGGCTATTATTTAGGCGCTCTCCTTTTTTAAATTTGCTTTACCTTTTGATCGCGTTTTTCGCTTTACATAAGTTACAATTTTCTCGTTTGACTTCTGATTTACTTCACTCAATGTTTCAACTGATTGGATTTTAAATTTTTCCACGCATCCAATTACGCAATGTGGTGAATACTCTCAAAGTCAGGAGATCAAAATCAAAAGAGACGGGATAAACCGATGCTGCCCGGTCATTAAAAATAGTGCATTATGATATCGAAATTCATTAGTGTTAGCTAACTGAATTTGGTATTAAGCTGAATTAAGTATAGTTTTAGAATACAATTGAAACTGCACCCCAATTTAGAAACATTTTTCGACACTTAAAAAAACAAGAAGAAATTTCGGTTAATTTATCTCCTTTTTTCTTTTCTATTCCAATCCCGATGTGCTTCAAGCGCGTCAACAGAGGCTATTTTCTACCAATCTGCCGACTATGTTTCTATAAAGGTGCGTAAAAACGATTCAAAATAGCGTCAAAAAATTAGTTTGTACTCCACTAGAAAACACATGGAACCAGTCTTTAATGAGACTCGTTAACAATTAGACAAAAAAGAAGAAAAAGGGCTATGTTACAAAAAGTACGTTTGCTTTTTTGGAAAAATATAGTTTCAAATAAAACCATTGGATATCAATGGCAATCTTCAAATAAATACGTTTTTGGTTCATTAAGACCTGTTATTGTCTAAAGAACGGTAAATAGACAAAAATTATAATTTTAATTAATGTTTTTTACGAAAAACCAATATCAAAGCCGTTAAAACAAAGTAACTCACTAACAGCCTTCAAAATTTTCCATTGTGCCTTTCCTCAACACCGAAAATTTGATATTCCGCCTTTAAATGATAAGAATATGTAACAAGTAGATCAAAAAGAACACCAAAATGCAAAATTAAAAAATGCGTCTATATATTTTTAAATTTGATTCTAAAGTCATGAAAAATTTTGGTCATTAACTGAAATCAGTAAATAGATTCCTTTTTTCTTCCATAGGTAGTCGCGAAGACCTATGATTATCCAAATTTTGTCTTACGACTACCATAAGGTCGACAAATAAAGACAAATATTTCCTTTAATTTCTGGTTTGAAGATGGTGTCGAAGCCGTTAAAACCATAATCTTTTCACAGAAAGATTGATGTTTTTCATTGTGCCTCTTGTTGGACGCCAATGATGTGACAAAGCAAAGAAAATAACCTCAAAGACGGGAAAACTTGTAGTTTCAAAGCAGAAAAAACTTTAAATTTTCATCCATTAGAAGGACGATGCAACCTTTCTTTGCTTCAGCTATAAGAACTTCAGCTATAAGTTGACCAAAAATGGAGAAAAAAGTTCCAAACCGCAGTAAACCGTGAGGCTCCGTAGTAAGCCCATAGGGCCTGTCATTAGTACGCTGTAATTTGAATTGTTCTTTTCTTTAATTACTTTAAAAAAATGAGTTTGTGTAGAAACAAAACATCGACAGATTACAATTCGAATTTTTTGGGGATTTAAAAAACAAAGACTAGAACAAATCTAGATCCGCTAATTTTTTTTGTCTGTCCATTAGAAACTATTGTGAATATTATGGATATGGATAATTTGTCAAAAATTTCATATCAATGATAAATGATGCGTTTTGGATAATTATCGGTTTAAATTAGCAAAAACACTCTCAACTGAGGCAGCAAAACAAGCCCTCTCGGAATTAACGAAGATTGTTTCATTTGTTTTTAGGTTTGTTAATCTGACAAATATAAACAAAAAGGACTAAAGAGTCTTATTTCACGTCATTTCAAAAAAGGCTAAATTGCGAAAAAAATTGGCAAAAGTTTTAGCCAAAAAATTTTATTAAACAGTTCAACAGTACTCTTATGTTTTTAGAGGTAAAACCAACAACACTATTGGTACAAGTTTAGCTTAATTTTAAGCAACATTTTTTAAAAATTTGTTAATTCGTATTGAGACATGCCTTCCTTAGTGTGAACTGGCTGCTTGTGAACCGTTGTTTGAGACCAATTGAGCGAACTTAATTTTCTGATATAATTTACAAAGGAGAGGCTAAACTCCTCTGTCTTACTGGCCTCTGAAATATTTTCACCTAATTGTTAAATAAATTTGCTGACTTTGTTTATGCGTTAGTCTAAGTGACTACGGATGTATGTAATTTTTGGATCAGATATAGCAGTACCAGCAGCAGAAATTGTTATTATTTCTACTAATTAAATCACAAATCGAATGATAAGCTGGCTGTTGCGCTAACTGACCAATAAAACCTTCATGTTGAACAAGGGGGTAATCTTTTGTATTATATTAAACACTTGAAATCTCTGAAACAATCGTTTAGGTTGCTGATTTCCTTCCAGTAATTTGAAATGTTTAACTATGAAATTTAGATGGCAAATTGTGTGCAGTTCTTTTTCGTTTGCCAATTTGAGGACTAAACAATTTTAACTGAAACAGAAGGCAAATAACTATTGCTTAATTGTTGAAGCTCTAAGTAAGAGGTTTTCTCGTGAGTGGCGGGTTCTATCATACTTTTATATAATTTCCATATTTCCTTTAGCGCTTTGATTGTCTGCAATTTTTGCTTAATTTTGTGAAGTACCCTTCATCACTATCCCAAAATATCACTATCCCAAAATTATGCATTAATTTTTCAATTTTTGCATGCAATATGATATTCTTTTTAGAAGAGCCGAAAAGGTTTAAAAAATCCTTCTGATCTGCTGTTCTTCACCCGAGCATGATAAATGGAATACATAAAATCATAAAAGAAAACATGATAAATCTGCACTTATCCACATATTGATTATTTTTTCTGGTGCCTGGTTTAAGAAAACAGTTGACGGAATTGGATGCGGCCAAAGAATTTTAATTTGAATTTGCCAAAATAACGATTTCGCCTCGGCGTATGTTCAAAAATCGCTAAGCCTTGCAGAAAAGAGTAACATGACTTAGCAAATTATTTTTAAATTTCAAAATACATTTAAACATTTGTTCAATTCCAAACTTAACATTTGCAGTACTGAGTATTAAAAAATAAAAAGGTGAGCTGGTCGGGAAACCTCATTAAATTCAGCATTAAGTACTAGCTAACATCAAAAGGGTTAATATGGAACTCCGGTAGTGTATATAGAAGTAACTAACCTTGAGAATGGTCTGTTTGAAGAGCATGACATCTAGTGCGACTAGGAGTCTATAGTTGAAGAAGGGAGTGTAGCATATGAATACTGTGATAGCAGTCGCATATGCGTAGAAGTGCATGAATCTGTTCCTGTCATCCGCGTACCTCTGAGAGGCACTCCTCGCTATAACAAGCAAACAATCTTCAAATAAACTTCAAACAAACTAGAAGGATGCGCGAAGAGTAAGAAAATGGCTAAATGATCTTGAGTCCAAATTCATGAAAAACGTAATTTTTTAGTCCAAAATTATGACAAAAACAATCCCAATTGAAAGAGTATGAGTTTCCTCTGAGAAATTTTAGAATAAAAGCAAATTTTAGATTTCAATGCTTCGGTACTGATTGAGTGATTTATAATTATTATTAATTAGTACAGATATACTGTTACACTAAGTTCCGAGTAGTTTTATTTTATTTCGTAATTTCATTTTCTTCGTTTAGGAACCACAATTAACATCTAAAGTAGCTCAGTGTTAATATCGCTATATATGCATTGAAATATATCTATAGATAGTTCTGTAAATATATAGTTCAGTTTCAAATTCCATTCATGAACACAGATGTAGAATCTGAGCTATATAGTGATTCCATTAGCCTCTTTTGGCAAATTCGCCAGACAAAATAAATTTGTTTACCCCTTTTTTGGTAAATTTGTAAGGAAGAATAAATATATTTACTCTTTTGACAAATTTACAGTACTAAGTTACTTAAATAGATTTTGAGGGACCACCGCGTGATAACTTGTTTTTCAAATTTTCTGTTACTGGGTGTTATTGATTCAACCAGGCTTCAAAAAATTTTGGGTTTTTTGATTATCGACATTGTTCCGACATTATATTATTGGAAGATAAGTTGAAAGAGTGTGATGTTGAATCACTGTTGGTTCCTACAAAACGAACATGGTCATGCAAAACGGTACTGCTATTTTCTGCACATTCAAAAACCACTTAAATTGATTAATTTGCCGCTTGACAGAGATACGGGCAATGGATTTTAAAACGAAGAACTTGTGAACCTTACTTAATTTAGCTGAAACGCAGGAAGCTTCATTAATAATGCCTGTAATTTTGAGACCATTAGTTGAAAGCGTGTTGTCGAAACTGAATCAGTGAAACTACAGCCTGATTAGCATAAGGGAGGAATGAGTTATTGAACGAGTTCTCCACTTTTTTCCTCATTAATTTACTCTCCACTTGTGATGCAGAGTATTGATATTGAAATCAATTGTGATCAAAGGAAGCGACAGTTTGTGTCAATTGGCTGTCTCTGTCATCGCCTTTGATTTTGAAACTAATCTAATTGTGACTGGGAAACACGAAGAAATTCGTCTTTGAATTTCATCTTCAACTTAATTGATGTGCGATTATGGTCATTTCTGTTTTCCGTTCATCAATGGCTACTAGTTTAAAAAGTGCTATATTTTGTTTGGAATAGCCCACTCCTTCGAAACGCCAGAAAGCCCATATTTAAACGTGTATTAAAATAGTGATGGAGATTAATCATCCGAGCAAACTGACTCGACTACGTCAGTTTTATATCGATTAGATTAGTGCCTTAGAATTTGAAACTATTGATTTTTTCCGAATATGACCTATGTTTTTCAGATTTTATTGGAAGTGTAAACCAGCAATTTTTCATTTATCCGACGTAACATCTATTGTGTTTTCAATCATTTTAGCCCAAAATTCACTAGAAATTAGACATTGTAATAATTGCCAAGCTGCTAGCATCTCTAGCTCCCGCTGCAGGGAACAATTAAAAGTACAAGATCTTTTATACCAATGAGGTGACCCCCCAAAGTTTTGGTTTGGGTTTTGAGATTTTTGAAAAACTTAACAATCAGCGGTTTGGCTGCAAATTGCTAGGATGCTGGAAAAATTGGGAGGCTATAACTACCGTCCTTTATGTTTCTATTCCTTTATTCTACGTCTTGATTAAAAAAGATTGAAAAGCTTGCGAAAAGTTAGATTTTTTAATTTTTCTTTAAAAAAATTGAAGAAAGTTTTTCATTTTTAGGGGCCAATTAATTCGAATTAGTAAAAAGAAAGTTTTAAAAAATAATTTTTTAGTGTTATTTTTCCTAGGTCTAAAATATTATTCCTTAAAGAAAAAACTTGGCCCCATAATGGTTGTTAATAACTGACAAACTTATTTGTGAGCTGAATTGATGACAGAATTTTGATGACGGAAAAAATGCCATGTGGCCACTAAGCGCTTCACTCCACTTGGTTTAGTGGCCCTTAAAAATATCAAAGTAAATGGAAGTAAATTAGATGGTTACTAAGTAAGTCTTGCAACATCGTATATAATGAGAATTTTAGAACAGAAGAGACGAAAGCATTTAAAACGAGGCTGGGGTGGACTGCAGGAGGCCTCTCAACTATTCTAGTTTTTTTTTCTATTTGGTAAATTCAACTGTTACGTCAGTCACCATTGGACACAGGTTTTAAAACAATAGCAACATTCTCACAAGGCCACATTCCCCAGGGAGGTGATCAAGCTGATACAATTTTTGGCAGCCTTTGTTTTTAATTGAACTAAAATATCTTTAGCTCTACTGACCTGAATTCGTTAGACACATAAATTGTACTTAATAGCACGTGTTGTCAGAATGAAGTTTTTTATATTCTCTTCCCCAACCAAAGAATTGTTGCATCTTTTAATCGGGTCGTTAGAAATTTTTTGACCACTTTCTATCTATATATAATCTAAGACTTCCCATTTCTATCGTAAATAGTTAATTAATACGATTACGTATAATGTATTTATAGGATTAAAATGGTTACATATAGATTTTCGAGACTCCTGTAGGGTCATAAAATTTAATTGTGATGCTTGGAGAAGTCAATGATTGTTATATTATGTAAAAAAGAGGAGGTCGTTTTTTAAACTCAAGGTAGTACTAACGGCAGTTGAATGTAGCGCGTCGTCGACTTGATCTGATCTGTTCCCGGAAGTAGTGACCGAACGTCTTGTAGAAAGATGCGATGCTCACTACTGGCACCAGGTAGCACACGAAGTATACGGCTATGATGAATATGTTGAAACTCATTGCACTCCTGCAACAATCGAATTAACAAGTTATTCTCTTAAAGAACCAAAGTTGATTTTTTAAGATATTGCGCATATTTGAGTGCAAATCGCAAGACTGACATCCGTTCACCAGTCCACCCCCCCCCCCTCTCAGGAGAACCCACTCCGCTCACCAACCCCCCTCCTGTCCTCCATTAGCACGCACGAATGCTAGCATCCGTAAGCCGCAGCTAGTTATCCAAGCCAGCCGCTCGCTGATTGTTTCAGAGCAATTCGCACGACATTAATCGTTTATGTTATATAAATATGATCTATAGTTGCTGTCAAATGTAGTTTGTAGCAGTTTTATTTAACCCGCTCTTGTCTTCTTTATGCAGTTTTATGCATTACCGACTTTTCGGCAGACTGTTTTTTGTTCTTACCATTTGAATTTTCGGCCTCGAACACGGGATAAACAGGCAAAGCTTGGAGGTCATGAAGTCGCCTGAGAAGTTCCCTTAGAGCCATTTCTCTGAGCCACCTCATTCTACTCATAGCTCTCCGAGCTTAACCCCCCCCCCCCCCGCGCTCTAGTCGACCACCCCTCACCCCAGCTTGACCCCCCATTAAGCATAAGCGAGCCTCATAACGCTGTAGTTAGCTACAGACGAAGAAAATTGGTACTCAGGCGTTTGGAGGAAAATCGGCCGACCTTTCCATACGTGATCATGCTTTCTTATGCGTGATTAAATCATTTAATTCGATGTCAATGTAGCTCGGCCATTTTTAATTGAGAGTCTGTGGATTTTAAAACTTATTATTATTATTATTAAATTGACCCGGTACCCGCGGTGCGGGAATCACTTTTTTAATTAATTACAAAAACAGGACCAATTAACAGGATACTGATAGTATTTAAAGTTCACAGCCTTTAATTTCAACAGAGTTCAGCTGTTTCCGAAATAACACTGTTGGACATGTCCAGTCAAAAGTTGAGATGTCATTTCGCTTGGTGAGAACATTTGCATATTTCACAACTCTCAAAACAAAATACTCTTCCAAAATATCTGCCTTCTATGTGTACAGTCAATGTTCGCTATTCAATTTGATGTTTTTTTTATGCTTTGATGAATTCTAGTGAGGCGGTTACTCTAAATTTTATAATTGGAGTATATTTTATTTGGTTCTACTAATTAAGCGCGAAAGAATAAGGAATGTATGTACTTTCAGATGTCAAAAGATCGAATTTGTGCTTATTTTGAACAGGTATGCATCTTTTGGTATTTGAAAATTAACAATTCCTTTGACACAAGGTTGCATTTCGTGTCCTCTGCTTTTAGGAACTAATGATAGACTTAATTAAGAAGCGTCGGCGTTAAAATATGTCTCAATAGGGTTAAGTACCCTAAAATTGTTGGTATTGCAACATGTACGTTATCTCTCCTATTCGCTATTGTTATACCATCCATTTCTTCTTTTATATGATCGGATTAAGTAGACGGTGGGGTAGTGCTTAACTGTTGGGATTAAAACAATGGTATTATGTGTCTAGTAGCATTTCACATAAGACTAATGCGTATTCAGAGAAGTTGCTTCGGAAAATTGAGTTATACCAAAAAAATTATGAAGTTTTTTGCTGCAATAAATAAATTGGAATTCAAACTGCGTTTAAAATACATTTTAAAAGCAATTCGTACGCACTGAAGTACAGTGTGTATATAAAGAAACATTCAGGAGATATAATAGCTGAATTTGCTAACTTTAATCAGTTTTTTCTTAATAAAATTTAGTTCGAAATGCGTCCTGGTTATAATTTTCTGATAACTGATTCTTTAATTAGATAGTTTTTTTGTGGAAAATTCTGCGTCTTGATTTAGTACAGTTGCACTTAAATTATGATTTATACGAACCACAGCCGATCAGATCAAAGCGTGTTTGCCTTCTGATTCCGACTGTTTGAATTGTTTGCTGATTAGCTTAACATTAATTGCTCTAACATTCTTCTGAATATTATCACCACCACATCATTAGTACAAAATCAGTTAAATGATTGCTTTAAGTTGAGATAAAAAAGGCTTTGAATTGAACTAGATGCGTTCTAAAAATTTTTGTTGCTGTTACCAATAGAGGCCTAATGACGCCTTGAGGAAATAAAGATATATGTAGAGCGCATAATTCCAAGGTCTTGAGTTACATCAGATTTTTTGGTAATTGGTTGACTGGTGTAGAAGACTTGGTGTTTCAAGTACATATATAATTAAAACCTTGCCTATTTCGGTCGTTTTCTGTTCTTTATAAGATCGTAAATCTGGATTTTGTTATTCCGTGTTGACATCATAACGATCATCATAGGCTTTCATGACATACATTTCATTGAAAAATGTTTTGATTAAACGAACATTTGCGGTAACAAGCCGTCCCAGTTAAAGAGATTAAAAAGATCTGATGCATTCAGCAGAAAGGAAGTCGACAAGATAATTACTTCCAAAGGTCATAGGAATTCGGTAGTAAGGTGGTTTGAGTGTTGGTGGAAGTAGATAACTTTTTGTCATCGCCTTATAATCTATATAATATATTATATAGATGACGATGAAATTGCATTCTACAGAACGTTTGCAATGACTTTTCATGTTGAAAAAGTTGTAAGGTTAGACAAAGCGCCCGATGTCAAATATTGTCTCCTGTATCTCTATATATATTTACTTCAGAAATAACTAAAGCTCTTTTGATAAAGCCTGAGTTTCAAGCTGTTATAGTGTGACAGACAGATTTCTGAGTTCTTGTTTTCAGTTTTGCCTCATCTAAATTGTTTAATTGCTCTCAAACGAAGTTTGTAGCAATTATATTAGTCCTGTCGGTCTTTTTTGCGATTTTTTGCTTGACCGATTTTTCGTCTGACGCTTTTGACTTTTCGTCCTCAAAAACGGGATAAACAGGTAGCGCCCAAAGCGAGCATTAAGTGCTCTTAAAGCCTTTCAGCTCTGTTTCAGCTCAAACTGTTTTGGAGACCTATACTTATACCTTATACTTATGGTGTGAAGGGCGGTTCTTAGAGGTTGAAGACACCCCCACTGGTGACCCCGCCACTGTTGCCCCACCCCCCCCCCCACGGCGCTGTTGCCCCCACCCCAGTGATGTCCCCCCCCCCCCCCAATCTGCCCCCGGTGCAACCCCTGCCCCCTCCGTGGCTAGATACTGACGAACAACCGCTTGCTAAAAACGCAAATTCATACTTCTTTTTTTTGCTTTTTTTTGAAGTTTTTTTGAAAATTTGACATTTTCTGATTTTTATTAGTCCTAGGTGTCAAAGAACCTGCTCTAGGGTTTGATAATATGTTACTGCATTGTTTCTAGTGGTAATGGAATGGGTTCAACATTTTAACATCACAAATTTTAGCAATTTATTGAAAAAACTTGCAATTTTTTCAAATTTTTTGAAGTTTTTTATCCTTATTCAGGTCTTTCCAGACCCAGGGGCCAGAAAACATACTAAGGGGGTTGATAATAAATTACTGACAAATTTTTAATGGTCATGGAATAGTTTTCAACTTTTTAATGTCACAAATTTTAGCAGTTTTTTTTATGAAACTTGCTTTTTTTTCAAGTTTTTTTTTTGAAGTTTTTTGCAGTTTTTTTTAGGTTTTTTTCAGCCTCAAGAGCCACGGAACCTCCTCTAGGGTTTGAAAATAGGTGACTAAATAGTTTTTTAGATTAAATGGAATGTCTTGCATGATTTTAACATTACGAATTATAGCCTATTTTTCATATTTTTAGCCATTTTTTTTCCAATTTTTTTGACATTTATACTCATTATTCAGATTTTTTGAACCTCAAAGTTCAGAAAGCTTGTCAGGGTTTGATAATAAGTTACTGGAAAATTTTTGTTGGTTATGGATTAGTTGTCATCTTTTTAATATCACAAGTTATAGCATTTTTTTAAATAAAACTTGCAATTTTTTTAAGTTATTTGAAAAATTTTGTCATTTGTTAGATTTCTCTAGCCTCAGAGGCCTCAGAACTTCCTCTAGGGTTTGATAATATATTACTGTGAAGTTTAGAGATGTAATGGAATGTTCTCCAAAGTTTTAATATCACGAATTTAAGCAATTTTTAAAAATATTTGCAATTTTTAATGTTATTGATTTTTTTCCGTCAACAGAGGCCCTGAAACCTCCAAGGTTTGATAATAAGCTGCTGCATAGTTGCTAGAGTTAATGAGATTGTGATCGACCATTTTATGACTCCAGTTTTGGTAATTTTTAAAAACTTTAAAACTTTTAGTTTTAAAGTAATAAAATTTAAACTTCAAATTATTGGAAAATTTTTATGTTCCAAGCGTATGGATCTTTGAGCCAGTGAAACTATTTATGAGGCTTGAAACAGGGATACTGGATAGTCTCTTGACGCAATGAAATGGTTCGTAAGATATTAATGTCTTGAATGTTAGCAAGATTTTGTTAAAATTTTCAATTTTTTCCACTATTTTTTGTCCTTTTCTGAGTTTAACGACCATTACTGGCCAACAAAACATTTCAAATCTCGGAGACGGGTTTCTTGACAGAACTTTCGAGACAAAAAAATGGTTCTGATTTTTTATTGCGGAGTTCAAAAACTTTTTTTAATTTTGCCTTTTTTTTCGGTCTTTCAATTTTTATTCTTATTCAATTTTTTGAGCCTCAAGGGTCAAAAAAGCTTCCGCTCGGGTTTGAAATTTTTTGTCATTTTTTGAATTTTTTTTTTTTGAATTTTTTTGTCACTTTTTAAGTTTCTCTAGCCTCAAGGGGCACGGAAGTTTTCTAGCGTTTGAGAATATGTTACTGCATAGTTTATAGATGTCATGGAGTGTTCTTCAAGATTTTAAAAATCACGAGTTTAATCAAATTTTAAAAATATTTGCTATTTTTTCATGTTTTTGATTTTTTTTCCGGCAACAGAGGCCCTGAAACCTCCTACAAGGTTTGATAATAGGCTGCTGCATAGTTTCTAGAGTTAATGGGATGGTAATCAACTTTTTTATGACTCCAGTTTTGGTAATTTTTGGATAAAATTTAAACTTCAAATTTTTGGAAAATTATGTTCCAAGTGTATGGATCTTTATGAGCCTGTGAAACTATTTCTGGCTTGAAACAGGGATACCGGATAGTTTCTTGAGACATTGAATTGGTTCTTAAGATATTAATGTCTTGCGTAATGTCATCATCTTTGCGTAATGTCATCATCACTGATCCTCATTATCAATGAGTAATAGTTGAAATGTTTTTTAACATAACTGATCTAACAGGCGCTTTTTAGGAAACCATTTTTAATTGCTCTCAAGAGCAATTTGTAGCAAATTTATTAACCCTGGTTGTCTTTTATGCAATTTTTCGCTTGGTCTATTTTTTGTCTGACCCATTTGACTTTCGTTTTCAGAAACGGGATAAAGATGTAGTGCCCTGAGTTAACTAAACCGTGGCTAGCTGTTGACGAAGCCAACCGCTCGCGTGTCGTTCGAGAGCAATTCGCCCGACGTTAGTCGGTTATGTTTTTCTTTTTTGTCTTTTTAAAATCTTCGTTATTGTCTATAACAACCAACTATAACGCGTGAACCCCCTTAAAGAACTTATCCGCCCCAATATTTATTTTACATGTTAGTTTGTCGCGTTTTGCTATGTTTTCAAGATTTAATTTGAAAACTCACGTTTTTTTTGCTTTTTCGCTAGACCAATTTTTCGTCTGACTTTCCGTCCTCAAAAAGCTGATAAACAGTTAGCTAAACAGAGTACAATTGGGGCTCTTTCAGCTCTTGGGCTTACCAATCTCTAAGTATGCGATTCACCAAAACTGTTTTGCGGAGACAATTTTATGGTGTGAAGGGCTATTTTTAATCATAAAAAGTTTGACCCCGCAGTCTCCCCCCGTAATGCTAGCATACTTAAGCCCCAGCTGGCTACTACCGAAGCCAACAGCTGGCCGGTCGTTTGAGATCAATTCGACCGACGTTAGTTTGTTAATGTTTATCGCTTAATTTCGAGACTCTTATAATTTTAATGCCGCATTCTTCAACCATTTATTTTAGATTTTGTGGAACATGACCTGAAAGTCACAGAACTCCTGCAGGCGTTTATCTGCGTTTTATTTCTAAATTATTTTTCTCTACCTTTAGAGCTTGTTGAACTACAGAGAGTGGCTTTGTTTCGTATGTATGCGTATTCGAGAACTTTTTTTTTCAATAAATGATAGTTTGTCTGTCTTTTATTGCTATTCTAATCCAAGATCAATCGTTTCAAAGTCAAATGATTGCATGCGCTGAACGATCGATCACCTTTCAGGCTAACGCGGCAGCTTTATGCCAAATAACTGGCACAGTCTTTCCTCTTTTCCGGATATTGTGTCGTTATTGTGTCGTTACCCATTTGTCACCTATCATGTTTGCCCTCAACAGCTTAATCTAGTTGTCTTTAATCTATTCTGGCGCAAATGTTCCACACATGCGAAGCGTTCTGTAATTGCTAGAATCAAATTGACAGATAGGCTCTAAGTACGGAATATTGTTAAAGAATTGAGTAGAAAGGGTTGAAACCAGTTGTCCGAAAAGCGTGCTTCAACCTAGAATGATTAAAATTCAGTGGAAACAGGTAGATAATGATGGTAATGAAATATAAGTTGCCAAATTGCAACCCCCCTCCCCCCGCTGCCTAGATCTAGCTGGCCTTCTTTTTCTGAACTCCGCTGAACTA
>NC_134481.1:31871327-32050366 GCF_964194025.1 Convolutriloba macropyga | reverse complement strand
AACTGAATAAGTTGGCTTTTGCCCTAAGATGTAAATGTGTCGGCACCTGGTTGGCTGACTTATTTCATAATGAGGTCTGACAAAATTAATTAGTGCAGAGTCATCAAGTGAACTTTTTTGGGTGAACAGTCATCTTTTGAACTCAAATAACCCAAAGTTTATCCGATAATAACCCCAAAACAAACCACTGCTTGAGGAAAGAAAACTTTCCGCACAAAAAACTGAAATCCTTACTATCCTATTCAGAATTACATATGCAATCTAAAACCTCAACCTAGGTCTGAGGTTAGATGCACTCTGTCGATCTGTTGACCTCCAAAGAGCGCTGGGCCAAGTCATTTTAAAGTGAAGTTTTTCACGCACGACAGAAAACTTGATACTAATAACTTCACGCACGCAATTTACCTGATAATTTTTTTACCAAAAAATTAAAATTCACGTCGGGGTCACGATTTCAGATAGTTACAAAAATGAATTAGTTACAAAGATAATTAGATAAAAGTTACGAAGGTTTTTTGCTAACTAATATGTGTTTCAATCCTTCCTCGTTCTTATATAGTCAGGTTTTCTGGTTTACTTTTTGGATTTCAATTATGAACACGGTGGTTCTTGCGATCATTTGATTACGCGTCAAAACCAATCTGTGAGTTAACTCTAAGAGTTAACTCTTAAATTGATACTTTGACGCGTAATCAGATGATCGCAAGAACCACCGTGTCCTGAATTGAAATTCGAAAAGTAAACCCGAAAACCTGACTATATGAGAACGGGGAAAGATTGAAACACAAATTAGATAGCAAAAAACCTTTGTAACTTTCATCTAATTAAAAGCGTTCTCTCATTAGAAGATACCTATCAGGCGAGATTACACGCCGTAAAACCACTCGGCTTTTCGCTACATTTCCTGTTTCAGAGGGATCACAATCAACAGCCAAAATTGACGTCAAAAGTCTTTCAAAGGAAAAAGAAAGACACTGGAGCAATACAATTCAAATCGTCCGATTTTTTTTTTTAAAATGCTAAGATCACGCATTATAGCTGAGCTAAGATTAGAGCATCGCAGCTATAATAAATAACAACAAATGAAATTTTCAAAGCCGTATGTTGGTATTCATAATTAATTGCTCTCGAATTCAGTTTGAAGCAATTATTCTAAGCGTTGGTCTTAATGCAAAATTTTTGCGACTTTTACGCCCTTGACTTTTTTTGTTTTGATCGATCTAAGTTTTTAACTCATTCAAAAGTGTTAGCAGCTGAACTCAAGTAGAGATAATTCACTACTAAAAATCAAATGAAAAGCGCGCCAAAATTGGTGTAATTTAAATTTTTTCATTTAAAATTTTATTAGTGGTTGTATTGGTATATAATAACCTCTAATGACGTCATCATTTGAAGTGCCATTAGTGAGTTTATTACCCCCCCCCCCCCCCCTGAAGCAGGCTGCAATAGATTCGAGGTCCTACTAATTGTTCGAGAGCAATTCTTCCGACGTTTGTCGGTTGTTTGTAATGTCTAGTTTTCCTATTTTTGATTTACGCTATTCGAACCATTATTAGTGCTAAAACACACAAGTTTGGTTACACAGACCAACGTGGGAAATTGAAACCGTTTCAAAAAGTCATTGTTTACTCATTGAGTTCGTTGTCGGTTTTTTAAATTTGTTTTGCTGGCGAAAAATTTAGGGCCAGCATAGCCCGGAACTCGCCAGATTCTATATAACAGTGCTAAGCAATGGTTTGAGGTGGGTGTCGTTATGGTGAGGAGGGTGTGAGGTGGTCATTTACAATGAAAAGGGTGGTCCTGAGTGTGAATAAGCTCCTGTATTCTGTGCCACTCCTCACAGCTGCCTTTCTCTGTAACCCAATGGCGAGAGTGCCCCAAATGTTGATGTGCATCAAAGTGATGTCCAGGCCATTCATCCTGCCAACAGTATCACACATTAATAACACTCTAAGACAATAATAGTACAGTATTTTGATAGTAATTGAGACTGGTCATTTTGTTGCCAATTTATGGTCTCTAGACATCAGTTATCGATGGTAATATTCTAGCTGTTTTGTCTTATGAAACGTTAGCCGGCGTTTCATTCTGCCGCGATTGCTGCAACCTGATAGGTCTGAACACTTCTACAGGTGAATTGGTTCTTTTCTATCTCGGTATGATGTTTGGGATATTTGATCGCTTAAACAATCGAGTCTACTGTAATAAGCGCTTGAGTTGATATTAGAATCGGGTTGTTTTTCCCAACTATTTAATTGAGTGTTTTAATTGCTAACCCATGTGATTCTTCTGTGTTAAATTGTGGATTTAGTTTGGACTTTTTGTCTGATGTCTCCCGATTTTAAATTAATTCCGTCTAGCAGTAACCTTTCTAGTTGGCGTCGTGATGCATTGCTGGTTGTGATTAAACGCATTTTTCATTAGTCAATATTTGATATTCAATGGGAAAGCTTACTTTTTAAAATATTTGATGGTATATTAATGGGTTTGATTAATGACTTGAGTATGTTTTTGCACTTTTCTCACCACTCAGCGAGAAGTTTTCCATTGAGTTATTCCGTTTGTGATTTATTGGCAGTTATTTTTCAGGGAAAATATCATTAAACAAGTGTTAGCGGTTTTAAAAACTTTTTTCTTGAAGCACTTAAATAATTTTAATGGTTTTTTAAATTGAAGTCAGTTACCACAAATTTAAATAAAATGATAATAAAAACAGAAAAATAATTGTTACTGAGTGCAAATTTATTTCACCAGTTGTAACGCTATTTTTTCCATTTTTTGATGAAAAAATTTACATTTCAAAAAAAAATTAACTAGTATTGTGTACTAACACGGTGATGTGACCATTGAAAATGTCATCTTTCATTTCAAAATTGGTTTCCAGGTCTGTATTGGTCTAAAGAAGACAGCTCATAATGTTAATTAGTGATAAAAACAATTTTCTCGTGTTTGATCGTCTTGCGGTAAAGTTTAAAGTCAGCTTCAACTCTTTCCTCAAAGTGTTTGTCTTCATATTCACATGTTTGCAGATTCTGCTTAAACATTATAGAGGAAGTTACTGGAGGAGAATGAGAGACATGTGTTGTTTGTTGTGCACCAAAGTTGTCTTCAAACAGCAGTTCTGGCGTGAACAGTTTTTTTTATTGCAAATGAATTGGTCATTTTGAAACTGACTAATTGCAAGACTTGAGCTCAAATGTGGTACTCTGCTTTTAATTGGAGTGCCGACGTTTTCGAAGGCTTTTGCCTAGATCAAGTGTTTGAACTTTTAAAATTAAATTTATGAAATTCTTCTGCAGGTCCGAAATTTGTTAGTTTCTCATTTTCTGTGCTCTTCTCGGAAACCAATCAAGCCGTATTTAAGACCACCTACGTGCTTTTTTATTTTAATTAGGTTACAGTTGTACGCTTTGAAAAAGCTTACTTATTGCAGGAAAAACAGCTGAAAAAAATCGAGCAACCTTGAGTGGATTTAAATGAGTTTGATTCAAGAAAGATGCAAGCTTTTACATCTACTGCATTGTAACGGGGTGTGAAATGATCAGCCCTATGTGCGGATGTTTTTAACGGTATATTTTATCTTTAATTGCTCTCAAACGAAGATTGTACAAATTATATTAGTCTTGTGCTCTGTTTTCATGCTATTTTTCGCTTGACTAATTCCTCTGACCCTTTAGACTTTTCGTCCTCAAAAATGGGATAACAGGTAGCGCCCCGAGGGCCTTAAGTTCTCGTAGAGCCGTTCAACTCGCGAGTGTCCAAGTATGCGATTTACAGAAACTGTTTTGAAAAGGTTTATAGTTATGATGTGGAGGATGGTTCTTAGAGGTTGACCCCCACCCCCCCCCCCCCGTGCACCCCCTCCCCCGCTGCCCTCTCCTCACACCCCTTCAATTAAGCTGGGCTTACCCCTTCAAAGTTGGGCTCACCAACCTGTACCTAACTACTGACGAAGCCAACCGCTCGCCGGTCATTTGAAAGCAATGCGCTCCAACGGTAAGGAGTTGTTTAATTGCTCTCGAAGTTCGTAGCAATGGTTGTAAACGTGTTGGTTTTTGCGAACTTTTTGCTTGACCGTTTTTGCGCTTTTCTTCTAGAACCTTCTTTAACTTCTCAAGTGACTTTATCACGCTTTCGTTCTTCATTTTTAAGTGATCACTATTGTTTTCACTCTGAAGTAAAACTTGTTGCGAATATAAAATCGATTGAAGCATATCAAAAAGAAGGGCCTGATAGCCGAGTGGGTAGTACTTTTGGTGAAGGACCGGGATGTCGATGGTTCGCATCCCGGCGTGTTCAACATTTTTTGCACCCATAAAGAAAAATTTATATAGGCTACAGCCCCTGAAAAAAATTGCCTCGCCCTGTTGTTCGAGAGAAATTCTTCCGACATTAGTCGGTTTGTTTATTTTTCAAATTTATCAATTTCTCGGTGTTCAAAAAATTTCTAATGTTTCTTTGTCATTGCTAGAAGTTTTAGACAAGCAATTGTTTTATGTACGAATTTTAAATTTTGCCAGAAAAACTGATTATTTGACCAATTGCATGAGTTTTTGGTCTGCTTGTCGCTGTCGCTGGTTGTCTTCCTTTCTTGGCCTTGAATACAAGGAGCTGCATTAAGCTTTAGTTTTGGAAGCAGAGGCTTTAATAGACTAGTTCAGCGAAAACTTAAGAAAACGAAGAAGAAAGAGAGAAAAAAGGGTGTGAAACCTGCATGACCATGCCCCTAGGAAGTTGTGGTCGTCCAAGTAGGTGGCAACTGCGTAATAGCAGGACATGAGTGAGTAAAACATGTCTGATGTGGCGAGAAATCCGATATTGACTGTCATCGTAATCCCTGACCGTCTCGATGGTCGGCACTCAAACCAGTTGATCAAGAGGACTAGCAAGTTGAAGGAGACGCCAAGTGCGCCTAGAATTGAGTGGATAGCGCCTGATGTGATACGAATGGCGTCGCTAGTTCCCCCAGCCGCCAAGTCCTCATGTGGCGGAAATGTTGATGACATTGCTGCTAATGATAATGATGACGGTGGACCTGAAACACCTGGAGACGGTGCTAATGGCGATGAAGATGAGAGAAACGAAAGAGGGGGTTCTGATACAAGATCAGCAGACAATTCAAAGTTAATATTGTCCATTGAAGATAAATTGAGATTTCTTTTTGATTGTCCAATAAAACGATTAAAAAGACCAGCAAGCTTCCCTAAATGAAGTTGTATCGGGTTCCAAATTTAAAAAGGAGAAAATCCGACTGGCAAAATCCAGATTCTCGAGCAAATAAGTACAAAATATACGAAAATATAAGCATAAGAGACGATTTCAATCCAACTGAACTAAATGCGCATTTTGGTTGGAAAAGGAAGTTGTGAGGAAAAATAACTGACCAGGTTCTCAAAGTACGAATAAAGATTCGGGGATAAACTAAAATATGAGAAATTATACAAAATTGAAAATTGCCGTGACTGGAAAATAAAATATCATGGGTTTGACCGAAAAGAAAGCGTGCTTAAGTATAAGACAGTTAGCGAAAAAGGCTGGATTGAAGAAAAGTGCTTTTTAACTGAAATGTGATAAGTTGAGATTTGAACTAAATGGTACAGACGAATTGGGTACATGTAGCATGCTGTCCAGTAAAAGTAGTGCAAAGGTATCAGTAGCAAGTGTTTTTTTTGTAGAAAATGGGGGCCACAATAATTGTTTAATGGGGCTTTATTTTTGACAAAATTTGAGTAATTCTCAGATGCATTAGTGGGTAACTAGGACAGATAAGCCTTAAATTAAATGGGATCGCAGGGAGCGGCTCATTTGAGTGATTAATGAATAATATCAAGTCAGACATTTTTAGAGAAATTCTAAATGCCATCCCTTGTTAATGTTTGTACTAAAAAATGTAGATGGTGAAATCAGGAAATGTTGTCACTTAGGAAAGGAAAAAAATAAACGAGCAGTGTTCCATTTTATCCAAATATTTCCACTGCTGTAACTACCACCACCACCACTATAGCCAACCAACTGTTAAATAATGTGCAGTCAGTAACTGCTGCTAGAGACGTTTGAATTGTTATAGCACTCTAATAGAAGTCCATTTGTAAACCAATAGAATTTGAGCAACTTTTGATTGTATGAATTGTTAAGCTGAAAGAAGCGCGATGCAGAACCACCTCAGTTTATCAAAATGCTCCTAGCTTGATTTGATTGTATCTTTTGGGATCTCTGAGTACAACTTATTTCCTGTTACAATAGAACTGATATTTTGTAAATTTGATTATACAATAAACATCAGTCGAACAATTAAGTAAAGAGGGGTTTTGTTCAGAAACTGGCGACTTGAAGATATGCTTCTCTGGCCAAACAATGTGTTTTCAATCATGAGTTAATTAAACTTGAGTTTAAGCGACTGGACAAACGTTAACTTGACTGGGTTTTCTTTGCTGCCTGGCAAAAAATAAATCTAGGTTTCAATTTTCTCTAGTAAAAAGTACTCTTCGAGAGATTTTCTTAAATTGTTTCTATTGTTTTAGTAAATTATAATGTTTTTAAGTTTTCAAATCAGACTTTTGCTAATAAAATTGACAGAATAATTTAGTTCAAATTATTTTAACACGCTCATGATTTAAAAAACTAGTTTGTTATACGGCTAGTTTTTTCTCTGTCTAATCCCTAATTGTGTGTGTGTGTGGTTGGTTATCTATTGCTTTTAATTTTCTTTGTGCCACTGCAAGACGCCTTGAGGACATTTGACACTAACTCTTTCTTTTGCGTTTATGATAGCAACATTTTGTGTCTTTTAAAGAGTGAAACCTTCACAATGAAGCGAAAGGAATTTCTGACGTAATTCGTTATTTAATTATCATGGGTTTCAAATTGCTTGTCAATTCAAAATGTGACGGCCCATTCAATTGACGAAATCATTAAGTACGTTTCAAAAAATTTCATTTTCACCAGAACAATCAGGTCCTCGAAGGTTATCTCAGAACAAATATCAGCAGTAATTGACTTTTTGAATCACATTAGGCGTACTTTGTTTTCAACTGCCGCTGTAAAACCGAGTGAAATAAGTAACAGAAAAGGAAAACTGATGTCAAAGTATGACAGTTTTTGGAATAACGAGCTCAGTTAGTTATATATATCCTGATGCAAACTGCTACAAACATATTGTGTACGGCTAGTTTGAAAAAAATTTCCGTAAAAATTTCCTTTCTATCCATTCTACTCTTAAATTTCGAATTTTAGACGTTCTTTCAATTAATGTTTATGAGAATTTTTCTGAGAAATATTTAGAGATTCTACAAAAGGGTGAACGCAAAGCACGCCGAAGTAAAAGTAGGCCGACATAAAAGCAAGCCGAGAGTTATGAAATAGTTTTGTAATCTATCAGAAATAATACATAGTTAACCGTTTCAATCCATACTGCGCATAGTATTATAGTGCATAATGTATTCCAATGCAACAAAGAAACAAAAATACGTCAATTTTTAGACATCTAGTGGGTACGAACCTCAGCAACCGCTGTCCATGGCCATGCCTCTCATCCGCTGTGGGATGTAGTTCGGAAACGTGGGCCGTTATCGCGACGAAGCCGCGAAACGCACCCGTCAGGGACACCTTAAAATATGTATATCCCAAAATTTTTCGGCTTACTTGACCTGATTTTCAGAATTCGGCTTGCTTGATCAACCAAATATTTACCAGACAATAAGAGTTGGTAGGTAAGTGTACAGAGTTGCTGAGAAGTCTTTGATAAGGCATATATTGATGTTTTGAATGCTTTTATCTTTGCCCTCTGAGGCTAGCCTCCGTATGCTTAAGCTGTCTAAAACTAAAGGCAACACCTCGCCTGTCGTTTGTGAGCATTTAGTTAGACATCAGGAAAGTTGTTTTTTAGTAAAAAAAATGCTTTATCTAGAGTAATTACATGAACAATCTATATAAATTTCCTACAATTTTTTGGCTAAATTTATTCACCAGACTAATGCGGCTTAATGTCTCTCGTCTAATTGCCAAATGAGCTGAGCTGAAATGTGTTTTGTTAATAGCCTCCCTCATCTTCTCAACCGGCTATTATGGGACTATTTTTCAGGACTCGATGAGGAGTTTTGTAAAAGTGTTTTTTAAACAGTTTTATTGGAATGTGTTCAATTGTTATTGAACGGAATTGGAGAGAGGAACGAAAAAAGTGGTTGTGGAGCGAAAATCGCGGGTTTTGAGAGAGCCAGAATTTGAGGTATAAAAGTATTTTTTGTATTTTTTTTTTTATGTTTTTTTCGGTTCAGTGGTTTGAATAAGCCGAAATAAGTTTTTAAGCTTTTTAAAATTGTGTTGAAGTTTTTTGCAATTAATGCGAGATTGATGATAGTTTTTAAAGGTTAGTTGTTAGCTGCTCTTCTTTTTAGAAATTAAAGAATTTGAGGTGCATTGGCGTGCTGTCTTTTTTAAGACCTTTTCAAATGTTTTTACCTGTTCTTGCCAATGAGAAGTCAAATTTGAAGAGTTAATTTAGTCGCGCTGGAGTGGTAAGAGGAGCGAAAATAGTTTCGTCAAAAGGCGTGACTTTTTCAAAGTGCTTTTTAAAGTGAAGTCATAGAATTGTTTAAACAAATTTTCGGTTTTTGAGACCAAAATTTTTTCACGTACGGCATTTTGACTTCTGTTTTTAATTACTCTCAAACGAAGTTTGTAGCAGTTATATCAGTGCTGTCGGTCTTCTTCAATGCGATTTTTCGCTTGACCGATTTTTGTCTGGCCCATTTGTCTTTTCGTCCTCAGAAACGAGATAAAGAGGTAGCGCACAGTGGGCATTAAGTACTATTAGAGCCTTTCAGCTCACTAGTCTCCAAGTGTGGTGTTCACAGAAACTGTTGTGGAGACTTTTACTTATGGTGTGAAGGACCGTTCTTAGAGGTTGCAGACACCCCCACTGTTCCCCCCCCCCCCGCTATTGCCCCCACGCCCCTCCGCGTTGTTACCCCCGTCCCACCCAACTGTTGCCTCAACCCACCCCCCTTTTATTCAAGCTTTTTGAAATTTTTTATTTCTGAGATTTTTTTGGCCCTAGGTGTCAAAGACCTCCTCTAGGGTTTGATATTAGGTTACTGCATAGTATCTAGTGGTATTGAAATGATTTCAACATCACGATATTAAACATTTTTTTCAATAAAACATGCAATTTTTTTCAATTTGACATTATTCATTATTCACGTTTTTCCAGAAGCAGGTGCCCGAGAACCTCCTTAAGGTTTTGATAATTAGATACCAAAAATTTTTTATTTGCCATGGAATATTTTTCAACTTTTTTTTCCACAAATTGAGCAATTTTTTTAATAAAACTTGCATTTTTTCAAGTTTTTTAATAAATTGTCTTGTGTTTTTGGTTTCTCCTGCATCAAGAGCCAAGAAACCCACTCTATGGTTTGACAATAGGTTAATGTATAGTTTCTAGATGCAATAGAATGTTTTTCAAGATTTTAACATCACGAATTTTATCATTTTTTGATGAAACTTGAAATTTTGTCCTTGTTTAGGTTTCTCCAGCCTCAAGAGCCACACCAGCTCCTCTTGGATTTGATAATAGATTAATGCATAGTTTCTAGACGTAATGGATTTTTTTAATGATTTTAATATCACTAATTTAAGCAGGCTTTGAAAAATTTGCAATTTTAAGTTTTGATTTTTTTTCCCGCCACCAGGGTCCTAGGGACCTCCTCCAAGGTTTGGTAATAAGCTGTTGTATAGTGTCGTTTCTAGTGTTAATGTAATGGTTATCATTATTTCAGTGACTCCAGCTTTAGCAATTTTTTGATAAAATCAATTTTTTTTCTTAAATTTTCGGAAAATTATTACCATGTTCCAAGTTTATGGATCTTTATTAGCCAGTGAAACTATTTAGAGCTTGAAACAGGGATACTGGATAGTCTCTTGAGACAATGAAAGGGTTTTGAAGATTTTAATATCTTGAATCTTAGCAAGATTTTGTTAAAGATTGAGATTGTTTTCAATTTTTTTTAATGTTGTCCTTTTCTGGAGTTCAACTATCATTACTGGCCGACAAAACTTTTTAAGTCTTGCAGAAGGGTTTTTTGACAAACTTCGGAAACAAAAATTGGTTTTGAACATTTGTTTTGACTGAGATATCTGGAAACTTTCCTTTTAAGTTTTGCATTGTTTTGCAAATTTTTGAAATTTAAGTTTTTTTCTTTGATTTATTTACTAACAAGGCTTGTAAACTAAAAGATGCAGAGGCCAATCAAGCTAAAGCTAGTCTCATTAAACCGTTGCTAGCTAATGACGAAGCTAACCGTTCGGTGGTCTTTTGAGAGCAATTCGCCCGATCTTAGTCGGTTTTTTCTCATTTTTCTTGTCATTTTCTGTACGAATACTTTCAAAAGGCAATACATGCGTTCTATTAATGCTCCGCTGCACTTTTTTTAAAACCGTCAAAAGGCAGTCAGTGGTTTTCAAAGACCCTGACAGTTTTTCTTCATGCAGTAAAAGTGATATTTTTTGCGTTTTGAATGTTTTGTTTTTTTCGTTATTTGTTATTTAGCCTCATCAATGATTGGTCCCAATGGCTCTATTAAAGCGTGTCTAAGTTAATTGACTGATTTAAGCTTAAATCAATGGTTTTATTGACATTGACAGCAGCTGATTTTGGAAAAATTTTAATGATTTTTTAAAACTTTTTCCTTCTTTTTTTTGTTCTGTCACCTAGTCTCAGTATGGAAAGCGCTAAATGGCTCTTATGAGTCCGATTTTTATCGGTTAACAAGGTTTTCTCATATCAAGCAGTTTTGACTACTGTGACACTGCCTGCTTTCAAAAAAATATATATGTTTTTATCCGATTTTTCTTCTTTTTGTAGTTTTTGATGTTCTTCCAATTAGACTCATTAACATTGAATCTCGTTGGCTTTATTTTAAGGCATATTTGATTTTATCTAATTTTTATATTTCAAAGCTACATGTTTTAACGACTTTGACACGCCTTGATTTTTTTGGATTGTGACCGATTTAAATTTTTTTTACTGTCCTGTTGGATCGTCTCATTAATGATCGGTATCTTGCTCTAATTAGAGTAATTCGGTCTATTTAATGTTTTTTTATAATAATTAATTGGTTTCGACACCATTTGTTTTCATTGGAATGATTAATGGAATTATTGAAATGATTAATGGAAACAATTGGCGGACCACGCTACAAATGCAGGCAACAATCAAAGTTCAAAAATAGTTGAAAACAAATGGTGTCGAAACCAATTAATTATAATAAAAAACATTAAATAAACCGAATTACTCTAATTAGAGAGCAAGACTGTTAGATCGTCTCATTAATGATCGGTATAATGCTCTCTAATTAGAGTAATTTGGTCTATTTAATGTTTTTTTGTAATAATTAATTGGTTTCGACACCATTTGTTTTCAACTATTTTTGAACTTTGATAGTTGCCTGCATTTGTAGCGTGGTCCGCCAATTGTTTCCATTAAAGTTGTAATATTCTTTCTATTGATAGGTAGCGCAATAGATGTTGAAAAATTCAGGTTTTAGTTTTGTGTTTCAATAACTTTTGGCTACTTATTTTCAGTGACATTCATGAAAACCGTTTTTGCCAATTGTCGTTTGTGTTGTCCGTTTAATTTGTCTGAAATGGTCTCCTACAAAGTTTGGATTTGCCGTCTAAAATTCTATTGTGTCAAAATTCTTTTGAAGTTGTCCATGTTAGGTATATTAAATTTGATAACTTTTCTAATGGAAACGAAAAAATAAATTTTTCAAGTTTTTTTGTTTGTTTTTATCGGAGGTTGATGTTTTAAGAAGACTGATATTGTTGACATCAGGTGCGTCCACTCTTTGATTTCTAATTCAGGACAGGTACTGCTGTTTTTTGTATTTTGGTTTACCTTTTGATCACGTTTTTAGTGTTAAAAATCACGATTTTCTGGTTTGACTTGTGACTTACCTCACTCACCGTTTCAACTGAATGGATTGCAGATCTTTTCACGCATTGAATTACGCATTGTAGGAAATACGGTCAAGAGAGCAAAATCACGAAAAACGGGATAAAGCGATAAAGCTCGGTCATTAAGTCAGATTAAGTCCTAGTGCATTAGGTTATCAAAGTCCAATAGAGCAAATGCTAGCTGGGATTAGTATTAAGATTAATGGTTTTCAGTTTTATGGCTGAATGATATATATTTTTAGAATTTAAGAGCACACCAAGTTAGAACCTTTTTCGAAACTTATGAAAAAACTCTGTCAATTTATATCTCTTCTTTTCTTCTGTTTCAATCCCGATGTTTGGCAAGTGCGTCAACGGCGGCTGTTTTTCGGCAATTGCCGGCTCTGTAGAGGTTTTTTCAGCTATTTTATCGACTTATTTGACATTCTGTTGTTTTTTGCATTCATTGGGATTCAAAAGACGCCAACTGCTCAAATTAGTTCATTTTACCACTCAATTCTCGTTTTAATTGTATCAAAAGTTTTTTTGTTGAGAAAAACGACAGCAATTTGATAAACTGTGTAACTACTTCGGGCCAATTTCCACAATAGACAAGTTTTTGAGTCTGACAAGGCTTGCCTACTGCTTAATGTTTTATATTGCATAGAAAAGAGATTTTTGTTTGTTGTAGTGCTATAGTGTAAATAAGTAATTGATATTTTCTTGGTTTTTTATTCACTTTGTGTTTGGAATTATGTTTCTCATGTTTCTTAAAAAGTTTTTTGGTTGATTTACCAGGTACTGTTTTATAGAAAAGATATTTTTGACGACAGAGACTACTCTTCGAGTCATTTCGGGAACTCTACCGGCAATGTTCCTTTTTACTTCATCTCACAAAAATTTGTTTAGCTTGAGCTTAGTTCACAGCTTGTTAACATTTTGCGTAAAATCTTTTTTTCTCTAGGTTAGTTTTGCTCTTGTCTCATTCTACTGAAATTGTACTTACGTAGCGGTTGCTTAATAAAACAATCTAGAATCAACTTAGTTGAGTCATTATCAGGAAACGGAATGAAAAATAGAAATGTTATATAGCCATCTTTTAGATGCCCGTCACGTGAATTTTGTTCTGAGAAGTCTTAGTTACCATCTCTGATGCTTACTGGTATTGCGAATAGGCTTTGTGTTCTCGCATTAATCAACAGGAGTGTTTCTATCTACGAAATTAATAGCCCGCCCCTGCTTTCTGGGCAGATAACCTATAGCCCCTATCATTGTAAGTATACCCCCCAAAGTAGATCGCAATCTTCCGGGTATGTTTTCGAAAACGACAGTAAAACTGGAAAAGATTTTAATCTACCGCTGTGCGTTCCTTTCAGTTCTTTCTTGAATGTTCAGTTGTAAGATCAATTTAGCTTTCAGGAGATATCGGCTCTTCCGAATTTATCTAGGCAACTTCATTGATTATGTTAAATGTTTTTTCTCGCGTCAGTTCTGTGAGTGCCATTTTTTGCATTACGTTGTGAATTTTACTTGATCTAAGTACGTTTCTAAAAATTACACAGTTTTTTTGCGTTCCATAAGAGAACTGTTATTTGAAATTGCCGTGGAACGAGGTTTGGAGCTTTTTTGAGTCATTTGTAGTGTTTTAGTGCACAAATTTTTATTTGACCTTGTTTAATTTTAGAATGTTCTTTCGTCCTCTTGAGCAGTTGGACCCTGCGTCTGGAAAATACGGGCTGTAGTCAGATATCGTTTTAACATGATAAGCCAAAAATTTAGGAGGTGCCGGAAAAATGTTTTTCTTATTCCAAGACTGCTATTTTTTTTCCTAGTGCCCTCTAATGCGTTGCTGGCCTAAAACGGCTGGAATCCACAGCTCGATTTTCCCTGAGTGACTTTCCCAAGAATTTGTTGGTTTGATTTCTAGATTCGATGATTTTCTATATTGAGTTGTAATGTCTCTGATCTGATTCGACGGATCAGGGAGTAGTTGTGAGACTCTTTTCACAAGGTTTTGAGAAAGTTTGATGATTTTATTGTCCTGATTTGCAATGCATAGTTAAAGTAGAATTTTTTAGTATTCAGTTGTGCATGGGCAGTACCCGAATGACCAAAACGTTGGGACAGAATCATCGCTCAGCAGCAGCCTTGCAGTGATCCTAAATTAGAAAATGATATTCCTCATTTAGGTAATTGAATGCAAGAGGGATTTGGATTTCGCTATTGTTGGCTACCTGATATGTGGTAATTATGTAATTTTATAGCCTGTGACTATTCGAAATTTGATGTGTCGTGATCTATTTAGTTCTAAATTGAAATCTAAAACTGCCGTCGAATGTGGATTGGTGGTAAGAAGTGAACTTAAAGTGGACTTTAGCTGTTGTTGCTGACAAAATTGAATGATTGAATGGGCATTGTTTGCACCTCAATGATTGATTTGGGTTTGAAAAGTAGGAACATTAGCTCATTATTGGGGATTTTATATAGGTCCGTAACGTATCAATTGATCTGAGCAGAACGGGTGTTGTGCTGAATGGATTTGACCGTTCAGAATGTGTTTTGTTGTCTTACACCAGTTAATTAGTCATGTTATCAGTTTGCAACAGCATTGATACTGCTTTGGGTAAAAGTAGTTTGTTTGCGTTGCTGCCTCTGAGCTCAGTAATCAATCACGTTTATTGAAAGAGAGAGTGAAACTTTGTCTCTTTCAGTGACCCTAATTGATCAAGGCTGACAGTTTTCAATTAACCTTTCTGTGTCACCAGACCGCCCGGCCCACTTCCGTACGCACCCACCAAAGGCAACAATAGGCCATAACTTTGCGGCTGCTTTCATTTAACTGTTCACACTTTAACGACCCTTTAAATCAGAGCAGTGAAACTTATTGTCTAACTGCCTATTTGCAACAGCGTAGCCAACTTCCTGATCTATGATGTCCCAAACTTTTCTGAAGTAGGAAGAAAGCATATACCCAAGAGTTGCCATAAAACTGTATAAAAGTGACAATATTCTGATAGCTCTATATGTTGTTGATGAAATAAACTTGAGGTATTTTGATTGCAAAGGATCAGCTGAAAAATTGTTTGGAACTACACATGGCAAAGACGCGACGAAAATGCGGATTTCGAATTTTTATGAACTAGTTAAAATTCGTTCATTTTCTGTCAATTTTGCTGGATGTCAGGCATTGAATAATTCACTCCATCATTAATGGAAATAAGTAATGAGGAAAAATTCGGTTTCTTAGCAGGCTTCTTCCTGTTATTGTACTATAAAGTGTAACAATAAATTACAATTGAAATATATGTTTTCTAAGTATATAATCCTCAAGTACATCTATTACACTGTTACGGAAAATTGTGACATTATTGGATATAATAAATAAAATACGTTGCATACGTATAATAATATTGTCATCTGATTTATTTTCGGGACTATATGATTTTGTTTTAGGTACTAAAAAGCTATGGAATTCCTGTTGTCATTTAATTCGCCTGTGACTTTCACTTGAGAGCTGCTATTTACTCGGGGAATATGAGGCTCATAAATGCTTTATTCCGAATTTCGGACTGTCATATTTTTTGTAGCCTACCCTTCCATTTTAAACATTATGATTTGATTCTGTTGAAAAAATGAAGCAATTAACCTTTTAATAACGAGAATAACAACAAGGAATTCAATACGTTGTCTGCAATTCCAACAAGCTTTGCTAGCACATTAAGTAAGAGTTCGTGGCTTACCGTGTCAAACGCACTCGTTAAATCGATTGCCACTACGAATAACTTTTGACGATTTCCTGTACACTCGGAGTTTTTCTGTGACAGGAAAATAAGTCATGTCTCGGTTGAATAATTTGATCGGTAGGCTGATTGATACTTCTTCTCGATAACTCTACTTGATAAAGTATTCTAAATTCTTTTTGCCTGAATGGGCAGTCTCTTTTTCATACAAAGAGTTTAAAGTGAGTGTAATGGCTGCTGTCCTATCAAACACAGGGAAAACTTTACTCCGCCCAGTTCGTTTCACCGTTTTCAAATCTGTCAGGATACTACGTTTTTACTACTTGGCTATGGTTGTGCAATTTGTCAGGTCTGTTAGGTCTCTTACTTAGGAACCTTGTTCCTCAGAAAAAAGTTTTGAGAATATCAATTTTATAATTCCTTTTTCAAGTTATTTCTCTTGTGAAAGTCGCTTAGATGAGCTACAGAAACAACACGATAACTAGAAATTTAACGTTCAAAAGCTGTGCTTCAATACGCACTGTATGTCAGTTTAATATGACAAAATTAATGAGTTTCAACTGACTTTTGGTAGTTTTCAAGCTCTTTTTATGCTGCTAGTCACGTTGTTTTACATGTCAAAATGCATCTCTGATTAGCTGTTTATAAGGATGTCGACAGAAAGTGAACAGTATTCCATAAGGTTATATTTTCAATGTAAATTTGATCTCATGGGAAGTATTTTAACCATGTACAAATTTTGTCATACTCTGCGTCAACAACAGGTTGATTCGCAAACCAATCGTTAAAGAGCTGACGCAATTTGTGCAAGTCGTTTATACATCTAATACGGTTTTGCTGACTTTGAGTTTCAGTACTGCTTCATGTATGATAATCACGTACTAATAATATTTATTAAGTATAAATTTTGACAAATGTGACAAAATAAATTTGGCTTCGATAGAATGTAGCATTTAGTTTTGTTTGTCCAGCTATTCTAACTTCGCGGCTGGATTTGGCTTTGAGATGAATTGTTTATATGTGAAGCTCAGCCTTCACAGTGAGAAGATCGACGAAAAAAGTGCATTGGCAGCGGACTAGCTGAAAAAAGGATGCAAAGGTGTTAAAATGGTGTTTTTAAAAGAAATGAGATTCAAAACCTCTTAACATTAAAATCAAAGGAGCGTGCAACCAAAGAAAGAGTTCTATGAAACAGTTACAGCAAAGGTCGAATCTTATTTTAAATTTAACTTCATTTTAATACAGAAAACTGCAAAATTTTGACAAAAGATCCCTGAAGTAAAGAAATTCGTGTAAAAGAAGCTGACAAAACACTGCAAACCAAATTGGAAAGTTTTTGGCTGTTGTTGTTTTTGGCTCTTTTGACATTTTATTTGACACTTCGCGAACTCCGCGAATAAGAGGAAGTTCACAAAACTTTGCAATCAGATTATTCTGCATTTTAACAGTTTTTCTAGTGATTCCACTTACAGCGCTTTGTGATAAATTTATCGATCGGCGCAAATCCAAGGACCCCGATAATAAACAGCTGAACATATAGTCCCTTCCCCAACAAAACGACTCGGACAAAACATTAAATGTGTTCCGAGCTGCGTTTCAAAATTTCTCTCAGCTTCTCTTCTTCGCGTTGGAATATGATCATCTATTGAATATATCAATTGCAATCGAAAAACCCTTCCCTTTGGTTGACTAGCCATTGTCCGTGGAAATACTCATTAATTTGGCCACACAGTGAAGCATTAAAGAATAAACTTACGGAAGAAAGGACGAGATCTGAGATGTGTTGTGTACTTTTTGAGTTTGGTTTGATATTGCAGAATATTTGGTATTAGTGTATTTTAGTTTGCGAGACTTCCGTGCTTTCAACTTGGCTCCTGAATTGGCCCAGTTGGAGTCGCCAAAGAATACCACTGCTAAGGAAGCACCATCTCATAATGCAGATGAGGGATCAATAGCCTCGACATACAAGTCAGATGTCCTATCATCAAATGCTGCACTCCTACCACCACCAGCCCACTTCCACCAAAGCAATGCGTTAGCTCAGACGGAACAACTTCTGTCCGCCACAGCCAGCTCTCTGCTCCCGACTACAACTGGTGCCAGTGTAGTTGCCGATTCATCCAATTCCTCGGTTGGTGGTGCGGGAGAGTTACCTCCCCTGTCCAGTGGTCTGTTGACTCTCAAGAGCAAATCAGTCGACCTTCTGAGAGACTCCAATCTGCTTAGCGTGCAATGTGTAGACTCGGTGGGCCATTAATTGAGTTGTAAAAAACGGATATTCAGCATGACCCGAGCTCATAATTTCTGATGTCTTTTTTAATAGCCGCCGTCAGCCTCTCAACGGCTATTATTTAGGCGCTCTTCTTTTTCTACAATTCAAAGAATTTTAATTCTACTGAGGCGCTGTCTTTTTTGCGACTCGAAAAGGAGTATCGGTTTTCTTAAGGGTCTTTTTAACCGGAAGTGCTATTTGTTCAGGCGGCGTTTTCTGAGCGAGAGAAGTTTTAAGTTCATGCGTTGTGTTCAGTGATTGACTTTGACTTTGAAAAGAGTTTTGAGATTCGCGCATATAGATGACAGTTTTTAGCCGTGTTTTCGTTCATTTGGCCCCTTTTATTGTAACTTGGTTTTTTGTACAACTAAATTTGATATTTGCCTCATGCTTATGCAACCAACTGAAATCGATACCACAATATTTTGGAGAATTTTTTCATTTTCATTAATTTCCTCATTTTTGGTTTTTTGAGCCGACTTTTTCAAACCAAATCAGTATATATGTCGGTCTCTTTTTGATAATTTTTGAATTGGCAGTCTCTTGTTGTTAGGTGTTTTTTTCTTTACAAAATTGTACTCATAGTAATCCGATTTTGGTGGTTTTTGTCAAAGTTTTCTAAGTTGTTTGTTTGTACTTTGAGTTTATTTGCCATGAAGTCTTTTGGTGCACCATCATTGTTTTTGGTTTGGTTTTTTGCTAATTGAATTGTTTTTGGCAATTACTCTTTAAAATTCAGTCAAATTTTTGAAATTTGAGCTCTTTTCAGTTCTTACTTTGACAGGAAGATGGATATGTAATGTTCCTAATCCTCGATTGCTTAATATTAAAAATGCATGTTTTTGCCTCACTTTTTTCAGTTTGAATTCTAATTAGAGTTTCCAAATTAGTTTTTTGATTTTTCATAAACTGCGAATTATTTTTTTTAAGTCTTTCGCAATGTATGTATTTTCAGCATACTATCATGTTTCGTTCTGACATTCTCCTAACTTCCTAAGAATTATGGTTTCATTCGTCCTGCCCTTAATAAAATGAAAATTATTGATTTGAGTCAACAGTTTTTGTGTTCTTCCTTTGAATTTGTTAGTTTTTAGTTTGCAATTGATTTTCTTTAACATAATTTGGCACAGATTCTGCTAACATAGTTTTACAGTTTATTAGCAACATTCTTTTGCTCTGAATCATCTCAGGGCTCGGTTGTGGGAACATGCGAAGTTTTGCGTTCTGTCTCTTTTGTCTTTTGCGTGACGTTTTTGGATTTGATTAATATTTTGGCCATTGTTTAGTTTTATTGCGTTCTTTGTGATTTAAAGTGTTAACTGATGTTTGTAGTTAAAGCGACAGAGTTTAGTTATTTACTAATTGATTATTGTTTTTATATTGTAAAATAGTGTTTCGATTAAGAACTTAGGGAAAGTGATAAAATTTGTAACAATTTTTGCCCATATCTTGCAGTATTCAAATTTTTCCAAAATAAAGTTTTGTGAGCCTAACATTGCTTGACTTTAGTCGCGTACAAAAAATTCGGCTTGTTTTATGTATAGGAGTTATTGAATTTTTTTTCGTTCAGTTGGTTTTATGGCTTTCTTATTTTTTGAATCAATTTTTCTTGTTTTAGTAGTTAGTTAGAAGGAACCAGTTGATTTAAAAGTCAATTAATTCACGATCATTTAGAATCATTATTCACAGGTTTTATTGGCAGCCGATGATTAATGAAGCTCTTTAATTAACAGCCGCCGTCAGCCTCTCGATGGCTATAATTTAGGAGCTCCCCTTCTTAACAATTCAAAGAATTTGAATTGTATTGGGGCGCTGTCTTTTCTTTTTTAAGATCTGTTCACACATTTTCTTGTTTTTTGAAGTCCAATTGGAGTAGTGATTTTTGTCACGCCGATACAGGCACTGAAGCGATAAAGCGAGTATTTCGCGGCGTGAAATTTTTTCGCTCTAATTTAAAGTAGTGAGAAAACGGTGTTTGAACGAAAATTCGCTTTCTCGCTAGTGGTTTTTTGTTCACATGCGGCAATTTCAATTTGATATTTACTGTTTCTTCAATTTTTTAGACCCTACATCCGTTTTTCTTAATGGTTTTTTCCTAATCATTTCATAGTTCGTTCTAGGCCTAGCTTTTTGTTTAAACCAAATCTCTATCTTGTTATTGGTTTTTGCTCACATGTGGCTTTTTGACCTTGACTTTCCGTTTTTTTGTGATTTTTTTAAAATTGTTTTTCCAAATCTCTCATAGTGCGTTCTAGGACTAGTTTTCTGTTTTTTCAATTGAATTTCTCTAAATTGTACGTCAGGACTTGTCTGCTATATTTTTTGAGTTCGCTTCACCTTTTGATAACGTTTTTTTCGTTTTACATAAGTTACGATTTTTACCTTCGACTTTGACTTACTTCGCTCAATGTTTCAACTGAATGGATTTTAAATTCTTTCTTGCACTGATTTATGCATTGCGGTGAATACAGTCAAAATGAAAAGAGCAAAATAAAAAAAACCTGACAAACCGATAAAGCCCGGTCATTACGTCAAAGTGCATCATTTTATCAAAGTTCATTAGAGCCACCGTTAGCTGATGTTAATATTAGGCTCAATATTTTTCAGTTTAGAATCTGAATTAAGTTTAGTTTAAGAAAGTAACTCAAAATGCAAGCTTTTTTTCTGTTTCTATCCCATTGTGCATCAATGGGATTTTTTCTGTTTCTATCCCATTGTTTTTTTTCTGTTTTTTTCTGTTTCTATCCCATTGTGCATCAACGGCAGCTATTTTCCGGAAATTTGCCGGCTTTGCTTAGATCTTTAGGCTGACTTTTTTTTCAAAAATCTGCATTGGGAAACGTCTTTTTGGTAATTCAAGCACTGAATGCTTTTTTGTAGTGTGCCGTTTTTGTTTTGAAATCTTACTCATGATGATCCGATTTGGCAGTTTTTGTTCAATTTTTCCTAGCATTTTTTTCTTGCCCACCACTAGAAAAACTATTTTCTTGCATATTCAGATAATTACGTTTCATTTTTAAATTGATTAATTTCTTGAGATGGATACTCTGAAATTCAGTTACGAAATTTTAATCTGATTGCAATTTTTAAATTGTTTTTACTTCTTTGAAAAACATATATTTCATGTCTTTGAACTGTTTAAATTTTTTTTATGAAAAGAAAAAAATTTCTGTCTACCTTCAACTTTTTTGATTTTCAATTTTTTTGCCGTCAAAATTCGGTCAAGATTTTTTCATAATTGCCGTTTTAAAAAATTTTGGCGTTTTTGTCGCATTGTTTTTTTGTTTCCAATCTGAGGACTGTTTTCACTTATTAATTGCTCTCGTAGAGAAGCAGTTATTGTAAACCTGTTTTTTTATGCAAAATTTTTGCTTGACCGTTTGGACTTTTCGAGTGACTTTTACGCCTTTGACTTTTTGCTTTTTGCGTGATCTAAATTTATCTCTCAATCACAATTTCAAGCAGCTGAACTCAATTGTGTTGGCAGTTTAATTCCGAAAGTCAAAAGAAAAGTGCGCTGAAACTGGTGCCATTTTTCACTTTACATCTTAATAGTGGTATATGTTAACCCTTAATTTGGTTATTAGAATCTCATTATTGAACTTCTTACTACCATTTAGGATCCCCCGACTGAAGCAGGCTGCAATTGATTGGAGCTCCCACTAGTCGTTCGAGAGCAATTCTTCCGACGTTTGTTTGGTTATGTTTTAGGTCCAGGAGGATGGCTGTTTGATTTTTCGAAACCGGGAGTGCCAATTATATCATTGTTTACTGCCTTCTGTTTTTAGTTTGATGTATAACTTCCAAAAATTGGGAATTAGTCACTTTGTAAGCGCCGTCAGCATCTCAAAGGCTAGTATTTCAGCGCTTTCCCTTTTTAAATTTGCTTTATCTTTTGATCAGGTTTTTTGTTTTACAAAGTCACGATTTTCACGTTTGACTTGTGACCTACTTCATCCACTCCACTGTTTGAACTGAATATGGATTTTAAGTTCTTCCAAGCATCGAATTACGGAAGGTAGTGAATACGGTCTAAGTCAAATGAGCGAAATTAGAAGAAGCGGGGCAGACATAAAGCCCGGTCATTGTTTCATTGTGGATTGGGTTATCAAAGTTCATTAGTGTTTGCTAGCTGACATCAGATTAAGCTCATTAGCTTTCAGTTTTGAAGCTGAATTATGCATAGTTTTAGAATCTTATATTTAGAATCTTCCAAATTAGAACTTTTTTTGACACCGACAAAAAAGGGGGAAAAAATCAGTCGATTTTTCTTTTTCTGTTTAAATTCCGATGTGCATCAAGCGCGTCAACGTCGGAGTTTTTGCGGCAAGGCGATCTGCGCTAAAATTTTATATTTTTACAAGTGTCAGTATTCTCGATTTTCTTGCAACTATCATTCTAGCCTTCGCCTACCTATAGGTTTTTATTCGATCGGCTTTTATTAGCTGTGATTTTAGCCTTGTTTTTTTTCTTTTTTGATTTGCAATTGATTTCGTTCAACAAAATTCAGCGCTAAGAATTTTTAAGCGCCTAAAATTTACAGCCATTTAGAGCACTTTTCGAACTAATGGAAAAATTCTGTCATTTTCTCTTTTTTGTTTCAATCCCGATGTGCGTCAACGGCGGCTATTTTACCGCAGTTTGCCGGCTGTTTTAATTTTTTTGTACTCTGCTAAGCAGAAAATCCATCTAAGTTGCAAAGGCAATTTATGCGAACCCGAGTGCCTCCAGCCGTAAGATAATCTGATTGAGGGAAAAATTTTTGATATTTCGAAAACTGCTGTAGTTACGCGATTGTTTCGGTACAATACATTAAGGCGTCTGTTTTGGAGTGTTGAAGTGAAGTCAAACTTGGAGGTTTGGGAAAATTTTATTGCAGTAGAATTTTTGTGATTTGTTCTCGTAAAGGGCCTTGATTTTTTTTCATTTAAAAGCCGTCGAAGAAATTGGTCTTTCTACGGTTTTGCAAAACTGCAGTATGTTCAAGTCCAAATTACTCGATGGCACGAAAAAAGGGTGATACCGAGATCAGCCGTTCTTTGATGTTCAGTTTTGTCCCTTTATTAAAATGGTTTTCATTAATGGTTTTCCTTTTGATCTAATTTGGCAACGGAAATTGTTCGATTTTCTTTTGGTTCAAAGCGGAACTAATTTATATTTCCTTGTAAAAACTCTTTTGATTGAAGCTGGTTATTATTGGATTTTCTTGCTAAAGATTGGGCAGAATAGCTTATTTATTACCTGAGTGTCTGACGTCAGCTACATCCTTTCCAATCTCTCTGAAATATTTGTTAAGAGGCAGGCAGCGCTTAAAGATTGTGAACAATTTGGTTTTTTGAACAATAAGCTTTGCGTTTTTCAAAAGAATAACCTCACAGTGAATCATTTGAGTTGAATTTTTCAAAACACAAATGTATTTATGATTGATTATTTTCAAACACTACGCTCAGACTTCAGAACACGATTTTTACCATCATGTAGAACTATTTGAACTCAATATTTTTGAATTCGATTTTTTGCCGGCACACCTAATTTAGCTTTTGTCGAACTTCGGTATGCATTAATTGTTTTATCACTTGACATCGTGTTGTTCCAATCTGGTACCAATGGTACTCCCTATAACAATATTATTGCAGTGAGGGTCAATAATATTGGTTCCAATATTGAAAAATTTTGTCATTCTCTCTTTTTTTTAAATCCCGATGTGCGTCAACGGCGGCTATTTTACCTCAGTTTGCCGCCTGTTTTAATTTTTTTTGTACTCTGCTAAGCAGAAAATCCATTTAAGTTGCAAAGGCAATTTATGCGAACCCGAGTGCCTCCAGCCGTAAGTTGTTCTGATTGAGGGAAAAGCTTTTGATATTTGCTGTAGTTACGCGATTGTTTCGGTACAATACATTAAGGCGTCTGTTTTGGAATTTTGAAGTGAAGTCAAACTTGGAGGTTTGGGAAAATTTTATTGCAGTAGAAATTTTGTGATTTGTTCTCGTAAAGGGCCTTGATTTTTTTTTTCATTTAGAAGCCGTCGAAGAAGTTGGTCTTTCTACGGTTTTGCATAACTGCAGTATGTTCAAGTCCAAATTACTCGATGGTACGAAAAAAGGGTGATACCGAGATCAGCCGTTCTTTGATATTCAATTTTGTCCCTTTATTAAAATGGTTTTCATTAATGGTTTTCCTTTTGATCTAATTTGGCAACGGAAATTGTTCGATTTTCTTTTGGTTCAAAGCGGAACTAATTTATATTTCCTTGTAAAAACTCTTTTGATTGAAGCTGGTTATTATTGGATTTTCTTGCTAAAGATTGGGCAGAATAGCTTATTTATTACCTGAGTGTCTGACGTCAGCTACATCCTTTCCAATCTCTCTGAAATATTTGTTAAGAGGCAGGCAGCGCTTAAAGATTGTGAACAATTTGGTTTTTTGAACAATAAGCTTTGCGTTTTTCAAAAGAATAACCTCACAGTGAATCATTTGAGTTGAATTTTTCAAAACACAAATGTATTTATGATTGATTATTTTCAAACACTACGCTCAGACTTCAGAACACGATTTTTGCCATCATGTTGAACTATTTGAACTCGATATTTTTGAATTCGATTTTTTGCCGGCACACCTAATTTAGCTTTTGTCGAACTTCGGTATGCATTAATTGTTTTATCACTTAACATCGTGTTGCTCCAATCTGGTACCAATGGTACTCCCTATAACAATATTATTGCAGTGAGGGTCAATAATATTGGTTCCAATATTGAAAAATTCTGTCATTCTCTCTTTTTTTTTTAAATCCCAATGTGCGTCAACGGCTGCTATTTTACCGCAGTTTGCCGCCTGTTTTAATTTTTTTTGCACTCTGCTAAGCAGAAAATCCATTTAAGTTGCAAAGGCAATTTATGCGAACCCGAGTGCCTCCAGCCGTAAGATGTTCTGATTGAGGGAAAAGCTTTTGATATTTGCTGTAGTTGCGCGATTGTTTCGGTACAATACATTAAGGCGTCTGTTTTGGAATTTTGAAGTGAAGTCAAACTTGGAGGTTTGGGAAAATTTTATTGTAGTAGATATTTTGTGATTTGTTCTCGTAAAGGGCCTTGATTTTTTCATTTAGAAGCCGTCGAAGAAGTTGGGCTTTCTACGGTTTTGCATATCAGCAGTATGTTCCAGTCCAAATTACTCGATGGCACGAAAAAAGGGTGATACCGAGATCAGCCGTTCTTAGATATTCGATTTTGTCCCTTTGTTAAATATGTTTTTATTATTGGTTTTCCTTTTTGATCTAGTTTGGCAACGGAAATTGTTTGATTTTCTTTTGGTTCAAAGCGGAACTAATTTATATTTCCTTGTGAAAACTCTTTTGATTGAAGCTGGTTATTATTGGATTTCCTTGCTAAAGATTGGGCAGAATAACTTATTTATTACCTGAGTGTCTGACGTCAGCTACATCCTTTCCAATCTCTCTGAAATATTTGTTAAGAGGCAGGCAGCATGTAAAGATTGTGAACAATTTGGTTTTTTGAACAATAAGCTTTGCGTTTTTCAAAAGAATAACCTCACAATGAATCATTTGACTGGAGTTGATTTTTTCAAAACACAAATGTATTTATGATTGATTATTTTCAAACACTACGCTCAGACTTCAGAAAACGATTTTTACCATCATGTAGAACTATTTGAACTCGATATTTTTGAATTCGATTTTTTGCCGGCACACCTAATTTAGCTTTTGTCGAACTTCGGTATGCATTAATTGTTTTATCACTTGACATCGTGTTGTTCCAATCTGGTACCAATGGTACTCCCTATAACAATATTATTGCAGGGAGGGTCAATAATTTTGGTTCCAATTTTGTTAGTCATCTGAAAATTTTTTTTACACAGTAGTATTGTCACGCCGAATGAGTATCTTTTCCACTAAGTTTTTCATTGGGAATTCGAGAGTGTCATGCATGCGTGCTCTAATAACACGATGTAAATTAATGGTTTTGATATGTTTGCTGATGAAAAGAAGGAAAGCAGGGTTATGTGGTGTAGAACGCGTTCGTTTAATTACATGCGAGAATTTCACTTTGGTTTGTACGGTTTCTTCAATTTTTTAGACCCTACATCCGTTTTTTTAATGGTTTTTTCCCAATCTTTTCATTGTTCGTTCTAGGCCTAGCTTTTTGTTTAAACTAAATCTCTATCTTGTTATTGGTATTTGCTCATATGTGGCTTTTTGACCTTGATTTTCCGTTTTTTTGTGATTTTTTAAAAATTGTTTTCCCAGATCACTCATAGCGCGATCCAGGTCTAGTTCTTTGTTTATTCAAATAAATTTCTCTGAATTGTACGTCAGGACTTGTCTGCTATATTTCTTGAGTTCGCTTCACTTTTTGACTTTCACGCACTGAGTTATGCATTGAGGCGAATACAGTCAAAGTGAAAAGAGCAAAATAAAAAAAAAACCTGACAAACTGATAAAGCCCGGTCATTACGTCAAAGTGCATTATTTTATCAAAGTTCATTAGAGCCACCGTTAGTGGATGTTAATATTAAGCTCAATATTCTTTATTTTAGAATCTGAAGTAATTTTAGTTTAAGAAAGTAACTGAAAATGCAAGCCAAATTATAACGCTTTTTGACGCTTAAAAATGAAAATGCGTTCAATTTCTATCTTGTTTTTTTTTCTGTTTCTATCCCATTGTTCATCAACGTCCCAACGGCAGTTTGCCAGCTTTGCCAGCAATTTTTTCCGGCAATTTGCCAGCTTTGCTTGGATCTTTAGGCTGACTTTTTTTTCAAAAATCAGTGCATTGGGAAACGTCTTTTTGGCAATTCAAGCACTGAATGCTTTCTTGTAGTGTGCCGTTTTTGTTTTGAAATCTTACTCATGATGATCCGATTTGGAAGTTTTTGTCCTGTTTTTCCTAGCATTTACTGTTCTTGCCTACCACTAGAAAAACTATTTTCTTGCATATTCAGATAATTACGTTTCATTTTTAAATTGAATAATTTCTTGACATGGATACTCTGAAATTCAGTTACAAATTTTTAATCTGAGTGCAATTTTTAAATTGTTTTTACTTCTTTGAAAAAAATTCATTTCATATCTTTGAACTGTTTAAACTTTTTTTCATCAAAAGAGAAAAATTTCTGTGTACCTTCAACGTTTATGATTTTCAATTTTATGCCGTCAAAATTCGGTCAAGATTTTTTTCATAATTGCCGTTTTGAAAAATTTTGTCTTTTTTGTCGCATTGATTTTTGTTTCCACTCAGAGAAGTGTTTTCACTTATTAATTGCTCTCGTAGAGAAGCAGTCATTGTAAACCTGTGTCTTTTTTATGCAAAATTTTTGCTTGACCGTTTGGACTTTTTGAGTTACTTCTCGCCCTTGACTTTTTGCGTTTTGCGTGATCTAAAATTATCTCTCCATCACAATTTCAAGCAGCTGAACTCAATTGTGTTGGCAATTTAATTCTGAAAGTCAAATGAAAAGTGCGCTGAAACTGGTGCCATTTTTCACTTTACATCTTAATAGTGGTATATGTTAACTTCTAATTCGGTTATTTGAATCCCAATATTGAACTTCTTAGTCCCACTTAGGACCCCCCGACTGAAGCAGGCTGCAATTGATTAGAGCTCCCACTAGTCATTCGAGAGCAATTCTTCCGACGTTTGTTCGTTTATGTTTTATCTGTCCAGGAGGATGGCTGTTTGATTTTTCTAAACCAGGAGTACTAATTATTTCATTGTTTACTGCATTCTGTTTTTAGTTTCTTGTATAACTTTATAACTTCCAAAAATTGGGAATTAGTCACTTGATAAACGCCGTCAGCCTATCAAAGGCTATCATTTCAGCACTTTCCCTTTTTTAAATTTATCTTTTGATCACATATTTTGTTTTACATAACGTCACGATTTTCAAGTTGACTTGTGACTTACTTCCTCCACTGTTTGAACTGAATGGGTTTTAAGTTCCTCCACGCATCGGATTACGGAAGGTAGTGAATACAGTCAAAGTCAAATGAGTGAAATTAAAAGAAGCGGGACAAAGCCCGGTCATCGTTTCATACTGCATTGGGTTATAAAAGTTCATTAGTTTGTGCTAGCTGACATCAGTATTAAGCTTATTAGCTTTCAGTTTTGAAGTTGAATTAAGCATAGTTTTAGAAGCTAATGAAACTGCACGCCAAATTAGAACTTTTTTGACACTGGCAAAAAAGGGGAAAAATCAGTCGATTTTTCTTTTTCTGTTTAAATTCCGATGTGCATCAAGCGCGTCAACGGCAGAGTTTTTCCGGCAAGGCGATCTGCGCTAATATTTTATGTTTTTACAAGTGACAGTATTCTCAACTTTCCTGCAACTATCATTCTAGCTAACGTTTTCCGTTTTACATAAGTCACGATTTTCACCTTCGACTTTGACTTACTTCGTTCGCTCAATGTTTCAACTGAATGGATTTTAATTTCTTTCACGCACTGAGTAATCCAATGAGGTGAATACAGTCAAAGTGAAAAGAGCAAAATAAAAAAAACTGACAAACCGATAAAGCCCGGTCATTACGTCAAAGTGCATCATTTTATCAAAGTTCATTAGAGCCACCGTTAGCTCATGTTAATATTAGGCTCAATATTTTTTAGTTTAGAATCTGAAGTAAGTTTAGTTTAAGAAAGTAACTCAAAATGCAAGCCAAATTAGAACGCTTTTTGGCACTTAAAAACGAAAAGGCGGTCAATTTCCATCTCTTGTTTTTTTCTGTTTCTATCCCATTGTGCATCAACGTCTCAACGGCAGCTATTTTCCGGCAATTTGCCGGCTTTGCTTGGATCTTTAGGCTGACTTTTTCTTATCAAAAATGAGTGCATTGGGAAACGTCCTTTGGTAATTCAAGTACTGAATGCTTTTTTGTAGTGTGCCGTTTTTGTTTTGAAATCTTACTCATGATGATCCGATTTGGCAGTTTTTGTCCAATTTTTCCTAGCATTTTTTTTTCTTGCCCACCACTAGAAAAATTATTTTCTTGCATATTCATATAATTACGTTTCATTTTTAAATTGATTAATTTCTTGACATGGATACTCTGAAATTCAGTTACAAAATTTTAATCTGAGTGCAATTTTTAAATTGTTTTTACTTCTTTGAAAAAAATGTATTTCATATCTTTGAACTGTTCATCAAAAGAAAAAAATTTCTGTGTATCTTCAACGTTTTTGATTTTCAATTTTTTTGCCGTCAAAATTCGGTTAAGACTTTTTATAATTGCCGTTTTAAAATTTTTTTAAATGCGACTCTTTTTTGTCGCATTGTTTTTTGTTTCCAATCGGAGAACTGTTTTCACTTATTAATTGCTCTCGTAGAGAAGCAGTTATTGTAAACCTGTGTATTTTTTATGCAAAATTTTTGCTTGACCGTTTGGACTTTTCGATTGACTTTTACGCCCTTGACTTTTTGCGTTTTGCGTGATCTAAAATTATCTCTCAATCACAATTTCAAACAGCTGAACTCAATTGTGTTGGCAATTTAGTTCTGAAAGTCTAATGAAAAGTGCGCTGAAACTGTTGCAATTTTTCACTTTACATCTTAATAGTGGTATATGTTAACCTCTAATTCGGTTATTTGAATCCCAATATTGAACTTCTTAGTCCCATTTAGGACCCCCCGACTGAAGCAGGCTGCAATTGATTAGCTCCCACTATTCGTTCAAGAGCATTTCTTCCGACGTTTGTTCGGTTACGTTTTATCTGTCCAGGAGGATGGCTATTTGATTTTTCTTAACCAGGAGTGCTAATTATTTCATTGTTTACTGCATTCTGTTTTTAGTTTGTTGTATAACTTCCAAAAATTGGGAGTTAGTCACTTGATAAGCGCCGTCAGCCTCTCAATGGCTATTATTTCAGCGCTTTCCTTTTTTAAATTTGCTTTATCTTTTGATCACGTCTTTTGTTTTACAAAGTCACGATTTTCACGTTTGACTTGTGACTTTCTTCATCCACTGTTTGAACTGAATGGGTTTTAAGTTCTTCCACGCATCGAATTACATAAGGTAGAGTATACGGTCAAAGTCAAATGAGCGAAAATAAAAGAAGCGGGACAAAGCCCGGTCATCATTTCATACTGCATTGGGTTATCAAAGTTCATTAGTGTTTGCTAGCTGACATCAGATTAAGCTTATTAGCTTTCAGTTTTGATGCTGAATTAAGTATAGTTTTAGAATTTAATGAAACTGCTCGCCAAATTAGAACTTTTTTTGACACTGGCAAAAAAGGGGAAAAATCAGTCGATTTTTTTCTGTTTAAATTCCGATGTGCATCAAGCGCGTCAACGGCAGAGTTTTTCCGGCAAGGCGATCTGCGCTAATATTTTATGTTTTTACAAGTGACAGTATTCTCAACTTTCCTGCAACTATCATTCTAGCTAACGTTTTCCGTTTTACATAAGTCACGATTTTCACCTTCGACTTTGACTTACTTCGTTCGCTCAATGTTTCAACTGAATGGATTTTAATTTCTTTCACGCACTGAGTTATGCAATGCGGTGAATACAGTCAAAGTGAGAAGAGCAAAATAAAAAAACTGACAAACCGATAAAGCCCGGTCATTACGTCAAAGTGCATCATTTTACCAAAGTTCATTAGAGCCACCGTTAGCTGATGTTAATATTAGGCTCAATATTTTTTAGTTTAGAATCTGAAGTAAGTTTAGTTTAAGAAAGTAACTCAAAATGTCAGCCAAATTAGAACGCTTTTTGGCACTTAAAAACGAAAATGCGGTCAATTTCCATCTCTTGTTTTTTTCTGTTTCTATCCCATTGTGCATCAACGTCTCAACGGCAGCGATTTTCCAGCAATTTGCCGGCTTTGCTTGGATCTTTAGGCTGACTTTTTCTTATCAAAAATGAGTGCATTGGGAAACGTCCTTCGGTAATTCAAGTACTGAATGCTTTTTTGTAGTGTGCCGTTTTTGTTTTGAAATCTTACTCATGATGATCCGATTTGGCAGTTTTTGTCCAATTTTTCCTAGCATTTTTTTCTTGCCCACCACTAGAAAAACTATTTTCTTGCATATTCAGATAATTACGTTTCATTTTTAAATTGATTAATTTCTTGACATGGATACTCTGAAATTCAGTTACGAAATTTTAATCTGAGTGCAATTTTTAAATTGTTTTTACTTCTTTGAAAAAAATGTATTTCATATCTTTGAACTGTTTAAACTTTTTTTCATCAAAAGAAAAAAATTTCTGTGTATCTTCAACGTTTTTGATTTTCAATTTTTTTGCCGTCAAAATTCGGTTAAGACTTTTTATAATTGCCGTTTTAAAAATTTTTTAAATGCGACTCTTTTTTGTCGCATTGTATTTTGTTTCCAATCGGAGAACTGTTTTCACTTATTAATTGCTCTCGTAGAGATGCAGTTATTGTAAACCTGTTATTTTTATGCAAAATTTTGCTTGACCGTTTGGACTTTTCGAATGACTTTTACGCCCTTGACTTTTTGCGTTTTGCATGATCTAAAATTTTCTCTCAATCACAATTTCAAACCGCTGAACTCAATTGTGTTGGCAATTTAGTTCTGAAAGTCTAATGAAAAGTGCGCTGAAACTGTTGCAATTTTTCACTTTACATCTTAATAGTGGTATTTGTTAACCTCTAATTCGGTTATTTGAATCCCAATATTGAACTTCTTAGTCCCATTTAGGACCCCCCGACTGAAGCAGGCTGCAATTGATTAGCTCCCACTAGTCGTTCAAGAGCATTTCTTCCGACGTTTGTTCGGTTACGTTTTATCTGTCCAGGAGGATGGCTATTTGATTTTTCTTAACCAGGAGTGCTAATTATTTCATTGTTTACTGCATTCTGTTTTTAGTTTGTTGTATAACTTCCAAAAATTGGGAGTTAGTCACTTGATAAGCGCCGTCAGCCTGTCAATGGCTATCATTTCAGCGCTTTCCTTTTTTAAATTTGCTTTATCTTTTGATCACGTTTTTTGTTTTACATAAAGTCACGATTTTCACGTTTGACTTGTGACTTACTTCATCCACTGTTTGAACTGAATGGGTTTTAAGTTCTTCCACGCATCGAATTACGTAAGGTAGAGTATACGGTCAAAGTCAAATGAGCGAAAATAAAAGAAGCGGGACAAAGCCCGGTCATCATTTCATACTGCATTGGGTTATCAAAGTTCATTAGTGTTTGCTAGCTGACATCAGATTAAGCTTATTAGCTTTCAGTTTTGATGCTGAATTAAGTATAGTTTTAGAATCTAATGAATCTGCTAGCCAAATTAGAACTTTTTTTGACACCGACAACAAAAGGGGAAAAAAATCAGCCGATTTTTTTTCTGTTTAAATTCCAACGTGCATCAAGCGCGTTAACGGCAGAGTTTTTCCGGCAAGGCGATCTGCGCTAATGTTTTATGTTTTTACAAGTGACAGTATTCTCGACTTTCTTGCAACTATCATTCTAGCTAACGTTATTCGTTTTACATAAGTCACGATTTTCACCTTCGACTTTGACTTACTTCGCTCAATGTTTCAACTGAATGGATTTTAATTTCTTTCACGCACTGAGTAATCCAATGAGGTGAATACAGTCAAAGTGAAAAGAGCAAAATAAAAAAAACTGACAAACCGATAAAGCCCGGTCATTACGTCAAAGTGCATCATTTTATCAAAGTTCATTAGAGCCACCGTTAGCTGATGTCAATATTAGGCTCAATATTTTTCAGTTTAGAATCTGAATTAAGTTTAGTTTAAGAAAGTAACTCAAAATGCCAGCCAAATTAGAACGCTTTTGCACTTAAAAACGAAAATGCGGTCAATTTCCATCTCTTGTTTTTTTTCTGTTTCTATCCCATTGTGCATCAACGTCTCAACGGCAGCGATTTTCCAGCAATTTGCCGGCTTTGCTTGGATCTTTAGGCTGACTTTTTCTTATCAAAAATGAGTGCATTGGGAAACTTCCTTCGGTAATTCAAGTACTGAATGCTTTTTTGTAGTGTGCCGTTTTTGTTTTGAAATCTTACTCATGATGATCCGATTTGGCAGTTTTTGTCCAATTTTTCCTAGCATTTTTTTTCTTGCCCACCACTAGAAAAACTATTTTCTTGCATATTCAGATAATTACGTTTCATTTTTAAATTGATTAATTTCTTGACATGGATACTCTGAAATTCAGTTACGAAATTTTAATCTGAGTGCAATTTTTAAATTGTTTTTACTTCTTTGAAAAAAATGTATTTCATATCTTTGAACTGTTTAAACTTTTTTTCATCAAAAGAAAAAAATTTCTGTGTATCTTCAACGTTTTTGATTTTCAATTTTTTTGCCGTCAAAATTCGGTTAAGACTTTTTATAATTGCCGTTTTAAAAATTTTTTAAATGCGACTCTTTTTTGTCGCATTGTTTTTTGTTTCCAATCGGAGAACTGTTTTCACTTATTAATTGCTCTCGTAGAGATGCAGTTATTGTAAACCTGTTATTTTTATGCAAAATTTTGCTTGACCGTTTGGACTTTTCGAATGACTTTTACGCCCTTGACTTTTTGCGTTTTGCATGATCTAAAATTTTCTCTCAATCACAATTTCAAACAGCTGAACTCAATTGTGTTGGCAATTTAGTTCTGAAAGTCTAATGAAAAGTGCGCTGAAACTGTTGCAATTTTTCACTTTACATCTTAATAGTGGTATTTGTTAACCTCTAATTCGGTTATTTGAATCCCAATATTGAACTTCTTAGTCCCATTTAGGACCCCCCGACTGAAGCAGGCTGCAATTGATTAGCTCCCACTAGTCGTTCAAGAGCATTTCTTCCGACGTTTGTTCGGTTACGTTTTATCTGTCCAGGAGGATGGCTATTTGATTTTTCTTAACCAGGAGTGCTAATTATTTCATTGTTTACTGCATTCTGTTTTTAGTTTGTTGTATAACTTCCAAAAATTGGGAGTTAGTCACTTGATAAGCGCCCTCAGCCTGTCAATGGCTATTATTTCAGCGGTTTCCTTTTTTAAATTTGCTTTATCTTTTGATCACGTTTTTTGTTTTACATAAAGTCACGATTTTCACGTTTGACTTGTGACTTACTTCATCCACTGTTTGAACTGAATGGGTTTTAAGTTCTTCCACGCATCGAATTACGTAAGGTAGAGTATACGGTCAAAGTCAAATGAGCGAAAATAAAAGAAGCGGGACAAAGCCCGGTCATCATTTCATACTGCATTGGGTTATCAAAGTTCATTAGTGTTTGCTAGCTGACATCAGATTAAGCTTATTAGCTTTCAGTTTTGATGCTGAATTAAGTATAGTTTTAGAATCTAATGAATCTGCTAGCCAAATTAGAACTTTTTTTGACACCGACAACAAAAGGGGAAAAAAATCAGCCGATTTTTTTTCTGTTTAAATTCCAACGTGCATCAAGCGCGTTAACGGCAGAGTTTTTCCGGCAAGGCGATCTGCGCTAATGTTTTATGTTTTTACAAGTGACAGTATTCTCGACTTTCTTGCAACTATCATTCTAGCTAACGTTTTTCGTTTTACATAAGCCACGATTTTCACCTTCGACTTTGACTTACTTCGCTCAATGTTTCAACTGAATGGATTTTAATTTCTTTCACGCACTGAGTTATGCAATGCGGTGAATACAGTCAAAGTGAAAAGAGCAAAATAAAAAAAGTGACAAACCGATAAAGCCCGGTCATTACGTCAAAGTGCATCATTTTATCAAAGTTCATTAGAGCCACCGTTAGCTGATGTTAATATTAGGCTCAATATTTTTCAGTTTAGAATCTGAAATAAGTTTAGTTTAAGAAAGTAACTCAAAATGCAAGCCAAATTAGAACGCTTTATGGCACTTAAAAACGAAAATGCGGTCAATTTCCATCTCTGTTTTTTTCTGTTTCTATCCCATTGTGCATCAACGTCTCAACGGCAGCTATTTTCCGGCAATTTGCCGGCTTTGCTTGGATCTTCAGGCTGACTTTTTCTTATCAAAAATGAGTGCATTGGGAAACGTCCTTTGGTAATTCAAGTACTGAATGCTTTTTTGTAGTGTGCCGCTTTGTTTTAAAATCTTACTCATGATGATCCGATTTGGCAGTTTTTGTCCAATTTTTCCTAGCATTTATTGTTCTTGCCCACCACTAGAAAAACTATTTTCTTGCATATTCAGATAATTACGTTTCATTTTTAAATTGATTAATTTCTTGGCATGGATACTCTGAAATTCAGTTACAAAATTTTAATCTGAGTGCAATTTTTAAATTGTTTTTACTTCTTTGAAAAACATATATTTCATATCTTTGAACTGTTAAAATTTTTTTTTATCAAAAGAAAAAAATTTCTGTTTACCTTCAACTTTTTTGATTTTCAATTTTTTTTTGCCGTCAAAATTCGGTCAAGATTTTTTCATAATTGCCGTTTTAAAAAATTTTGACGTTTTGTCGCATTGTTTTTTTGTTTCCAATCTGAGGACTGTTTTCACTTGTTAATTGCTCTCGTAGAGATGCAGTTATTGTAAACCTGTGTTTTTTATGCAAAATTTTTGCTTGACCTTTTGGACTTTTCGAGTGACTTTTACGCCTTTGACTTTTTGCTTTTTGCGTGATCTAAATTTATCTCTCAATCACAATTTCAAGCAGCTGAACTCAATTGTGTTGGCAATTTAATTCCGAAAGTCAAAAGAAAAGTGCGCTGAAACTGGTGCCATTTTTTACTTTACATCTTAATAGTGTTATATGTTAACCCTTAATTTGGTTATTTGAATCTCATTATTGAACTTCTTAGTCCCATTTAGGATCCCCCGACTGAAGCAGGCTGCAATTGACTGGAGCTCCCACTAGTCGTTTGAGAGCAATTCTTCCGACGTTTAATTGGTTGTGTTTTAGGTCCAGGAGGATGGCTATTTGATTTTTCGAAACCGGTAGTGCCAATTATATCATTGTTTACTGCCTTCTGTTTTTAGTTTGTTGTATAACTTCCAAAAATTGGGAATTAGTCACTTTATAAGCGCCGTCAGCATCTCAAAGGCTATTATTTCAGCGCTTTCCCTTTTTAAATTTGCTTTATCTTTTGATCAGGTTTTTTGTTTTACAAAGTCACGATTTTCACGTTTGACTTGTGACTTACTTCATCTACTGTTTGAACTGAATATGGGTTTTAAGTTCTTCCAAGCATCGAATTACGGAAGGTAGTGAATACGGTCTAAGTCAAATGAGCGAAATTAGAAGAAGAGGGGCAGACATAAAGCCCGGTCATTGTTTCATAGTGGATTGGGTTATCAAAGTTCATTAGTGTTTGCTAGCTGACATCAGATTAAGCTCATTAGCTTTCAGTTTTGAAGCTGAATTATGCATAGTTTTAGAATCTTATATTTAGAATCTTCCAAATTAGAACTTTTTTTGACACCGACAAAAAAGGGGGAAAAAATCAGTCGATTTTTCTTTTTTTTTTCTGTTTAAGTTCCGATGTGCATCAAGCGCGTCAACGGCGGAGTTTTTGCGGCAAAGCGATCTGCGCTAAAATTTTATGTTTTTACAAGTGTCAGTATTCTCGATTTTCTTGCAACTATCATTCTAGCCTTCGCCTACCTATAGGTTTTTATTCGATCGGCTTTTATTAGCTGTGATTTTAGCCTTGTTTTTTTCTTTTTTGATTTGCAATTGATTTCGTTCAACAAAATTCAGCGCTAAGAATTTTTAAGCGCCTGAAATTTACACCCATTTAGAGCACTTTTTGAAATAATGGAAAAATTCTGTCATTTTCTCTTTCTTTGTTTCAATCCCGATGTGCGTCAACGGCGGCTATTTTACCGCAGTTTGCCGGCTGTTTTAATTTTTTTGTACTCTGCTAAGCAGAAAATCCATTTAAGTGGCAAAGGCAATTTATGCGAACCCGAGTGCCTCCAGCCGTAAGATGTTCTGATTGAGGGAAAAGCTTTTGATATTTGCTGTAGTTACGCGATTGTTTCGGTACAATACATTAAGGCGTCTGTTTTGGAATTTTGAAGTGAACTCAAACTTGGAGGTTTGGGAAAATTTCATTGTAGTAGATATTTTGTGATTTGTTCTCGTAAAGGGCCTTGATTTTTTTTCATTTAGAAGCCGTCGAAGAAGTTGGGCTTTCTACGATTTTGCATATCTGCAGTATGTTCAAGTCCAAATTACTGGATGGCACGAAAAAAGGGTGATACCGAGATCAGCCGTTCTTAGATATTCGATTTTTTCCCTTTGTTAAAATGGTTTTCATTATTGGTTTTCCTTTTTGATCTAATTTGGCAACGGAAATTGTTTGATTTTCTTTTGGTTCAAAGCGGAACTAATTTATATTTCCTTGTAAAAACTCTTTTGATTGAAGCTGGTTATTATTGGATTTTCTTGCTAAAGATTGGGCAGGATAGCTTATTTATTACCTGAGTGTCTGACGTCAGCTACATCTTTTCCAATCTCTATGAAATATTTGTTAAGAGGCAGGCAGCGCTTAAAGATTGTGAACAATTTGGTTTTTTGAACAATAAGCTTTGCGTTTTTCAAAAGAATAACGTCAGTGAATCATTTGACTGGAGTTGAATTTTTCAAAACACAAATGTATTTATGATTGATTATTTTCAAACACTACGCTCAGACTTCAGAAAACGATTTTTACCATCATGTAGAACTATTTGAACTCGATATTTTTGAATTCGATTTTTTGCCGGCACACCTAATTTAGCTTTTGTCGAACTTCGGTATGCATTAATTGTTTTATCACTTGACATCGTGTTGTTCCAATCTGGTACCAATGGTACTCCCTATAACAATATTATTGCAGGGAGGGTCAATAATATTGGTTCCAATATTGTTAGTCATCTGAAAATTTTTTAATACACAGGAGTATTGTCACTCCCGATGAGTTTATCTTTTCCACTAACTTTTCCATTGGGCTTTCGAGAGTGTCATGCATGCGTGCTCAAATAACATGATGTAAATTAATTGTTTTGATATGTTTAATAGCCGCTCTCATATTCTCAGCCGGCTATTATAGCGCTCCTATTTTTACGACTCGAAGAGGAGTATTGGTTTTCTCTCGGTTTTTTTTACAGGAAGTAGATTTGTTCACGCGGCATTTTGACCTAATAGCGAAAGTGAGAAAAGCTGTCTTGGTGAACAGATTTTCGCTAAGCGAGAGACGTTTTTTGATCATGTGCTGCGTTTAGTGAATCGCTTTTTGAGTTTGAAAAGTAGTTTTTGACTGAATTGCACATATAGATGACCGTTTTTTCGTCTAAGTGGCCCAATTTTTTTTGCTTTTTATGTAGTTTCTTGTAGAAATAAATTTTATTCGATACTATATGAAAATTTCAACCTCGGATGGATATCACAGTGTTTTGGAGAGCCTGAAAATGCGTTTCAAGTTGAAAATTGGCACATAATTCTTGATTTTTTAGTTAATTTTGGCTTTTTTTAGTATTAATTTCTTCATTTTTGGATCTTGTAGTAGTAATTTCTTCATTTTTGGATCTTTTAACCGTCTTTTTGTCAAAAATCAGTTAATATGGAAACTTCTCTTTGATAATTCCTATACTCAACGCCTCTTTCTACCTCGATGTAATTTTGTTTCATAAAATTGTACATATGCTAATCGGATTTTGGTAGTTTTTTTTCCGATTTTCGTCAGTTTTTCGTTTGTGTTTTGGTTGTAATTGCTAGAAATTTTGTTTTCTGCAACATGAGGGACTTTAATTTTGTTTCAATAAAAATTCAATTATTGTTTGGCGTTAAGTTTGGAAAAAACAGTTAAAACTTTTTCATAATTGCAGTCTTAACTTAAAAGTTCTTTGACCATTTTTTTTGCAAAATGTTTCAATGTTTCGTATTTATGAATTCTGGTTTCTCCTTTTTTTGTTCTCTCCAGGAGGATAAATCTTTTTATCGGCTGACTAGTTATCTTTTCTATGTCTTGAATGCTGAACAATGAAATGTATTCGTTTTTCTTTAGTTTTTTCAATTGATTTTCAACTTTCAAAAAATCAATAATGTCTTTTTGTTACGGTGTTCCACATTCTAGTTAGTATCAATCTAACTTTGTCCTGGCACCTACATTTATTTTCAGTATATTGATTTTTTTCAGCTTTTTCTTAGATTTTCGTCATTTCTTTGATTTGCAATTGATTTCATTCAACATAAGGCAGTACTGAGAGTTTGATAGCAAGCTTTTTCCAGAATTTTCACTTATGACTAATTTCTACAGCTTTCTTCCGGCCTTGGTATTAATTTAAACAATTTTTTGCCTTTGAATATTCTTCTGCTGCTTATGTCTTTTCTATGATCAATTTTATTTTTGATTTAGTATGAAATCATGTTGTCTAGATTATGTACAACAAGGAACAGGTTTGTGTTGTTTTTTGTCTTAATCGCAGTGATTAGAAGTGTAATTATAGGTGTTTCCTGATTCTTAAATTTGATGAGCATTCTTTTTTGAAAAGATTTAACTTAGTTTCTAAGATTATTATCTGCCGTTTGCTTTCGCGATCTTTTTCAGATTAGAATCATGAATTATTTGAGGGCTATTGATAACCTTGTCAGGTTTTTCAGAGTATCAGGGTTTTGACCACGTTACTTATTTTGGATTTTTAACGTTACCAAACGTTTTCAATAATATAAAATTTTGCTGCATTTTGTTTCTCTTGTTGACAGTGGTTTAAGTTTCACCAGTTTTTAGAGCACACCTGGGGAGGTAGTGAGTTAATGGTTTAATACAAAAGATAGTAGCTTCCGTTGCAATTACGGTTTCTTTAGTGAAGTTCTGACGCTTGGAGTCGCTTCCGGAATTCTTCCGGCTATGTTTTTTTTTACTTCGTCGAACTTTTTCTCGCCTTACCTTTTTGCCGCTTTTTCAACATTTTGCGTGAAATCTTTTTGACTTCTCTAGGCTAGTTTCACTCTTCTGTCATTCTGCTCAAAGTCCTTTTAAACAGCGGCTGCTCAGCAAAGCAATTCAAAATGAAGAGAGTCAGTATAAAAAAAATCAAAGTCAGAAATAGAAACGGGATAAACCCATAAAGCCCATTTTTAGATGCCCGGTACTTGAACTTTGTTTCTCATAAGTTTTAGTTACTATCTATAATGCTTATTGGTATTCATACTAGACCCTGTAGCCTCTCACTGAGAGACAGAAGTATGTTAACTACAAATAAATCAAAATAAATCGCACCTAAAAATGTTTTTGTACAAAAATCAATTTTTGTTGATATTTTCTTTTTTTTTCAATCCCAATAGAGTTATGGGAATCAACGGTGGCTATTTTCCGGCAATCTGCCGGGTATGTTTGCTGATGAAAAGAAGGAAAGAAGGGTTATGTGGTATAGAACGCGTTCGTTTAATTATCGAATATGAAAGTTCAAATTCAAAGTTTTTGCGGAACTGAACTACTTTACTACTGCAATTTGTTTCTGAACTTTAGGTATGCTCGTATCTGTCTTAATGCTTTTTTTCAGTTAAGATTATTGAAGGGCTGAGTTTCAACATAGGACATGACAATTTAGATTAAGGTTTCGGGAGGACAACATATTAAAATGATTCTAGCCTGAGATTAACTCGCGGCCGACTCAAAACGCCGAGAGCAAATCAACGCTCCATTTTTTTTTGCTTTTTAATAATTGTAATTTGAGGAAAAGCTTTTCAGAGGCGTCTTTGGATGGCTAGCAATCTTAAAATCTTTTTTTTAAAAAAATGGTGCCCTGGATGTCTTCAATGTTTACGGATGACAAATGCATGAGTAGTGTTTATTTTTTTCTTGACTTTAAAGTGAATATTAACATGACGGGTTGGGCGTGGAGTTGTTTTTTTAATCATAAATTGATAAAATCTGAGAAATGAATACCCACATAAACTTCTTGTTGACATGGTTCCAAAGACTTGTCTGTTTGTATGTAGAAACAGAACACCTCGTCATCACTGAACAACAGCTCAACGTGTCTGAGACACCAGCACTGTTCCAAACTGCAACACCATAACAAATGTAGCAACATCCACCATCACAGGTCATCCAGTTCTTCCTCTTCATCCAGGAACCCACTCCTCCTCTCCACCAAGAGGGCAGGATCCCTCACTCAGATTCTGCCCAACCTATATCTGGGCGATCAGGTACCAACCACCACATGCGCCACTACATTCCTAATTTTCCTAAATTTTGTACCTTAACGTACTATAATAAATCGCTTGTATAAGTTTTAGGATAACCTAAAGTCTTCTAAACGTCATCTAAACTTAGGACAAGAGGACGGAGTCCGAGTTTTAGGACCGAGTCCAAGTTCTTTCAAAATTTCTTTCTGTTGGTGATAAGGTCTCGCTCGATAAGGTCTCGCTCGATAAGGTCTCACTCATCATTAACACCTGCTATTCGAAAATTTCTTTTCGGTCATTTGTCCGTATATTTAAGTACTTCGAAACGATTTATGTTGTCCGCCTCCAAAATAGCCTAAATATTCAATTGTTGTTTTGGTTTTTTTAATAGTCGCCGTCAGTAGCTCAACGGCTTTTATTTAGGCGCTCTCCTTCCATTTCAAGAAAATTGAATTGAAATGGTGTGCCGTCTTTTTAAGACTTGAAAGTAGTATTGAAGAAGTGTCTTTTTGATCAATTTTATTGGAGTGAATTTTGAAGCAGAAAATGAAACGTGCGATAAAATTTGGGTGCTGAAAAGAAAGTGGAACCAAAGAGGGTTTTTGTTCATAACGCTGTTTTAAAATCTGTTTACACTTTTTTGGTTTTTCACGCCAATGTGAAGTCAAATTAGAGTGTTGATTTTGGTCACACTAGAGTAGTAACAGTATAAGGAACAAAAAAGCGAAACTTTTGAAGCGTGTTTTTGATTTTTTTCCAAACTACCTAAATTGAGTGAGGAATCAGTGTTTGAACAAATTTTCGGTTTTTGTCACGTGCCTCAATTTGACTTCTATTTTCAGTATTTTCTCTTTTATGTGCTATTAATATGATAATTAATTGCTCTTAAACGTGTGTGTCTTTTCTGCAAATTTTTCGCTTGACAATTTTGCGCTTTTCTTCTAGAACATTCTCTGACTTCTCAAGTGACTTTTTCACGCTTTCGTTCGTCATTTTTGAGTTCTCTCTAGTGCTAAGAAGTTGCTAATTTAAAATCGCTTGCAGCAAGGAACAATTTAGTGACTCAGCGCAGTGGTTAGTGTGGGTGGCCATGGATCGAGAGGTCAGTGGTTCGAATCCCGGTGGGGTCAAAGTTTTTTGCACCCATAAAGAAAAATTGATCTAGACTAAAGACCATGAAATAAATTGCCTCACCTGTCGTTCAAGAGCAATTCTTCCGACATTTGTCGGTTTATGTTTGTGTTTTAATTGTGCCTCAACGAGCAGCTCATGCGTTATATGACTTTGACAGTATTTGTTGTCATAAAATATTGCTGATATTCTTTTACTTTTCTTTTATTTTTTTATTTTCTCTTGTCTTATCATTTAGAATCATTATTCACAGGTTTCATTGGCAGCCGCTGAGCTTAATTTTTTACTTCGTCGAACAGCAAAATGTTCCGCTTTACCTCATTTTGCCGCGTTTTCAAAATTTTGCGTGAAATCTTTTTGACTTCTCTAGGCTAGTTTCTCTATTCTCTCGTTCTGCTAAAAGTGATTTTGAACATCAGTTGCTCAGCAAAGCAATTCAAATTGGACAGAGTCAGTATAAAAAATTTTAGATGCCCGCTATTTGAACGTCGTTCCTATAAGTCTTAGTTACCATCTCTAATGCTTATTGGTATTGATAGTAGCCCCTGTAGCCTCTCTCTAAAAAACAGAAGTAGTTCAACTACGAAATGTCATCGAAATAAATTGCACTTAAATGTTTTTTTACAAGTTTTTTTTTTCAGTATCTTCTATTCTTTCAATCCCAATCATGCCTATCAGAATCAACGGTGGTTATTTTCCGGCAATCTGCCGGGTATGTTCAGTGTTTTTTTCGTTTTTTGGATGGGATTTTCTAAATGGTTTTCCCAATCCATTCACAGGTCATTCTAGGCATAGTTTTTTGTTTGAACCAAATGTCCATTTCTCGCTAGTGCTTTTTGTTCACTTGCTGTATTTTGACATTGATTTCCTGTTTTTTATCTGATTTTTTTAAGAAATGGGATTCTCAATTCGCTCATAGTCCGTTCTAGGTCTAGTTTTTTGTTTAGTCAATGACAATTCTTTGAATTGTATGTCAGGACTTTTCCTGCTATGTTTTTTAACTCGCTTTACCTTTTGATCACGGTTTTCCTTTTACATAAGTCATGATTTTCACGTTTGATTTTTGACTGACCTCACTCACTTTTTCAACTTAATGGATTTTAAATTCTTTCACGCATTGAATATGGTCAATGTCCAAAGAGCAAAATCTAAAAAGAAAAGAAAAGGTAAAGTCTGGTCATTAAGTCATAGTGCATTAGGTTATCAAAGTTCAATAGAGCGATTGCTAGCTGATATTAGGGTTAAGGTGAATACCATACAGTTTGGAAGCTGAATTAAGTATAGGTTTAGAATCTAAATGAAACTGCACAATGAATTTGAGCAATTTTCGAAACTTATGCAACAGTTCTGTTAATTTCTATCTCTTCTTTTTTCTTTTTCTGTTTTAATCCCAATGTGCGTCTCGCGCGTCAACAGAGGCTATTTTCTGGCAATGAGCTGGCTATGTTTAAATATTTGAGTTCATGGCTAATAGTTTTCTTGACTCTGACACTTTTTGTGAATTTTTATTTTTGCGAGTGTTTTTTTGCTTTTTATGGTCTTATCATTTAATCTCATTACGGACAGATTTCAAGGTTGCTAATATTAATTAAATTTTTTGATTGGATTGTTTTATTGATTAAATTGTTTTGTTTCAAAGCTAAGGTTTCACTACTTTCACAATAAATATTTTTCAAGTTTTTTTTATCACTTTGTTTTCTTTTAGTCCATCAATGGCATGTCTCGTGGGTCACTCAGGAGGCGTATGCATGTTAATCGAAAATTTTTATCTCAATTTCTAGCTAATGTTATCGTTGACTTATGCGCTGAAATAGCTGATGAACATTTTTAAAAAATATTAGATCGTTTTGGTTTTTGCTTGTTTGTTGCACTTATTGCTGTCTTATTACTGAATCGCGTTACTGGCTTGTATCCTTGGTTGCTTATGAGAAATAACTATTGAAATAGTTATTTAAAATCACAGCTTAATTTTTCTGTGAGTTTTGCAGTATTCGTTTCAAAAATAAAATTTATTAATATGTGAGAGTTGTGGTTGTATTATTTTGTCTGATCTCTTTATCTCATTTGTGTCCCATTTTTCATAGAATGCTGATGAGACATAAATAAATCTATGTTTTGCTTGATTTCAAGCCAATGGTTTTTGAAACTTTTTTTATAAAATAGAAGTTGATTTTTTAATTTTTTGCCTGTTTCTCTTTGGTTTGTGGTGCTATCGCTTAGTTACCGAAAATAATGTGTCCTGGGCGTAATTTTGGTCAATTGGTTGGTTTCAGCTTTCAGGTAACCTATTCAATCAATCACTCAATCACATAATCTGATTAATGACAGGTTTCGTTGGTTGTTAATGACACAATATTGAATCTAATTAGTTGCTGTAGTTCATAGCAATCGTTTTGAGGATTTTGATTTCTTTGCAAAACATAATAAACGATTGTTATGTCTCGCATGTTTTTGTTGCTTTTCCCGTGGTCTTTATTTTGGTTTATTAGCCATTTTTTCGCACTGTGTTGTTTTATTCTGTACTCATTTTAAGGATGTTTAGTGTCAATATGTTGATTTTTTTTTTATTGTTTTGTTTCTTAATGTGGCGAATGATTTGTACTTTTTAAACTAATCTCTTTGTCAGTATAACGTTCATTTTTTCTTTTTTTTTAACTGTTTCAATCCCAACCTCGGTCAGCGGTGTCAATGGCGGCTATTTTACTGGAAGTATATATTCAGGCAGAGTTTTGACCTAAAAAAGAGTACAATAGCTGTATGAACCAATTCTTGCTGAGAGGGAGTATTTTTGTTCATGCGCTGCATTTAGTTAACAAATTTTTTTCCAAAATTTTTTGAGAAATTGTGTCATAACGCTAACCGTTTTCAACCTTTATTTTTTAAAGATAGTTTTTTAGAGCGTTATAATGCGTTTGTCGTGTGTTATGAATTGTAGAACCTTTTTTGACGCACCGTTTGCGATTAATTGCTTGTTGGTCGTTCATGTGGTCTTTTTAATGCAATTGTTTGCCATTTGATTTTTCTTACACAAAACGTGATGAACTGGTAGCCCTCAGAGGGCATTAAATGGCCTGACAAATTTCTTAGAGCCTTACGTTTCTAAGTGTACGATTCACCGAAACTCTTCCGACGAGACATTTTTAGGGTGTGAAGGGCAGTGCCTAATCTTAAAAGTTTGACCCCCTCGCCACCGACGACCCCGTACTCGCCATCGACGACCCCGTCCACCCTTTTCCAACCTGGCGTTTTTGTTTCAATTATTATTCATGACATTTTCATTAATTTTTGGTAAATTATGTTAGAATGACAAATCTTAAAGTTCAGTTTGCACTATTTTTTTTTTGCTTTAGATTGCCAAGAAAGTTTTTAATTGCTCTCCTAGAGAAGCAATTATTGTAAACGTGTGTCTTTTTTATGCAAAATATTTGTTGACCGTTTTGACTTTTCGAGTGACTTTTACGCTCTTGGCTTTTTGCGTTTCACGTGATCTAAAATTCTCTCTCAATCACACTTTCAAGCAGCTGGACTCATTTGGCGGCAATTTAATACTAAAAGTCAAATTTTTCTGACTGGATTGCAAAATGATTGATGTATTTTTCTTGAAAGTTTGCGTGGGGCTTTGTTTTGGTAGTCGACAAGCTTTTGATTACTGAGTTTTAGTCTTCCTTCCTGTCTTTGTCCTGATAAATCTGAAATTTGCAATCAATTCAATTCAATGGATTCTCCGAAAAGTTTCTCCAAAAATGGATAAATATCAACTAAACTTCATGAAATAATAATAATAATAATAATAATAATAATAATAATAATAATAATAATAATAATAATAATAATAATAATAATAATAATAATAATAATAATAATGAATTTAACTAAACTTGGTTGCACCAAGCTTAGTACGTCCCTAACGGGGCTTGAATTTGGTTTCCCTCAAACACTGTCCATCCATATGGGTACAATTTGTAATTAAAATTCTTCTTAGCTAAATCAAATAGATATTCTTTGACTTCTTTTTTGAATTTGCGAGGACTTGAATATGGGTTATAGTTAGGCAAATCACGCGCCAGTGACATCGAATTGTTGAAGTTTGTAACTCGTTGGAAAAAATTTGATCGGCAACGCTGGCGATTACATTCGTTTGAGTATAAAAATATTTTCTCGTTTGATCGTGTTTTCGGATGTCCATTCCTTATTTGCCAAAATTGCTCGGCCTCAAGTGGAAGTTTTCTTTTCAAAATTCTGTTCAAAACTACGAGATCCAAAAAGACAAATTGATATGTGATCGGAAGTAAGTTTACTGATCGAAGACAATCATTGTATTCTTTATCAGTAAAATGACTGTTTGATTGTATCCATTTTAAACTTTTTCTCTGAAGCCTTTCCATTTGCCTGACGATAGTTTTACTGGCAAACCAAACATTTGATCCATAAAACAAGATTGATATAATGTAAGTTTTGACTAGGTTGCATTTAACTGACAATTTTGTTTCACTTGGAATTGATCTCTTTAGATAAGCAAGCTTCTGATTGGTTTTTCGTAGAACAAAACTTAAATGATAGTCCCATGACAAATTTTTGGAAAAATATATGCCCAGGTCTTTGAAGTGTATTTCCTGTGAGATGTTTCTATGGCTGGGAAGACGCAAAATTTGCTTGTTTTGATTTTTACGTAAGGAAAATTGCACGTTTTTAAATTTATCGAAATTGAAGTTTAACCGATTCTCCTTGCTCCACACAATAGCATTTTCAATATCTTTTTCCAGCTGCATTTTATTGTCTACAGTGCTGACGATTTTTGTGTCATCCGCGTATAAAAAGCACTCATTGACAATTATTTCGGGTAGGTCATTTATATAAACGGAAAAAAGAAACACAGTGAAAATTGACCCTTGAGGCCCACCGCTGGTGATCGGTCGAAAGTCCGATTTTCCGCAAGATATTACAACTCTCTGTTCTCGATCTGTTAAATATGACGCAAAAAACCTCAAGAAAGCACTATCAAATCCCATTCGACATAATTTTACAAGTATGATGTTATAATTGATGGTGTCAAAGGCTTTTGCTATGTCTAGATACACTGTCATTGGCATTTTGTTGGCTTCAAGTAACTCATACAACCTGTTGCAGTAGACAAGTAATTGAGTGATGGTTGAACGATTTTTCCTAAAACCATGTTGCTCTACGCAAAGCTTTTGTTGCAGAAAGATTGAGAACTGTTTATACACCATACGCTCAAATAGTAGTGACAAGGAGCTAAGCATGGCAATCGGTCGGTAGTTTTTGATATCTAATTTGCTACCACTTTTGAAATGGGGTCGTACATGCACTTTTTTCCACAAACTGGGAAACTCACATTTGCTAACACAGCAACTGAAGATAAACAAAAGTTGATTCGAAATGTACGGTAAAGCAGATTTCAGAAATTTTGGGCTGATTCCATCAGAAGAGTTAGCACCACTACGTATGTTTTTGACTTCCTCGCTCATAGCCGCTTTGCTAAACTGAATGTCATCAAGAAATGTTTCTGGACTTTGATTAAATGGAATAACAACTTCAGTATCGTCTTGAACAAAAACAGAAGCGAAATAATTGTTAAAACAATCTGCAATGCTCTTGTACCCAAAGACTTCTTTTTCCATGTACACCATTTTCTCTGGAAGAGCTGGTTGTTTTGTTATTTGTCTCATCAATTTATATGCATCGTTTGTTGACCAGACCTTGCTTTTTTCAACGAAATTTTTCTTGTCATTATTTAGAGAAATGGATAATTCTTCTCTAAGTCGTGAAATTTTCTCTGCGTTTTGTGTATTTTTTAAAGCTGTTCTGAGTTTATTTTCTAAATGGATACTGTTAGAGGACATGTAAAAAGGTGCATTCGTTCTTCTAGATGTTTTGAGTGGAATTGCAATAGAAGACGCTACTTCTAATTTATGGTAAAAGGAGTCGACAATATTATCAACTGAGTCAAATGAAGACATTGGAAAATTAAAATTGATCGTAAATTCGTTCCAATTAGCTTTGCCAATATTTAAACGTTTCATTTTAGGCAAGGGTTCTTGCTCAGCATATTCAATCGAAATTTCAGCTAACAAATACTTGTCATCTGAGAACGATTTCTCCTCTAATATTTCGCTACACAAATTAGCATTGTTACTCAGAAAAATGTCCAGCGAGCTTGCATGAGATTGCAGTGATGACATATTTAGTTTTTTGAATTCGTTCAAAACTGCTTTTTCGTATGAACAATTACTACTTAAAGTAAGCCAATCTGTGTGAGTGAAGTTAATATCACCATTCAAAAAGAAAGTACAGGATTCAATCGACCTTTGATATTCTTGGACATCTCTGACAATCTCTTGAATGGTTTTGCAGAACAAATTTGCACTGATTCTATATTTGCTGTCAGCTGGGGGATTATAAATGGTGATAATAACGATTGTAACCTCTTTGAAAATGTATAAGCAACAACAAATGAAATCTGAATTTGTTCGCAAAACCTCCATCTTGCATGATAAGGTGTTTCGGTGTGCTATTAAGACGCCCCCGTGAGGTCCATGTTTTCTATCTGATCGCGACTGGACTGAATAAGATTGACTAATTAAGACTTCTTGGTTTTCAATAATTGGGTTTAACCAGGTTTCTGTGAGGCAAACAATAACGGGATTAATAGTTTTTAGGATATCCAACATCACTCGTCTATCCATACTTAATAATGAACGACAATTCAATGATAGTACACGCAAAATTTTACTTGATTGTAGTCAACTGAAATCAGGAGAGTTCGTTAGTAGGCGACTATTTTCTTCTATAGATAAGTTAGTGTCAATCATTTTGTTCCTGAAAAACAGCCTAGCTGATCTAATTTTAATGTCTGAACGGTTGGTATTCATGTTTTGAGCAAGTTTAAATCGATACTCTAGAGCTTGTTTTTCTTTTTCCCACTCATTTTTCGATAAAAACGGTTTGATAAATACATTGTCGGCCTTCAATTTTGAATTTGACATCATCATGATTCTGCAATTCCAAGTGTTTGAAAATTTTACAACCAGCGGTCGCGGACGAGTTTGGGTTGAGCTAAATTTACCCAGACGAAAAATATCTTCAATATTTAATGTCTGGATTCCAACTTTTCGAGCAAGTTCTTCAACTGATTTTTTGTCATGACTGATTCTGTCCAATACGGTCACTAATGTATCGTTTGTTTTTTCTGGTACTCCGAAAACTATGATTTTATTTTCTCGCTCTGATTGACTTGTTAGATCAGCATTCACTCTTAACTTCTCAGTAATCCTTTGAGGTTCATTCTCGTATCGTGAATTTTTAAGCGGCAATTTAATTTCTTTTATGTTGTTGAGCATTTCACTTTTAAATTCAGTAATCTCTTTTTGCAAGTCGTCTCTTATTCCAGCAACGCTCTGTTGGAAATTATGCAAACTTTCTGATTCATTGTTTTGGTGACCTATGACCTTTTTCAGACTTATTTTTTCAATTTTCACAATTCTGAGATTTTTATCTGCTTTATGCTCTCACGACGTCTCTTTTGGAGTTAACTGCGAAGATCAAAAATTTTGATTCTGGTTAAATTGTGAGAAATTATAGCCCGGTCAGTTGTCAGTTTTGTTTAAGTTTATCAGTTTTAGTCCATATTAGAAATTGCTGTTGGAGGTTGGCAGACATTGAATAATATTTTTAATAGCCACCGTCAGCCTCTTGACGCCTATTTTTTAGGCGCTCTCCTTTTTAATTCGCTTTCGATCACGTTTTTCGTTTTTACTTAAGTCACGATTATGACGCTTGACTTCTGACTTACTTCACTCATTGTTTCAACTGATTGAGTTTTTTCACGCATTGAATTACGCAATGTAGTGAATACGGTCAAAGTCAAAAAAGTCAAAGAGCAAAATCAAAAAATGAAAGGAAACAGGATAAGCATATAAAGCCTGTTCATTAAGTCATAGTGCATTAGGCTATCAAAGTTCATTAAAGCGGTTGCTAATTGGCATTAGTATTATGCTTAATAGCGTTCAGTTCAAAAGTCTCATTATGTGTAATTTTAGTATCTAACCAAATATGCAGAATTTGCGCACCAAAAAAAGAATTTGACACTTGGAAAAGTTCGTGAATTTCTATTTCTTGTTTTTTTCTTTTTCTGTTTCAATCCCAATGTGCGTCAAGCGGGTCAACGGCAACTATTTTTTGGCAATTTGCCAGCTATGTTTTCAAACATAATACAAAATCTTTTAATAATACTAATTGCGTTTTTAAGGTTTTACAGTGAGTTTCTCGTTGAATTCAGGAGGAATAAAATTTAGTCTAAAGATTCAGCTGTTTATCATTTTAAATTGGTTTCTTAATGATGTTAAAATTATTTTTTTTTTAGTTTTATGCGTTCTTGAATAATGTCATTGCTGAAACTTTTGTTGTTAGGACAGGAAATAAAATTTTAATGAATTGTTTCAGTTAACTCTAGTGTTTCAGTTTAATCGTCCCGGACAAGAGAATTAACTTCGGCTGCAAGGGCGTGTTGATTGTTCGTGGAATTTAGACAATTCGAGTTTTCCGAAATTCTTCCCGCTGTGGTTTTGGCAAAATTCGTCATGACGCTCACTCCAAATCAATTTTTGTTCATCCATTCAAGCAATCTTTCGACTGAATTGCGAGTGTGACGTCATTTTTTGCACTTATTGGAGGAGTTTGTTTTGTTCACTTGCATGAAATTTTTTGGTCACCCTAGGCTACCACACACCTGATGATTTTTTTTCTCTCAAATTGCTATTTGCTTACTTCAATTGGAAGAGTTGAAGTCAATTTTTCAATTTTATTAGGTCTTATTCTTCGGTCTGTTTTTAGGCTAAAATTTTGCAATTTTTCTGGAAATCTGGCTGCTATGATAGTAATATATGTTATAAACAAGTCTTGCCTTCCTCTTATGGAACATAAAGCTCATCAAAATCCTCTTTGACCTATTTCGGCATTGCAACGCTTCTACGAGTTTGCTTCACTCTGTGTTGGAGCTAGACGGCAAATATGTACTGGAAATTATATCTCATCCTAGAATTTCCCTTTTCGGCGCCCTCTATTGTGAATTAGACTGTTGAGCTCAATTTTTTGACGGTTAGTTTTTGATCAACAGACGCTGCTGTTAATTGATGGATGTGGTGACCTTTAGGTCAGTCGAATTTGCTTCAAGTCAATGTATTATCAACATTTTATCTTTCCTTGTGTTTTTAGGTTGACTCTAGGGACGCCGACTCGCTGAAGAAACATGGGATCAGGGCAATAGTCAATGTCACCCCAGATCTGCCCAACCATTTCGAAAAATGCAGTGATGGTGCATCCTGTTGCATGTTAGTCAGTTTATTGCATAATATCCGAGATTAAGATTCTGTGGTAAAAACTACGTTTTACAGGCTCACAAATGTTTGTATTATGATACCGCCTGGATGCTGTTTTGCACTTTTTGATCAAATATGACTGAATTCTTTTTACTTCCGAGAATTGGTCAATTTTTTTGTTACAAGAAATTGAATTTATGAAATTTCTTGGTATCGAATCATGGTCAGTACCCAAATATACCACCGGAACAAAGACGTCTAGTCTCAAAATTACATGACATTTTTTCCTTTGTTTTCAATGTCTCTCATCCCCTTTTTCTCCGTATTTTATTATTTTCGGTTTTCGTTTCAAGATTGAAGGCTTGCGTTGAAATTGGTTGTACTCCCCTCTCATTGGGTAACACAAACATATACGATATTCACGAAGAAATTTTTCCATCTCATTGGGCCACCTTCCTTATAAATAACACTCTCATTGGGTGAGTTGACAATCTGAATTGATTGAGAGCCTCTTTTGACCCTTAAAATTCGGTCTTCATTTTTCTCATGATATTCCTGACTGAATCCCATAACAGTCGATTTCATGCAATAAGCATTGTTACCGTGGGCGATGAGACTCCTTTAGCCAATCGGCTCTTCGCTAATGACAAACCAGCTGGTTACAGTTTTTGTTATCAGAAAGCAGAGCTATGCGTTTTTCAAGGTCTTCGAACTAATTCTGAAAAACCTCCCAAAAAACTCAAAAGCTAAGAATTAAAATAAATTGCACCCCAATTTTTAGATATATCGGCAGGTATTTATGATTCTCGGCCGTATCTGAAGTATTGGGTTGCAGAGGGAAATTATCATGTCAAAAGCAGTTGGTTGATCTTCAGGTCATCTAGGAAAGAAAATGTCTTCAGTCTGTGAATCGCTCTCAGTAATCAAGTTCTCTTAGCACACCGGTGACAGGTCGGCAGCATAGCAGGCCGATGATATTTTATTTCTAACAGAATTATGTCTCATATCATGTTGCCTCGAACATGACAAGCTACGGCGTGGTCACCAAAGTCACCAATATCGTATACTCAAATTGGTATACCGTAAACTGTTATTGCACTGCTTAAACGTTCGCGTATCTTCGGAAAAACTTAATGAATGACTGAGCGCTCACCAAAAGTAAAGTTCGAGTTAATTAATCAATTACTGGATGTTAGGAGTATAATACCCGGTGTTAGTGGGTATTGTTCAAAAAGTGATTCAAACGAAAGTCCAAAACATATAAGCAAATTTTTACGATATCACACCACTGAACATCATCTCATCACACAAAGTTAATATCAAACGTTAGAGTTCGTTGCATGACGACCAAATTACAACCAAATTAGGCCATTTTAGCATTGTGGGCTTTTCCTTGCGTCACACGAAACTGAACGCCTATGTAGCACTTCACTGCTGCTGTAAACTCACTTTGTATAGGCTGAAGATCTAAGATTGGGATGGGCGTACCAGATAGCCCGGAATCTGATTGTTACAAGAGAACGAGGCAGCAAACAAAACTTTTTTCCCAATTGGACGTCTGATTTTTAGGTCCTTGGACCCTCTCCTAGGTTTGATAATAAGTTTATGCATAATTTCTGGAGTTATCGGAATGTTTTTAATATTTTATGACTCCAGCTTTTGCAATTTTTATTTTATAAAATTTAAATTTTTTTCAAATTTTTGGAAGATTTTTTGGAAAATTATTCAAGTCTTGCAGATGGGTTGCTTGATAAAAGTTCAGAGACAGAAAATGGTTTTGATCCTTTTTTTCACTGCCAAATCTGGAAATTTTTCTATTTAAGTTTGTAATATTTTGAAACTTTTAGTATATCTGTTTTTTTCTATTTGATTTATTTGCCAACAAGGCTAGAAAACTAAAAGTTATAGAGTCGAATCAAGCTAAAGCTAGCCTCACATAAACCGTCGCTAGCTACTGACGAAGCCAACCGCTCGCCGGTCGTTTGAGATCAATTCTCCCGACGTTAGTCGGTTATATTCAAATATGGTAGCCAACGCGGCCCCATCAATATGAAATTATTGAAATGCGTTTTAAAATCGATTGAAATGCGTTTTAAAATGTGGTTGCAACGTTTCAAAATATGGTTGCAAACTTGGCCTCATTATTATGAAAGCGAATGTGGTGTCGATCGAAACGCGTAATTTGAATTGTCGAGGCCTTCTATTGTTATCCAAGTATTGGTTAATTACAGAATTGTAGATTTTGTCCTTTTCCTTTGTTGATTTTGTGGCTGAAGAAATCTCAGGACAGCGTGTGTTTTCTGATTAGTTTTTCAACTTTTTGGCATTCTAAATGTTTTAAAAGCCGCCGTCAGCCTCTCAACGGCTATTATATTGGCGCTCTCCTTTTTTTTTAATGTGCTTTACCTTTTGGCCACTTTTTTCGTTTTACATAAGTCACAATTTTCACATTTGACTTCTGACTAGCTTCACTCAATGTTTAAATTGAATGAATTTTAAATTCTTTTACGCATTCAATTACGTAAAATGGTGAATACTGTCAAAGTCAGGAGATGAAAATCAAAAGAGGCGGTATAAACCGATAAAGCCCGATCATTAAGTTATAGTGCATTAGGTTATCAAAGTTCATTAGATTGGTTGCTAGCGGATATTAGTATTAAGCTTAATAGCTTTGCGTTTAGAGGCTGAGTTAAGTATCTTTTAAGAACCTAACTGAAACTGCACGCTAAATTGGAACCCTTTTTGATACTGAAAAAAAAAACAAACAAAATCAGTTAATTTCTATCTCTTCTTTTTTGTGTTTCAATCCTAATGTGCGTCAACGGCGGCTATTTTTCAGCAATTTGCTGGCTATGTTAGAAACTTTGAGTTGAACGATATATTACAAGAGAATTTTATACAAGCACTAATCTTCAAAAGAGTTTTTTTTAATTCATCATTTTTGTTTTCATTTTTTTAAATGAAGACTGCTCTGTTTTCATGTATAATTTTAAAAATACAATGCTCCAACATCTGTTGCCAAAAAGACAGTTGTTTTGTTTTCAATCGCGGGGAAATGTGAGTTAGGATCCAGATACCAGTCCAATTTATTTGTTTGGCCAATTGTTTGTCGAAATTTTTTCGAAGTCTTTGAAAAGTGAATCAATTTTTGAGGGGTCCTAAAAACTATCAAATATTTTCAGGAAATACCATATATTAGCTTAAACGAATGAAAAATTATTGCACTGAAGAGTTTTTTCAAATTTCATCATTCCAAAGTTATGAGCTATTTGTTAACACTAGAAAGGCGAGGTATATGCTGTTGCAATTTTGGAAGGTATTATTTTTTGAAATCTTTTTGGCTGAATTTTTTCCCCAATACGTTTCGTCAGAATAAGGCTATTTTATAGGTATGGGTAGCGTGTTGTGTTTTACGGTCTAAATTTTTTGACAACTAATTAACGGCATGCCTGCTGAGAAGACGTATGTATCTAAACAGCTTGATTTCTTTCATATTTTTACAATAAGTTTGAATTACTTTGTTATAAGTAGCCACCCTCATCTGCTCAGCGTGCCGTTTTATCGGCCCTATTCTTTTTTTAAAATTCAAAAATTTGAATTGTATTGGTGCGCTCTTTAAGATCTGTTCACTCTTATTTTACCTCTATTTGTCAATGAGAAGTCACATTTGATTTCAGTTACGCTGGAGTAGTAAGAGGAGCATAAGAGCGTATTTTTAGCGCGCGACTTTTTCAAAGTGCAGAGTTTATTATAATGAAGTGAGAAAATGGTGTCTTTTTTCACTATATGACTTCTGTTGTTGTTTTTTGTGAACGAATACTTTTAAATACAGGTTTCCGTAAATACTTTCGTCATTTTTTATTTATTCACACTAATGATTAATATCAATGGCTCTATTAAGATCTGTTTGACTCATTTTAATGATTTGAAGTGAAATTATTTTTTTAGCGACTTTGACACTAACTGTTTTCAATCTATTTTAGTTTTTTCTGTTCTGTCAGTTGCCCTCATTGAGGATAGCTGTCAGTCACTCTTCTGTGAGTCCCCATTTTGATCAAATTAGAGGTTTGAATTCATATCTAACATTCTTCACTGCTTTGACAACACTTGCTTTCAAAAATGTTAGTTGTTTTGGATTCTGCCCCTTTCTTGTGCTTTTTTGTTTACTTCATCTCACTGGTCATAAGTCTAAGTGGATCTAGGTCTTTTAGGCATATTTGTGCTTATCTAGTGTTTTTAATTTCGGAATTTTAAAATCCTTAAATTTCAGAGTTTAATGACTTCAACACGACTTGTTTTCAAAATTTATTAGCGATTTGTTTTTTTTGGAATTTCCGAGTTCTTGCAGTTTTTGTTGTTCTATCACGTGGTCTCAATAATGACAAATCTTTTCTTCCCTCCAAAACGTTTAAGTTGCTTTCATTTAAGTTGATATGCCTTCTATTGGTAGATACTGCAATATTTGTTGAAGAGTTCAAGTTTTAGTCGCGTGTTTTATTGGCTTTGTTGCCGCTTATTTTCATTGATATTTGTCATCAAACGTCGTACTTTTACTTATTTGCAAAAACATTTTTGTTCAAATGTTCTTTTACTTTGTCTGATTTTGCTCAGAGTTAGTGTTTGCTACCTGAACTCGTATTGTGTAAAGGTCATTTGAGATTGGACTTGTTTAGAATAAGGGCCTCTATAACACTATTCTTTTAAAAGAAATTAAACAAATTTGTATTTTTTATTTTTGTAGTGCTTTGCTTACTTTCGTGTGCGTCTTGTTATATGTTTCGTTTGTTTTCGGAGGCTGTTCTTTTAAGGCTTTTAAGGAGGTTGATAGTGTTGTCTTCAGTTGCGTCGATTCTTTGAATTGTATTTCAGGAGTGGTCCTACTATGTTTTTTACTTCGCCGAATTAAAAACTGTTTTGCTCCACTGAAGAAAGCATTTGCTGAGAGAATCAGTTGAAAATGAACGGGGTCATAAAAAGAAACCGGGAATAAAACTGGATAAACCAATAAAGCCCTTTTGCCCTTTTTTATATGCCCGCTACTTGAAATTTGCTCTTATATGTCTTAGTTACCATCTCTAGTGCTTTTCGGTGTTGACATACGCCCTGTATTCCCTCATTGAGAAACAGAAGCTTGTCCAGCTACGAAATGACATCAAAATAGTTCGTAATTAAAAACTATTTTTGTACAAAAATCATTTTCTGGTCGTTGACTGACAGTCCTGGTTATGGGAATCAATGGTGGGTATCTTCCGTCAAATGTGCTTTTACTTATTTTCAATGACATTTTTCATCAAATGTTCTTTTACTTTGTCAGCAATGATTTTGCTCAGATTTGAATTTGCTGCCTGAACTCGCATCGTATAAAAGTCATTTGAGATAGACGTTGTTGGGAATAAGAACATCTATAGCACTATTCTTTTGAAAGAATTGAAACAATTTTATTTTCTATCTTTGCAGTGCTTTGTTTACTTTTGTGTACCTTTTATTTGTTTTTATGCTGTTCTTTTAAGGCTGTTATGAAGGCTGATAGTGTTGTCTTCAGTTGTGAAATTGAAAATTAGTCTGCAGTCTAAATGAACGGCGTAGTCATGAAATTGAAGAAGAATAAAAAGGGGATAAACCCATAAGGCCCCATTTTATATGCCCAGTTCTTGAAATTTGTTCTTATATGTTTCAATTACCATCTCTAGTGCTGTTCGGTATTAATATTAGCGCCTGTATCACATCATTGAGAAACAATAGTTCGTTCATTAAAACTATTTTTGTGCAAAAATATTTTCTGTTCGTTGAATGAGAGTCGGGGTTATGGAAATCATTGGCGGCTGATTTTCCGTCAATCTGCGCGGTGTTTAGATATCATTTCACAGATGGAATCTGAGGTGACAAAAGGGGACAGGAAGTTAAAGTATGCAGGCTCATTCAATTACAGTAGAAAAAACATTTTTGAGGGAAAAACATTTTATCAGCCGTTATTTCAAGAACCTAAGTTAAATACAGCTTTGTGGTTAATCTGATTCGTCGTGTTCTATATAACGTCGTGAGATAAAGTCGTGTTCTAATAATAACATGTTGCAGCTGAAGTTTTGGTTTCCCCCGTTTTCCCTTATCAAATTAAATTTATCAGACGAGTAAAATTCTGTCTGTTCCGAGAGAAAAACGTTTACAATGCTGTTTCATTAACTTTTCATTATGTTGAGACTTTTTTTGTCTCTCATGATTTCTGTTTTGTTTTTTAATTTTTTTGTTAAATTCACATCGGTTAACCCGGCATTGTATCTCATTGAGTTACCCAACTTCAGGAGGTACAATTAGTAGTCGTGTCGGCAATTCATTTTTTATTGAGCTCCTGTTTTAACTAAGAAAGATCTCTCTTAGAATATTTTCGATCATTTTGAACTTCGATACATTTTGAAGTCACATTTGATTTCAGTTACGCTGGAGTAGTAAGAGGAGCATAAGAGCGTAGTTTTAGCGCGCGACTTTTTCAAAGTGCAGAGTTTATTATAATGAAGTGAGAAAATGGTGTCTTTTTTCACTATATGACTTCTGTTGTTGTTTTTTGTGAACGAATACTTTTAAATACAGGTTTCCGTAAATACTTTCGTCATTTTTTATTTATTCACACTAATGATTAATATCAATGGCTCTATTAAGATCTGTTTGACTCATTTTAATGATTTGAAGTGAAATTATTTTTTTAGCGACTTTGACACTAACTGTTTTCAATCTATTTTAGTTTTTTCTGTTCTGTCAGTTGCCCTCATTGAGGATAGCTGTCACTCACTCTTCTGTGAGTCCCCATTTTGATCAAATTAGAGGTTTGAATTCATATCTAACATTCTTCACTGCTTTGACAACACTTGCTTTCAAAAATGTTAGTTGTTTTGGATTCTGCCCCTTTCTTGTGCTTTTTTGTTTACTTCATCTCACTGGTCATAAGTCTAAGTGGATCTAGGTCTTTTAGGCATATTTGTGCTTATCTAGTGTTTTTAATTTCGGAATTTTAAAATCCTTAAATTTCAGAGTTTAATGACTTCAACACGACTTGTTTTCAAAATTTATTAGCGATTTGTTTTTTTTGGAATTTCCGAGTTCTTGCAGTTTTTGTTGTTCTATCACGTGGTCTCAATAATGACAAATCTTTTCTTCCCTCCAAAACGTTTAAGTTGCTTTCATTTAAGTTGATATGCCTTCTATTGGTAGATACTGCAATATTTGTTGAAGAGTTCAAGTTTTAGTCGCGTGTTTTATTGGCTTTGTTGCCGCTTATTTTCATTGATATTTGTCATCAAACGTCGTACTTTTACTTATTTGCAAAAACATTTTTGTTCAAATGTTCTTTTACTTTGTCTGATTTTGCTCAGAGTTAGTGTTTGCTACCTGAACTCGTATTGTGTAAAGGTCATTTGAGATTGGACTTGTTTAGAATAAGGGCCTCTATAACACTATTCTTTTAAAAGAAATTAAACAAATTTGTATTTTTTATTTTTGTAGTGCTTTGCTTACTTTCGTGTGCGTCTTGTTATATGTTTCGTTTGTTTTCGGAGGCTGTTCTTTTAAGGCTTTTAAGGAGGTTGATAGTGTTGTCTTCAGTTGCGTCGATTCTTTGAATTGTATTTCAGGAGTGGTCCTACTATGTTTTTTACTTCGCCGAATTAAAAACTGTTTTGCTCCACTGAAGAAAGCATTTGCTGAGAGAATCAGTTGAAAATGAACGGGGTCATAAAAAGAAACCGGGAATAAAACTGGATAAACCAATAAAGCCCTTTTGCCCTTTTTTATATGCCCGCTACTTGAAATTTGCTCTTATATGTCTTATCTCTAGTGCTTTTCGGTGTTGACATACGCCCTGTATTCCCTCATTGAGAAACAGAAGCTTGTCCAGCTACGAAATGACATCAAAATAGTTCGTAATTAAAAACTATTTTTGTACAAAAATCATTTTCCGGTCGTTGACTGACAGTCCTGGTTATGGGAATCAATGGTGGGTATCTTCCGTCAAATGTGCTTTTACTTATTTTCAATGACATTTTTCATCAAATGTTCTTTTACTTTGTCAGCAATGATTTTGCTCAGATTTGAATTTGCTGCCTGAACTCGCATCGTATAAAAGTCATTTGAGATAGACGTTGTTGGGAATAAGAACATCTATAGCACTATTCTTTTGAAAGAATTGAAACAATTTTATTTTCTATCTTTGCAGTGCTTTGTTTACTTTTGTGTACCTTTTATTTGTTTTTATGCTGTTCTTTTAAGGCTGTTATGAAGGCTGATAGTGTTGTCTTCAGTTGTGAAATTGAAAATTAGTCTGCAGTCTAAATGAACGGAGTAGTCATGAAATTGAAGAAGAATAAAAAGGGGATAAACCCATAAGGCCCCATTTTATATGCCCGGTTCTTGAAATTTGTTCTTATATGTTTCAATTACCATCTCTAGTGCTGTTCGGTATTAATATTAGCGCCTTTATCACATCATTGAGAAACAATAGTTCGTTCTTTAAAACTATTTTTGTGCAAAAATATTTTCTGTTCGTTGAATGAGAGTCGGGGTTATGGAAATCATTGGCGGCTGATTTTCCGTCAATCTGCGCGGTGTTTAGATATCATTTCACAGATGGAATCTGAGGTGACAAAAGGGGACAGGAAGTTAAAGTATGCAGGCTCATTCAATTACAGTAGAAAAAACATTTTTGAGGGAAAAACATTTTATCAGCCGTTATTTCAAAAACCTAAGTTAAATACAGCTTTGTGGTTAATCTGATTCGTCGTGTTCTATATAACGTCGTGAGATAAAGTCGTGTTCTAGTAATAACATGTTGCAGCTGAAGTTTTGGTTTCCCCCGTTTTCCCTTATCAAATTAAATTTATCAGACGAGTAAAATTCTGTCTGTTCCGAGAGAAAAACGTTTACAATGCTGTTTCATTAACTTTTCATTATGTTGAGACTTTTTTTGTCTCTCATGATTTCTGTTTTGTTTTTTAATTTTTTTGTTAAATTCACATCGGTTAACCCGGCATTGTATCTCATTGAGTTACCCAACTTCAGGAGGTACAATTAGTAGTCGTGTCGGCAATTCATTTTTTATTGAGCTCCTGTTTTAACTAAGAAAGATCTCTCTTAGAATATTTTCGATCATTTTGAACTTCGATACGTGATTTAGAATAACTACTAGAACACGAAGGTAATATGCCAAGGGGTTGTTTTTTCCAGGTCTTGAAAAAGGTCTTAACGGCATAATTCAAGGGCGAAAACACCCGAATTCTGAATTGTGGGTCATGGTAATACAATCTGTTATTGTAACTTGCTCTAACAAAGCTTCATGAAGTTATCGTAATCATATGTAGCTTTTTACTACTCAAACTCGAGTATTATTGGAGCGTCTTTTTTAATAGCCGCAAAGCGTTAGCTGAGGCTATTACTGGCCTTCTCTTGGTTTTTTACTGTTCAAAGAATTTGAATTGTATTGGGGCGCTGTCTTTCTTTTTTTAAGACCTGTTCACACATTTTCATGATTTTTGAAGTCAAATTGGAGTAGTGATTTTGGTCACACCGAAACAGGAAGTAGAGCAAAAAAGCGAGTGGTTTTGTGGCGTGAAATTTTTTTGCTCTAAATTTAAAGTAGAGTGAGAAAATAGTGTTTGAACAAAAATTCGTTTTCTCGCTAGTGGTTTTTTGTTCACATGCGGCAATTTCACCTTGATTTTTACTGTTTTTTTCTCGATTTTTTGGATCGGATTTTTTTCTCAATGGTCTTCCCAATCCATTCATAGTCCGTTCCAGGTCCAGTTTTCTGTTTAGTCAATGAAAAATCTTTGAATTGTACGTCAGGACTTGTCCTGCTATGTTTTTTTATTTCGTCGTCAAGATTTTTGTTACAACCATATGACGTCACAACCACTTCAAATCTGCTTTTGTTCATTCGTTCATGCAATTTCAACTGAATTGCGTGCGTGACGTCATTTTTTGCTCTTAGTTGAGCTAGTTTTTTGTTCATTCGCGTGATTAATTTTTTGGTCACACGTGACTTACCTCACTCTTAAAAATGACTTCCTCACTCTGAAATTGACTTTTCTTTGCTTTAATTCAAAGAGAAGGTCAAATGGATGCGTGTCATTTTATTTGAAGGTTATTTAAAAGCAGCTTATAGAAACAGCAATGAGTTATTCAGATTCAAAATTTAACATCTCAGCCCTTAATGAAAAGAATAAGTTTCTTTTTTGGTCTGTCTTTTTTACCTTCTTTTTGAGACGACAGAATTATGAAGCTATTGTGGCTATTTTCGGGCAATTTGCCAGCTATGTTATAAATTAATTTGTTTAAGTATATCTGATATGAAAACGTAAGAGGTTAAAATTATTCTTTTAAAATGTTATGGTAATGTTAACGCGTTTTATCACGTTCTGGTTCAGTTATTTACTTCAGTTGGACCGAGTAGCAACCATATTGTCAAAATAGCAAAAATTTGAGAAATCATCAGTTAATATGGACAGATTTGTTTTAATTTTTGGTTTAAATTTTAAGCTATTTTACCTTTTCAGGAATACATAAGTCACAATTCAGCAAATTTACGCGATTACGGTCAAATTCAGAAAGCGAAATCAAAGGAAAAGGGATAAGTCTGGGCGCTTGAACACTTATGGGCTCATTTGCTAGTAAGGACCGATAGAGTCAACCGTTTCAGGTCATAACTATAATTTCTATGAATCATACGTTTTTAGTTTTCACAAATATACGTGATTTTTTGTTATGCTTTTATTTGTTGAACTTACTACTGTCCTATCATTTATCTTCAATAATGACAGGTCACTGAATGAAGAATTTATTTATTTTTGCTAATGAAGATTTATTTAAATGAAAAAAAACTTTTTCCGTGAGTCGCTATTGCTCTAAAAGCTCTAATTTCCAAAAATTGTAAGCCAGTTCTGCAGATTTTACGAAAATTGGTTATATTGTTGTTGTCTTAATATTTAGATTCATTTATGACAGGTTGCTAATGGGGAGAATAAGTTCATTAGCTAATTCAATTCTTTGGGTTGTATTTCAGGACATGTACTGCTATGATTTTTAGTTCGTCCATTGAAAATTTGTTTGGATATACTGAAGAAAGCAGTTGCTGAGAAAAGCTATCTAAAATAAAAGGAGTTATAGAAATGAAACCATGAATAAAGCGGGATAAACCCATGAAGCCTAATTTTATGCCAGCTACTTGAACTTCCTTTTCATAGTTTTCAGTTACCGTCTCTGATGTTTATTAGTTTTGATACTACTAGCCCCTGTATCCCCCATCTTTAATTCATAATTCATTTTTTCTGTTCTTTCGTTCTTAATTGGGGCTACAGGGATCATTGGCGGCTGTTTCCTTGTAATCTTCCGAGTTTATTTCTATGTCCACTTGGTTGATGCAAATTTTTTGATGAGCGGTTACTTGCTGAAATTTTTTGATGAGCGGTTAGTTGCTGATTTTAAGTTTTTTTTTCAATCTTCTCTCAATTTACTGTTATAAAATGAGGATACTGGTTGACCAATTTAGTAAACCTTGGTGGTAAAAAATTTTATGCTCGTAAATTTTTTCTAAATCTTTTTGTTGGGCTTTTTAACTGCTCTCAAACGAAGTTTGTAGAATTAAAAGTCCTGTGGTCTTTTTATACAATTTGTCGCTTGAGTAATTTTTGTCTGACCCTTTTGACGTTTTGGCCCCAAAAACGGGATAAACTGGCAGCGCTCGGAGGGCATTAAGTTGCTGAGCTTTACGCTTTTCTAAGTATTTGATTCGCCAAAACTGTTTCGTGGAAATAATTTTATGGTGTGAAGGGCTGTTCTTGATCTTAAAATTCGACACTCGTCCCTCAGTCACCCCCCCCAACACTCTCGTCCACCCTCCTCCACCTCGCGATTTGAACCTCTTTTCCTCCTGCCCTCTTGACCAGCTTTGCCTAATAGAAAAGAAAACTTGTGCTGGAACTTCGAATGTATGCTAAATAATTTGAAAAAAGAAATAGAAATCTGTTCAACAAAAGAATGCCCCGATCTGGTCTTATATGCTGACTTTTATATTGTAATTTTTTAAGTTGTGACGTTAGTTAGTGTGGGGTAGCTTCCTACTTTCTGCGAGCTAGTTCCAGAATTCTTCGGGCGTTGTTTATGCAAGATCTTCGTTTAGCCGTTTCGACTTTTTGATCGGATGTTTGCAGCTGACCTCGAATTTTTTAAAATCTCATTCATAATTTAAAGCAATTGAACTCAACTGGTGGCAGGCTACTGCTAAAACTGAGTAAAATTTGGATATATTTTGCTTTGCTTTACAATGGAGTTGGAAATTAATTCTAGTTGACTTACCTAGTTTCTTTGAATCAATCGATACCCAGTCATTTATACGATCTAGGTCAGTCAACTAAACATATTTTCCAGCTCAATTGTAAAGCAAAAAAATGTCCCCAGTAAAAAAAATTCTGTCTGTTATTTGGAGTTTCTGTTTCTTTCAGATGCGAAAGTATCGACAGGAGCAAGTCCTCACCTTCAAAGACAGCAACTGCAAGTAGTAAGAAGAATAGTGATGAAAAAAGCACACGCAAAGCGAACAGTAGCAAAGATGGTGATGGTGGCGGAAGTAGATTAACATCAGCTGCAACTTCATCCTCCTCTCAGGAACAACAGCGAACAGCAGGGAACAGTGATGAAAAACAGAGTGGATTGAGTGCGTTTGAGGAGCTGATTGGCGAGATCAAGTACCTCAAGGTGCCCATTGACGACCAGTTCTCATCTGACATCATGCTTCACTTTCCAAGAGCCATCACTTTCATAGGTCAGTTTGGCACTCTGCTGTGTTCGCACCCCCTGTTCGCACAAAATATCGTAGGTACTAACAAAGCAATTGAATATTCAAAATGATACTGCGTTAAACAGACTGCTACGATTGTGAAGCATATAAAACAAGTTGGTCAGAAGTCCGAAATGAATTTTCTGTGCACTGAATAAAATACACCAAAAAGCTGGCTTGAATCACGAATGAACTTTTCAACCAACCTGCTTTGTTACAATAACTGCGGCTTTCTGGTTAAACTATGGTATGAGCGCACATAGGAAGAAATTAAGGAAAACTAACCCAGGAGTACCATAGAGCGCCTGTCATACAGTAGTTTAGTTCCAAATACTTAAAAAATATATTGTTTACTTACAAAAATATTGTAGGAAACAATACGAAAGAATCACAAGTCTTTGAATTGGGAGCATTTGGTGCGCGAAGCTTTAGTATTATACAAAAGTTCTCGAAGTAACATTTTATTCACTGAGTTCTTTTGTCGGCAACTTCGAGTTGATGTTCAATCTATGATGTGATACGTTCTTTGATAATTCATTTCTCTTCTGAAGCCAGTAAAGTGCACTTAACAGAAGCCCGAACTTTATGTTGTGGCAGCATATCCGAGGAACCTTATCATCTGTATCTAGATGACTTTTTGGGATAAAATTTGCATTATAGTTTTTGCGTCATTTGTCTTTTTGTCAAGTCTTTGTTGTGCTCTTTTGTAGAACTTCTTAATTAAACAGTTTTTTAGTGGATTTCCCTGTTATTTATAACTAGCGTAACCTTTAACAATCTCTTGGTGTCAGGTGATGAGATGTTAGATCAGGTTACCGTGGAATGGTTGTTCGTTTTTTTTTTCACTGGCGGATCATCTAATCAGCCGGCTATTCCCGCGCCTTCATTAATTTTTTTAATTGCTCTCAAACGAAACTTGCAACATTTATTGTAAACGCTTGTCTTTATTTATGCAAAAATGTTGCGTGAACGTTTTTGGGCTTTTCTTATAGAACGTTCTTTGACTTCTCACCGACTTCTTCATGCTTTTCTTTTTCATTTTTGAGTTATCGCAAGTATTCTCACCCCGAAGTAAATTTTGTTGCTAAAATAAAACCGATAGTAGCATGGGATAGCTCAAGGGCCTAAAAGCCGCGTGGTTAGTTTCGGAAATGGATTCCGGCTGTCCTGGGTTCGAATCCCATCCTGGTCTTAAGTTTTCGCACTCATACAAAAGTTATCTAGGCTACAGCCCCTGAATTAAATGCCCCACCTGTCGTTCGAGAGAAATTGGTCGGACGTTAGCTTTTCATGTTTACAATTCAAAGAATTGGAACTGTATTGGGCATTGTGTTCTTACAACTCTGAAACAAGTTTTCGAGGATTTTTTTAATCAATAGTTTAGAGATAGTAAACTATTGAGGTGCCAACAAAATTTGTTCACATCCTGCTTTTTGAAGCAGCTATTTCAAAGTGGTTTTTAAATTTTTTCTGTTTAATAGCCACCGTCAGCCTCTCAACGGCTATCATTTAGGTGCTCTCCTTTTTCTTTCATTCGCTTTACCTTTTGATCACGTTTTTCGTTTCTCATAAGTCACGATTTCATGTTTGACTTCTGACTTACCTCACTCACTGTTTCAACTGAATGGGTTTTAAATTCTTTCACGTATTGAATTACGCAATGAAGTGAATACGGTCAAAGTCAAAAGAGCAAAATCAAAAATGATAAACCCATGAAGCCCGGACATTAAGTCAAAGTCCAATAGGTCATCAATGTTCATTAGAGCAATTGCTTGCTGACATTGGTATTAATAGCTTAATAGCTTTCAATTTAGAAACTGAATTAAGTAGAGTTTTAAAATCTAACTGTAACTGCCCACAGAATTCAAACAGTTTTTGGAATTTATGGAAAAAATTCTCATTTTCTTTCTCTTCTTTTTTTCTAATCTAATCCAGATATGCGTCGAGCGCGTCATTGGCGGCTATTTTCCGCTATAATAAAAAAATTGAAATTTCAACTTTATTTTTAGGTGTTTCGATAATTTAAAGGAGTTTAAATCGTTTGGAGAATCGTTCTTCTGACCGTTTTTAATTCCTTCCAAACGGTGTTTGTTTCAATTATATAAGTTCTATTGCTTTTATGCAATTTTTTGCTTCATCTATTTTCAATTTTGTACGCAAAAACGGAATAAACAGGTAGCGGCTGGAAGTCATTAATTGCTCTCCAACGAAGTATGCAGCAATTATATTATTCCTGTCGGTCTTTTTGCGATTTTTCGCTTGACCGATTTTTTTTTGTCTGACTCATTTGACTTTTCGTCCTTAAAAACGGGATAATCAGGTAGCGCTCAGCAGACACTAAGTTCTTTTAGAGCCTTTCAGCTCTGTTTCGGCTCAAACTGTTTTGGAGACTTATACTTATGGTGTGAAGGGCGGTTCTTAGAGGTTGAAGACACCCCACCCCCACTGTTGACCCCCACTATTTCCCCCACCCCCAATCAGCCCCCGGTGCATGCCCACCCCCCCCCCCCCACCTGTCGTGGCTAGCTACTGACCAACAACCGCCTGCTAAAAACGCAAATTTATTCTATTTTGGATTTTTTTTCAAGCTTTTTGAAAATTTTTGACATTTTTTGGTTTTTATCAACCCTAAGTGTCAAGGAACCTCCTCTAGGGTTTGATAATAGGTTACTGCATTGTTTCTAGTGGTAGTGGAATGTTTTTTATTTATTAATAGCCGCACAGCGATAGCTGGGGCTATTATTGGCCTTCTCTTGGTTTTTTTTTCATTCGTTCATGCAATTTCAACTGAATTGCATGTGTGACGTCGTTTTTTGCTCTTAGTGGAGCGAGTTTTTTGTTCATGCGCGTGATTAATTTTTTGGTCACACTCACTCTCAAAATTGACTTCCTCACTTCGAAATTGACTTTATTTATTTACTTTAATTTATTTACTTTAATTCAAAGAGATAAGGTCAAATGGGTGTTTGTCACACTAAATGAAGGTTATTTGAGATCAGCTAATAGTGGCAGCAATAAATTATACACCTTTTTAATCAAAATATAACCGATCAGCCTTCAATGAAAAGACGAATTTTTTTGGTCTGTCTTTTTTACTGTTTTTTTAGACTGCCGATCTACGAATCTTTTGCGGCTATTTTCTGGCAATCTGCCAGCTATGTTTTTTCATTGTTCAGGTCTTTCCTGACGCAAGGGCCAGAAAACCTCCTTACAGATTTGATAAGAAATTACGGGAATTTTTTTGCCATGGAAGAGTTCTTAATTTTTTAATATCACGAATTTAGCACTTTTTTTAAAAAAAAACTTGCAGTTTTTCAAATTTTTTTGAAACCTTTCTCGTTTTTTAGGTTTCTCCAGCCTCGAGAGCCAAAGAAGCTCCTCTAGGGTGGGGCCATAGGTTACTGCATTTTTCCCAAGTTTTTCAAATTTTTTCTCGTTTTCTAGGTTTCTCCAGCCTCAAGAGCCAAGGAACCTCCTCTAGGGTTTGACAATAGGGGACTGTATAGTTTCTAGATTTAATGGAATGTTTTTCAAGGAATCTTTTTTAGGGTTTGACAATAGGTTACTGTTTAGTTTCTAGATGTAATGGAATGTTTTTCGAAATTTAAACCACAAATTTTAGCAATTTTTTGACAAAGTTTGCTATTTTTTTCAATTGTTTTGACATTTATTGTAGTTATACAGGTTTTTTAACCTCAGGGGTCAGAAAACCTGCGTTAGTGTTTGTTGACCACGGAATAGTTTCTAATCTATTACTATCACAAATTTTAGCAATTTTTTAAATAAATTTTGCAAGTTTTTAAATTTTCTGGATGTATTGGAATGTTTTTCAAGGAACCTCTTCTAGGGTTTGATGATAAATTACTGCAGAGTTTCTAGATGAAATGAAATGTTTTCAAAATTTTAATATCTTGAAATTAAGCATTTTTTAAAATTTTTGCAATTTTAAGTTTTTGAATCTTTTTGAATTTTTTCCGGCACTAGGGTCCTAGAGACCTCCTCCAAGGTTGAATAATAAGCTGTTACATGGTTTTTAGAGTTGATGAAATGGTTGTCAATATTTTAATAACTCCAGCTTAAGCAGTTTTTTGATAAATCTTAATTTTTTTTTCAAATTTCTGGAATATTATTATCATGTTCCGAGTTTATGGATCTTTGAGCCATTGAAACTGTTTAAAGTTTGAAATAGGGATATTTGATAGTCACTTGAGACAATAACTTTGTTTTGAAGATTTTAATATCTTGAATGTTTTAAAATTTTTAAGTTTTTTTGTCCCTTTCTGAGTTTAACGATCATTACTGGCCACCGAAACTTTTTAAATCTTGCAGATGGTTTACTTGGGAGAACTCCAGAGAAGAAAAATGGTTTCGAACATTTTTTTCACTGCGAAATCTAGAAACTTTTCTTTCAAATTTTGCAATATTTTGCATGTTTTTAAAACATTAGTTTTTTATTTATTTACTATCTAGGCTAGAACTAAAACTAGAACTTTGAAGCTAAAAGTTCCAAAGTCGAATCAAGCTAAAGCTAGCTTCACTTAGCAGTTGCTAGCTACTGACAAGTTAACCGCTGGCTGTTCGTTTGAGAGGAATTTGCCCGACGTTAGTCGGTTATTTTTACATTACGGAGCAGCTCTCTTGGGCCTTAGTAGTCTCTAAGTATGCGATTCACTGAAACTGCTTTTTAAAGGAGACATTTTCATGGTTTGGAGGGCGGGTGGTTCTTGACCCCCATATTCACTCCCCGTCCACCCTCCTCCACCTGGCGAAATGAACCCCCTCTCGTCCATACCAGCCCTCCCAACCCTACTACCAAATCCAAATGCTGGCGAGTCATTTGCGAGCACTTCGTCGACCCCCCCCCCCCCCCCCCACCCACCCCCATCAACCTATTCTCTACATCTACCTAACCCCAACCTACGTATACCCTCCACCTACATATGTTCCGGAATAAAATGGGTAGTCCATCCCTCCTAACCCGGACCCCCCCCCCAACGCTCAATCCCCCCTAATGCTAGCACACCTAATATCCAGCTGGCTACTACCAAAGCTAAATGCTGGCGGGTCGTTTGAGAGGGCTTCGCTGACCACCCTCCCCCCATCAACACCCTCTACATCACCTAACGCCCAACCTGCGTATGCCCTCGATCTACCCACGTTCTGAACTAAAATGAGTAGTTTCTAACTATATATTGTTTGGTGTTCAATTAATTTATTTTCTACTTTGTCGAATAGAAACTTTTTGCTTTACCTTAGTTCACAGCTTGTTCAACTTTTTGCGTGAAATTTTTTTTGACTTCTCTAGACTAGTTTCACTCTTCTCTTATTCTGCTAGAATTGTTTTTAGACAGCAGTTGCTCAGCAAAGCAATTCAAAATGAACAGAGTCAGTAGTAAAAAACAAAATCAAAAATAGAAACGGGATAAACCCATAAAGCCCGATTTTAGATGCCCGTTGCTCGAACTTGTTCTTAGTTAGCATCGCGAATGCTTATTGGTATTGATACTAGCCCTTGTGTTGTCTATATACAAAACAGGAGTATGTTCAGCACCAAAATGACATCAAAATAGTTAGGACTTTTTTGTACGAACATTTTTTCGAACATTTCTAGTACGAAAATCATTTGTTCACTAGTTTTTTCTCTTCTTTCAATCCCAATCTTGGTTATGGGAATCAACGGCGGCTGTTTTCCGGCAATCTGCCGGGTAAGTTTTATTTTTTTTTCGTTCGTTTGTGGAAGTCATCTGGCTATGCTTGTTCTTTTCACAAGATCTGTTGACACATTTTGATAAGTCGTGATAGTTGTGATTATTTATTTTATCAGGAGCAAACAGTATAGAGGGCGAAAACGCAAATGGGTTTGCAAGTTGCAGTTTCTGTCTTCTTATCCACTTGTTAAGTTTTCTCAACATTATTGTGAAACTCTGTCTAACTTATTCCCTTAATTTTTTAGTCTGTACAATTTGGTTTTGAATGTTTTGTAAGAGCGATTTTTTAGTTCGTCTGTAATCTAATTGTGCACAATTTTTTCCTACTTTAGTTATCATAAATTGAACGCAACTTAGCTTTTTTTGTAATTGTTAATAGCCTCCCTCATCTCAGCAAGCTATTATTGCGCTCCTATTTTCGTTTTCTGTTTCGAATAAAAATTTGTTTCGCTTTACTTCATTTTGCCGCTTTTCGACATTCTGCGTTAAATCTTTTTGACTTCACTAGGCTAGTTCCATTTTTCGCTCACCCTGCTCAAAATGCTTCTAAACAGCAGCTTCTCAATATCGAAAAACAAAATCAACATAAACGGGATAAATCCATAATTTTAAATACCCGCTACTTGAACTTTGTCCTTATAAGTTTTAGTTAACACGTCTAGTGCGTTTTGGCATTGATACTAGTCCCTGCATCCTCTCAATAAGAAACCGGAGTATGTATAACTAAGAAATCCAACCAAAGTAGTTCTTAAAAATCATTTTTGTACAGCAATCAGTTTTTATTGTTTTTCTGTTCCTTCAATCCCAATGGTTGCCATTGGTTTTGGAAAAGTTTTGAACTTTTGATTATTGCCTGCATTTATTTCTACATTTGTTTCGTGGTCGCCCATTGCTTTCATTTAAGTTGATATATGCTTTCTATTGGTAGACACTGCAATAGATCTTGAAAAGTTCAAATTTTAGTCTGGCGTTTTGACGTTGGTGCCGCTTATTTTCATTGACATTTCTCATCAAATGTGCTTTTACTTATTTGCAAAAACATTTTTCATCAAGTGTTCTTTTACTTTGTCTGCAGAGATTTTGCTCAGATTTGGATTTGCTGCCTGAACTCGCATCGTATAAAAATCATTTGATGTTGACGTTGTTGGGAATAAGAACATCTATAACACTATTCTTTTAAGAGAATGGGAACAATTTGTACACTATCTGTAGTGCGTTGTTTACTTTTGTGCACCTCTTGTTATTTGTTTTTTTTCGGAAGCTATTCTTTTAAGGCTGTTAAGGAGGCTGATAGTGTTGTCTTCAGTTGCTTCAATTCTTTGAAGAAAGCAGTTGCCGAGAAAAGCAGTCTAAAATGAACGGAGTCATGGAATTGAAGCCAAGTAAAAAAGGAATAAACCCATAAGGCCCTTTTTATATGCTCGGTACTTGAAATTTGTTCTTATATGTCTCAGTTACCATCTCTAATGCTTTTCGGTGTTGATATCAGCCCCTGTATTCCCTCATTGAGAAACATGAGCTTGTCCAGCTACGGAATTACATCAGAATAGTTCGTACTGTAAATTTATTTTTGTACAAAATTTTTTTTTCGGTTCGTTTAATGACAGTCGGGGTTATGGGAATCAATGGTGGATATTTTCGGCACTCCTCCTGCTATGTTTTTAAATGAGTACCGAATGTCAAATTTTTGTGCAAATGAGCTGCGATGGTTTTTTCACTTTTCAAAATGTAGCGAATGATTTATTTTTCAACAATTTCTAATTTTCTTTGTCTAATAGCCGCCTCAGCTTCTCAACCGGCTATTATAGCGCTGCTATTTTTTACAATTCGAAGAGTTTGAATTGTATTGGTGCGCTGTCTTTTTTTAAAGATGTGTTCACTCTTTTTTCGGCTTTTTTACGGCAGTGAGAAGTCAAATTAGAGTGGTGATTTTGGTCACACTGAAATAGTTCAGATCTATCGATCTACCCACGTTCTGAACTAAAATGGGTAGTTTCTATCTATATATTGTTTGGTGTTCAATTAATTTATTTTCTACTTTGTCGAATAGAAACTTTTTGCTTTACCTTAGTTCACAGTTTGTTCAAGATTTTGCGTGAAATCTTTTTGACTTCTCTAGGCTAGTTTCACTCTTCTCTCTTTCTGCTATGAGTGATTTTAGACAGCAGTCGCTCAGCAAAGCAATTCAAATTGAACAGAGTCAGTATCAAAAAAAACAGTATCAAAAATCAGAAATAGCAACGGGATAAAGCCCGATTTTAGATGCCCGTTGTTCCAACTGTTTTCTTAGTTACCATCTGTAATGATAATTGGTAATGTTACTAGCCCATCTGTTGTCTCACTGCGAAACAGGAGTATGTGCAGCTCCAAAAATGACATCAAAATAGTTCGCACTTTAAAATTTTTTGTATTCAAAAATTTTTTTTCAGTAGTTTGTCTATTTCAATCCCAATCTTGGCCATGGGAATCAACGGCGGCTATTTTCGGGCAATCTGCCGGGTATGTTTATGCTTCTGCTTGTCTGATATAGCTCAAACAAGATATTTGGTAGACGCCAAATTGGTTGCTATTCCGTTCAAGAAATTTGTTGTCTCCATCGCGAAATTGACTTAAAAGACATTGTCGCCAAGAACTGTAAGCAAGTTTTTTTTATGTTTTTATTTCGCCGTCAAGATTTTTTTGTAGCTATTTTGAGGTGTTTCTGGTTTTTTTATTCTTCGGCCGTCTTACGCTCTTTTTTAAATTTGTTCTAACAGCAAAGCTGAAAAGGTCAAATTTTCTGAATTCTTGGTTTTCTGAATTACTTTAACCTCTTACTAACATCCATTATGCGCGTGACCCCATTTATCATTAATGTATTAAACGTTTTTAGGTCATTTGGTTAGATTTTGATCGTAAGTGCCTTACCTCACTCAGTAAGTGACACTAAAACTCATTGAGTGACTCATTAAAACTTAAGTTTAATGTGAATTAGTTTAAGGTCAAATGAACTCATATGTAATAAAGGTCCATAATGAAAAAGCTTCTGCGGAGTGAATTTTAACAAGCCTTATTAATGAAATGCTGAGCCTTTTACTTAGTTTTTCGAGTGGTTTCAATAACCTTTCTCAATTATTGTCTGTATCTGTTTTCATCTCTATTATACGGCACAGAAGTCTAGTTCGCAGCTGCTCCGGCATCTGTCGGCTATGTTGTCACGACCCTGTCGGCTATGTTGTGGACTTCTGACTTACCTCATTTACTGATTTAACTGAAATGAATTAAAGAGTTCATTCGGCCAATTTATGCAAATAGCAAATATGGTCAAGTTCCAAAAGCGAAATCAAAAGAAGGATCAACTAGAAAATCTCGGGCACTAAGAACTAATTTTAAAAGACACGGTGCTTTTAAAAACTATCAAAGTGCCTTACAGTATACTACTAAATCCATGTTAGCCTGAATGCACCATATCTATCAAATCTTATGAAAATGTTCACCAAATAAAATTTGAATTATTTGAAGGTCAAAGGAACTTGTATGTGTAATAAAGGTCCCTAATAAACAGGCATTTCCAGAGTGAATATTTAACCAGCCAGCCTTGTTAAAGAATTGCTGATTGTTTTTCATAGTTGTTTCAGCGGCGTCAATAACGTTTTCAACTTATGTCTGTGTCTTTACTATCTGTATTATACGGCACGGAAATGTTTCGTAGCTGTTCCGGCAATATGTCGGCTCTGTTGTTACGCCCCCTATAACGTAACACTCACTTCAAATATTTTGGGGCGCATTCGTTTATGCCATTTGACTGGATTGCGTGCATGAAGTCATTTATTAATCTAGGTGGATCGATATTTTTGATCATTCGCGTGATTAAGTTTTTGGTCACATGTCACATCTCTCAAAAATGACTTCCTCAGTCTCAAGTTGACTTATTTGCTCTAGGAGATAAGGTTAATTGAGTGTGTGTCACTCTATTTGAAGTTTTTTAAGAGCAGATAATAGAGGCAGCATTAAGTTATACAAATGCTTAGCCAAAATATAACATCTCAGCATTTGATGAAAAGAAGAAACTCTTTTGGTCTATTTTTTACTATCTTTTGGAGACTGCCGATCTATGTATCTATAGCGGATATTTGCTGGCAACATGTCAGCTATGTTGTACTAAATTTGCTCGTTTTTCATAATTGTGTGGGTATTGTTCCTGACATTTTTAATTCGTCTTATTTTTCTTACGTTTTCTTTTTCGTCTTACGTTTTCTTTTTCGTCTTATTTGAAGTCATCATCTTTAACGTTGGAGTTTTGACTTCACTCGTTTATTGTTTCAATTGAACGGAAATCAGAATTCATTCGGCCAGTTTACGCAAATTCGATCAAAGTCAAAAAGCCAAACCAAAAGAAGGATAAACTAGAAAAGCTCGGGAACTGAGACCTAATATTTGAAGACTTGGTGCATTTGAAAAGTTATCAAATTGCCTTGAAGTATACTGCTAATTGATGTTAGTAATAATATTTTTGTCCTCCATATGAGGGCCTAAATTCACCATATCTATCAAACTAAATAAAATGGGGGGCCAGTTTAGAACACTTTTTGACACTTGAAAACAAAATTGGCTTTTGTCAGGTGTTCTCGGTATCTTTCTCTATTCTGTTTCTATCCCAATGTCAGTCAGTGGCGTCCATGGCGGCTATTTTCCGGACGTCTGATGGTTGTTTTTTGTAGATTTTTAATCGTTTTTTGTATCTGGTTTTAAAAGTCACTTCTTGGGTACAGTTTTGTCAAATTTCATTGAATTTGTTTTTGAACAATTCGTTTTTGAATGTTTGCAAGATTGGTTAATCAGTTCATCTGTAATCGAAGAGTCTATATCTTTTTTTTTTACTTTTGTGTGACTGATTTTCAAAGTCTTTTCTTGAGTCTATATTTATTCGTTTGGTCAAATAAGTTCTCTTGAATTCAGGGAATTCAGGAAAAGATGGGAATTCATGGCCCATCTTTTTCCTAAATTATATCGATGATATGATTTGTATCCCTGAATATTCTAACGTATTTTGTTTTTGACAAAACTTGTATGCAGCGAGGATTCAAGCTTTTGCGCTGTTCAAATTATTTATATGCGCTAAGACTGGTCATAATGCAACTGTATTATCCTCAATGCTAACAGATGCGATTATCATCCTTTCAGCAGGACTTCTACAGATTTCTTATTTATTGGAAGCGACGATATATCTCCAGTTGATCAAATCACTTATTTAGGTATTGAAGTGTCCAGCACACTGAAGTGGAGCTATCATGTTAAAATTAAACTTGTGAAAGCTCGAAGAGCTCTAAACTATTTGAAGCATATGGTTTTTTCTCTGGGGATAAGTTTAATTTATAAAAAGCTTGCGTTCTCTCGGTTTTCTACGTGGCTACCCTGATTGGTTCCCGGGCCATATTCATCTGCGCAGGTTAGAACTTTTAAATCTACCAGATTTCAGATGATGCTTTGGACCTGGGAACTATGCTGGCTTGTTATTTACATCAAATTCCCTCTCCGTTATCTATCAGTTAACTGAGAGTGATTTACGCTTCTTCCCTGCTATAATGAACAAACAAAGTAAAGTTTAATGATTTTTTCGCAATTGAGTCTAAGAATGTAAATACTCGTAATATGGACCTGGAACGGTTAGTCGTCTCCCGAGCAAGAAAACGTATTACGGAGAAGTCCTTCTCCTGAGTACAAAATGTGCTCAATGACGGAGCTGATCTCCTGACTGTTGGTGTAAGCTACTTCAAATCGAAAACCTCGTCAATATCGTATACATAAGTGTCTTTTGAATTGAAGGAAAACGAACTATGACATTAATAATTAGTGTAATTGGGCTTTAAAATGTAGATGCGGTATTTGCGCCTGATATGCATTTTTTTACTGTTTTTATTTCCTTTTTGCTTTTGTTAAATTTGATTTTTTTGACATGTTAGCAATACTTTTCTAAATTTATAATGCTGTAACATCCTGTCAAAGGTAATTGAAGTCTTTTACTACTGTTGCTACTAATTCTGGACTTGTCCTGCGGTATGTTTTCAATACGACTGAATCTGTATTGGTGTCTCGTTGTACACAAGTTATCATCGTCTCGATGGAGCGCCAATACTGTTTAGTTGAATGGATTTTATTTTCGTTCTAATTACGCAAATAGCAGTAAAAGTTCAATTGCTAAGAGGCTAAGTTAAAAAACAGGATAAACAATAAAGCTCATCATTAAGAGTTTGTGTATTCAGTTATCTAGTTCTATTGGAGTGAATGATTTTTGGTATTAATTTTAAGCTTTTTGACCTCGCATTAAGAGACTGAATTCAGCGTTTTTATCTTACCGAATAAATCTACTTAATTTGATACTTCTGGACAAATCTGGCTGTCAATTTTCCTCATTTTTTCTTTGCTTATTTCAATATAAACGTCGGCCAGTTTGGTGAACGGTGGATGATTTTGTCAATCTGCTGGCTAATTTGATAAATATTTCTACCATAATTTGATTAATTTTTCAATCGTTTGTTGAAAACTTAAAATTTGTATGTATTAAGAGTAAAAGCATTATTAAAAATTATCTGGGTGCTGAGTTTACTAGCCCAACGCACCCAACTGTATATCCTAATTTGCCAGGAATACGTGATAATTTATTTTTTGTCCCCTATTTTTGGGGATGAACCGTGAATAATGAACAGTGATAGATAGCACTTTCATAACTTTGGTGGTGTATTTAAACGATTCTTTCGCGATAGTCTTGAAGCCCTATATTATGTCTATACCGTCGTTATTAAAGTGCCTCTCTAAATCGGGTTAATGTGTCTGTGACTACAGCAGACCAATTAGATGCTAAAATCAGAACCAATCAGCGGGGCTTCGAGTCGAGACGGCACTTGATTTAGAGAGATGCGATAAAATTTGATTTGACCCTGTTTGACTTCAGCTCTTTCAGACGCATAACTCTTAGCTTTGCTTACGTAATAATTGCTTACTTCAAAATTCAGACACTGATCACGTGTTGTAGGTTAATTGGTTTAGAACAGTTTTTACTCCTTGTAAGATCAACAAAGGCTGTTTAACAAAGAAAAATAGAGTCAGAACATAAAAATGAACAAAGATATCAAATAGTACGAGTTTTTTTGGTTGTAATAGATGAAATGAAGGCACAAAGCAGTTTTTTAATCGGTCAGCTGTTTTATTATTGTAGAGGAGAAAACTTCAAAAGAGTCCCTTGGCTTAAATCCTAAGTTGTAATATTTGACATCCCTAAATTGTACATGACCCCTATAGATGTGCTTTCAATTTGAGCTATATCTTGGGGCTAAACGGAACAAATTTTGTTGATAATTTTTGTATAGCCGAATAAGATTCTGGATTGTTATTGCAGTTAAACTTAAACTAAGCCATTATGAGGAAGCAAAAATAATATGCTAAAGAGATTGTCATATTCTGACGGAGTGACACTTCTAATTATGTAAATGGAGTATTAAGACTATCGTCCTAATGTAATTGAGTCTAACTTGGTATGAGGACTAAAAGATTCACAAGAGGCTCCTTTTTTGTTCTCATGTACACCATGCTGACCAAGAGGCGACAACTTAACGCAACTTTTTTATGAATAACAACAATTGAATATTGCAAGCTGCGATCACACATAATGAACAATATGAAATAGAATCATTTTCCATTTCGTTTCTAGTGCAATTATTTAAATGTAATCTCTAATCAATATATTCCTGCCGCCACTAAACTGTAACTGTAATTCAAGCCATTAGCTTTCAACAAAATTGCCCGTAATTATAAAAAAGAAATCAATTATTCCTGACATCTGCTGCTAATTTCAGGCAATAAACATTTACAGAAAATGTCAAAGGCCTTTTGATCTGATAAACGAATTCGTGGTGTAAATGTCGATTAAATCACGCGATTAAAATTAGACAGTACCGGTTTCCTAAGAACAAGAATTAAGGCTTTTTGATCACACTTAAAAGCAATTATACTGAACGTCCAAAGTAAGTCAGCAACGAAGTAAAAGTGCAATTTTTGATGCAATATTGCTCCAATTTATAATCAGACTTTGGAATTTTTCTTACACCTTTGGTTCTCTACGCCAGTGATCCGGCCTACCTGTTGAATTCGGTTAATACGTAACGGTAACTCCCCAGGATCTTGACAAAAGTAAACGCACAAAATGCATTTTTTACGTGGTAGACTGCCTGTTTTTTGTAACCAATTTTAGTCAACTTGGTCGTTTCTTTTGATTTTTATATCAAACGACGCATATTCATCAGAAGTATAGCAGATCTTAATTAAGAAAAACTGACTGGTCTACTTACAGAAAAAATCCAGATTCACAAAAGAATCCAAAGTGGGCCAGTTTTCTGTGAGCAGCAGTGGGGCGAGTTCGCATTAAACATGATCATGATTCTATATATTCAAGGAAAAATTTGCCCTGTTAAATCAACAACTTGATCACTTTGAACAGATTTCTCGTGGAACTCGACCCAATGCTGCTTACAGAAAACTGGCCCACTTTGGATTCTTTTGTGAATCTGGATTCTTGAAATCTGGGGTCTTTAAAAGTAGGCCTGTCAGTTTTTCTTAATTAAGATCTACTATACTTCTGAAGAATATGCGTCGATTGATATGAAAATCATTAGAAATCAGCAATATAAAGCAATATTGAGTTTACTTTTGTCAATGGGTGTAGTGTAAGGTGATCAATGGTATAAAATTGTTTTAAAAGTTGGAGTAATATTGCCTCATAAACTGAATTTTTACTTTGTAAGAATAGGTGGTGTTAACTTACTTTTGCTGTCTGTATACGTTGGATAAATTAACACATGACGCTTAAAGCAAATTAATAAAAAAAAAATTAATAGTGTCCAATTGTAAAATAATGTGGTAGCATTAGGCATTTAGTTATTTTTGTGATTGCCCTCATGTTTTCTCCGCGGTGCCTTTTGGACTCGTTCATAAGACCTCGGGTGCGATATCCCATTGATATTTCCGTGCGTGCTTGACGGTTTCTTCTTCCTTCATGCATTTTTTGTATCGGTTGGTGTCGCTTGCCTTGGTTCTGCGCAGGTAGTTGTTGAGCTTAGAACAGAGTACACTCCTTAGTTGCGATAGTCCGACTCGGTCTTCTTGTTATAAGCCTTTTTCGTACAAATCGCCTGAATCGGGCCTTGCAGAGGTTCAGTCTCAAGGGCACGATTCGAATTCTTTTCCGTTTGTGCCCCCTGCTGAGTGGGTGCCTATTATTTCCATTCCACCCCCCTCCCGCGTCGCAAGTGGCATATTTTTACAATGATTTACTATGTAATGAAATGTGCTCTGTGTTTTTTGCACATGGCATGCGTGTTTTTTAATTGCTCTCAAACGAAATTTGTGGCAGTTATATTAGTCCTGTTGTCCATTTATGCAATTTTTCGTTGAACGATTTTTCTTCTGACCCATCTGATTTTTCGTCCTGAAAAACGGGATAAGCAGTTTATGCGCCGAGGGCACTAAGTTCTCTTAGAGTCTTACGCCTAACCAGAGCCTTACGTCTATGAATGCTCTTCACCAAAACTGTTTTGAGCAGACAATTTCATGGCACCAAGGGCGGTTCTTAATCTTGAAAGTTTGACGACCGCAACACCGGTCACTCCCTCCCACTGAATCACACACACCGCCAACACATCCCCACTCCTCCCGCCTCTACCTGGCGGTTGCGACCCCCTCTTCGAGCCCTCTCAACCCTGCGCCCCCCCCCCCCCCGCACTCAGCCCACCTATTCTGCTAACCCACTCAGCCCCCCCCCCCCCAATTGCAAGCCCCAGCTGAGTACTACCGAAGCCAAACGGTCGCTGGTCTTTTGAGAGCAATTCGCCCGATGTTAGTCGATTATGTTGGGACTAATAATCAGTAGATTTTTTTGAGTTCAAAGGAGTTTTTGGTTCATTTGACTCCAGTTAACTATTTAGGTAGACCTTTGCACGACCGTAGACTATTGGTTTTAATAATTCATAACGTTTTGATTCTTTTGGCACAGTCTTTTTTAAAATCCAGAGAGCTTGAATTGTATTTGGGCGCATAAGATCTGTTCACGCATTTTCATGAGTTTTGACGTCTAATTTGAGTCATGATTTTGATCGCGCCCAAACGGGAAAGCGCAAAAAGTTTTTTTACGATTCTTTTTTTTATCGGTCTAAGTTGCTCTTTTTCTGAAATAAAGTTTGTTGCTAATATAGAAGCCATTTTGAGTGAACGGTATGCAACGCAATTGTAGCTTAGTAGTCGATGTTGGACAGGCATCTTGCAGGTCCGGGGTTTGAACCCCTGTGGTATTGTGGTGTTTTTGAACTTTATTTTTAGTTGTATTGACATCTTTTTTTGCTTGATTGGTTAAAAGCGTTTGAATTGTAGTCCAGTACTTTTTCGATATATTTTAATCAAAAGTTTTTTGGATTTTGTTGATGCGCTGTTTTTTTTTCGTTCAAGATCTTCACATTTTTTTTCACGTCAGTTAGAAGTCTAAATAGAGTGGTGATTTTAATGAGGCTGGTGTTGTAAAGGGAGCGTAGAAGCGATTAGCTTCGAATAAACTACCTTTTGAAATTCCTTGTTATCTGAAATGAGAATTTTTCCGGTTCTTCAAATCATTTTTTTTTTCGTGGATGAACGTGTTTTCTCTTATCAGTTTCTGTTCTTCTGAGTGCTGATTATATAAAATTTTTGGTTCTAATTGAGCTTATTTGCAACAACTTTAAATTTTCGACGGGTAGCTAATGCCTTTTATCACTTTGACGCTATATTGTAATGAAATAATGGTAAGTATTTCTTTTTTCCCTTTTATTATTTCTGTTGTGTTTTTTACTAAGTATCAGCATTGACAGGTCTGATTGGTTTCTAATGAGGCAAAAATGAACTGAATTGTTGGTGGCAGTTCTTGGCTATTGGTTTTTCTGACATTGACTCTACTTGTTTCAAAAATTCATCATAGTTTATCGCTCACATTGTAGCTTAGTTGTAAAGACTTTGGACTGGCATGCAGGATGTCCGGGGTTAGAACTCCTGTGGGGGCGGCCTTTTTGCGCCCTTAAAACATTTCTAAACTACATCACTCCCTCTAAATTAAATTGAGACGCGTCAATTTATCCACTTTGTTTCAGTTCAAAGCTAATGCTTTCTATGACTTTGAAGCTATTGGTTCTCAAGAAATTTTATTGAGATTTCATCGATCTTTTCTTGTGTTATCTTTTAGTTTATTAATGACAAGTCTCATCGGCTGCGCAGGAAGCTTAAACTCGTAGCTAATGCTGTCTAATGCTTCAAGAAATATGGAATTTTAAGATTTTGCTAATTTTGATTGTTCAATAGTCTCTATTGTTGCTAAGGATGCTGAAATAATTCAATCGTTTCATTTCATAGCTATTGCTCTCTATGACTTATACGATGTGCATTTCCAAAAACCAAAACTAGTATTTTTTGTAGTTTTTGTGGTCTTAACGCTTAATCTCATTAATGACAGGTCTGTCACTTTTTCTACTTTTGTTCTGTAAAGTTGCTACCAGGTACATAGCAGTTCAATTTTTTCTTATAGAGAACAAAGCTTCAGTTTTACAGATAAAATCTGTTGGTGCATCTAGACCAATCAAACGCTACCTTTTGTAGATTAAAACATCGAGAAAATTTAGTTTGTTTTTGGTAGTGGATATTCAGTTTTGATGATGAAAGAGAGTTCATGTGTGGAACCTTTGGCTTGGTAAGGGATATTGAAATCTGTAGATAAAGGACAAAGTCGGTGCTATTGACATTTAATTTTGCTGTCTGAGTTGAAAGTTTGATTTTATGACTAACGACAATGTCGATGAACTACATTCGGTCGTGATGGGATATAGAAGTTGAAACTATTCAGTAAATTTTTTATGCTGTGGTTCAGATTATTTTCTTCGAAATGACAATGCGTTTTATAGGTAAAGGTGTCCTCTTTTATTCGTAGTATATTAACTCTTCTTTACAGCATACACAGTTGATCCCTTCAATCATCTTTCATGGTTGAAAAGTTCAAATTGGCTCTGGCGTCTCTAAGGCTGTCGAAATTGAAATGTTGTCTAACAATAATAACAGAAGGTATTTTCAGTTAAAAATGAGTTCCGATTTTACTAAGTGCCAGTAAAACATAAACAGAAACTGTACATTTTGTACGATCACCTAATTTTTTTAAATATTAATTCAATTGTCCGTCGATAAAGACTCGTTTTTGTTGCTCTTGTGAGCTGTCATCAAATTCTTGAGAAGATTTACAAAATAACTAAGTGGCGACATTTCACTGTGTAGTTGATCTAGAAGCCATTGCAGATGCAAATAAGCGTCACTGTGATGATTCAAGATCAGTCCTGGATTTGTTCACCAGTTTTCTACTCCCTGAGAATACCCTGAGGGCTTCCTGAGTCTGTGCTGTTGACGCCATTGGCATCTATATATGAGACCATAGTGAACTACGCTATTGGGTTCTCTGAAATCACAAAGATTGGACCCAAGTTTTTTTTGCTCAATTAAGCGACAGTTAATAGTAAAACGAATTTATTAAACACTCACGAAGTGCTATATTATAAATTATTACAACAATTAGGCTGTTAAATTGGGCATTGGGCTGTTCCAATTTGTTGGACGCAACAGACAAGAAACTACGGTTGTTCGACATAAAGATTTTTGGTGATTATTTAGATGAGGCCATTACGAGTGGGTGCAGTGTGTTAGTGCACTGTCTGGCAGGAGTGTCCAGATCTGTCACTATAATGATCGCCTACCTCATCAGCTCCAGAAGAATGAGACTGACAGAGGCTATTGAACACGTGCGGAGACGCAGACCCAACATCTCACCCAATTTCAACTTCATGGGACAATTGCTTGAGTTTGAAAAGCAACAACATTTCAGCTCAAATAGTGTTCGTATCTTCAATATTTGTGAGTGGCTGTAATTTGAAAGACCATAATATGCAACGGAAACATAAAAGATGAAAAAAATTTCGCGTATGATTGATTGGTTGTCTCAGCATTTCTGCGAGTTATAGTGTTCGTGCTTTACTCGCTGGATCTTCTTACCAATTGTGTGAAAAGCTACTAAAAATATATTTCACAAACAGATCTTATTTCGATTGACGGTTTGGGATTAGTAATAACGAACGATCTGCTTTTACTTGTATAAGGCCGTTTTGGATTAGTTACATTAATCTTACACCTTCTTGTGAGCCACAATTCTTATCGCGAGCATGTTTCTGTCAAACAATTCATCCACGGTAGCCGGTTAGATTGCATTAGCATTTGAAAATTTTCAAAATGACAAAATTGAAGCTTGTTGATATTCTGATAGGGATGACTTTGGCTTTCATTAATTTCATTGTAAAAAAATTCAGCTGGGGCATTTGTTCGCCACTTTTCTGCTTTTCCAATGTTGAGCATCAAAATAACAGAGAACACTTCTCAGTTTCCAATCGCTCAGTCTGTTTTTCCTGACATTATGGTAATGGCTTTAAAATGTTAACTCTAAATTGGTATCAAGGATTATCTAAGAAAGTGATTTTGAGCAGTTCTGAACCATTCACATTGTAGTTTACTCGAATAGGTCCTTTATTCATTGTCTAATTAATAACCGCCCTCAGCTTCTCAGCCGGCTATTATAGCGTTCCTATTTTTACAATCCGAGAATTGGATTGTATTTGTGCTCTGTCTTTTTTTAATAGACGCACAGCAAAAGCTGGGGCTATTATTGGCCTTCTCTTGGTTTTTTTTTACAATTCAAAGAGTTTGAATTGTATTGTGGCGCTGTCTTTTTTTAAGATCTATTCACACATTTTCATGATTTTTGAAGTCAAATTGGAGTAGTGATTTTGGTCTCGTCGAAACAGAAAGTGGAGCGAAAAAGCGAGTGGTTTTGCGGCGTGAATATTTTGTGAAAACGGTGTTTGAACAAAAATCGCTTTCTCGCTAGTGGTTTTTCTGTTCACATGTGGCAATTTCACTTTGATTTTTACTGTTTTTTTTCAATTTTTTGGATCATTTGTTCTAAATGGTTTTTGCAATCCATTCATAGTTCATTCTAGGCCTAATTTTTTTGTTTGAACCAATTGTCCATTTCTCGCTAGTTTTTTGACATTGTTTATTTTGCATTTTTTTATCTGATTTTTTATATGCTTTCCCACTACACTAATGGTGCGTTCTAGGTCTAATTTTTTGTTTAGTCAATGAAAATTTTTTAAACTGTGCGCCAGGACTTGTCCTGCTTTGTGTTTTACTTATGTATTTAAATGTGTCCTGCTATGTATTTAAACTGACTTTTCTTTACTTTAATTTAAAGAGATACTTTTAATGTGTCCTGCTATGTATTTAAATTGATTTTTTTACTTCAATTCAAAGAGATAAGGTCATGTGAATGTGTCGCTCTAAATGAAGGTTATTTAAGAGCAGCTGATAGAGGCAGCAATAACGTATACAGATTCTTAATCAAAATTTAACACCTCAGCATTCAATGAAAAGACTTTTTTGGTCTGTCGTTTTTACTGTTCTTTTGAGACTCCTACGAATCTATTGCGGCTATTTTCTGGCAATCTGCCAGCTATGTTTTTTTTGTAAGTTGTTTTCACAACTCTTTTTCATGACTATAAGCTCTTAAAACGGGATAAAGCCATTTGGGCATCAGGTATCATTAGAAGCCCATAGCCGCGTTTAGTAGTCCTTCCAGTGCTAGGAGCGGTGAAGCTACTGGGAAGGCCGTATTTCAAGGACGAAAGGTCATTTTTAATAGCTGCCGTCAGCCTCTCAACGGCTATTTTTCAGGCGCTCTCCTTTTAATTCGCTTTACCTTTTGATCGCGTTTTTCGTTTTACATAAGTCACGAGTTTCACGTTTGACTTCTGACTTACTTCACTCACTGTTTCAACTGAATGGTGTTTAAATCCATTCCCTCAATGAACTACGTAAGATAGTGAATACAGTCAAGGTCAAACGAGCAATATCAAAACAGAAGGGATAAACTGGTAAAGCCCGGTCTTTAAGTCATTGAGAATTAGGTTTTTGAAGTTTGTAAGATTGTTTGCTAGCTGATATTGGTATTAAGTTTATCAGCTTTCAGTTAAGAAGCTGAAATAATTATAGTTTTATAATCTAACAAACTGCACGCCAAATTAGAACACTTTTTGACACTGAGAAAAAGTAGAAACTGGGCAATTTATCTCTTCTTTTTTTCTTTTTCTGTTTCAATCCCGATTTTCATTAAGCGCGTCAACGGCGGTTACTTTCTGGCAAGTTTCTTGTGGTAATGGAATGGTTTTCAATATTTTAACATCACGTGTTTTGGATTTTTTTTAAAAAAAAACTTGCAATTTTAGATTACTGGGCATTTATTGTCATTATTTAAATTTTCCAGCACCCGTGACCAAGAAACTTCCTCTAGAGTTTAATAATAGGTGACGGAATTTTTTTTTTGTCCGTGGAATGGTTTTCAAAATTTTAATATCACAAATTTTTGCAATTTTTTTTTTCATAAAACTTCCATTTTTTTCAAGATTTTTCATTTCTTTTTTTAGGTTTCTTCATCCTCAAGGGCCAGGGAACCTCCGCTATAGTTTGACAATAGGTTACTGCATAGTTTCTAGGGGTAATGAAACGTTCTTCAAGATTTTAATGTCACGGTTTTCAGCAATGATAAATTAGTTTTCCTTTCCCCTGTGGACTGGGACCCTCCTATAGGGTTTTCTAGTACGTTACTGCATTGCTTCTAATGGTACTGAAAAAATTTTCAATTTTTCATATCATGAATTTTAGTTTAAACCTCGCACTTTTAACTTTTTCGAGTGTTTGATTTTTGAGGTTTTAAAGGTTTTAGATTTTGAAGGTTAAAAAACTCAGTTTCAGCAAATTTGTAAAAATTTTCTAAAAGTTATTGTCTTGCTACAATTTCATCGATCTTTATGAGCCAGTTAATCTATTTAAGGTTGGAAATAGGGATAAGGGATTGTCTCGGGAGACAATGAAATTGTGCTGAAGATATTAATATCGCGAATTTTGGCACGATTTTTCAAAATATGCAGTTGTTTTTAACTTCTCATTTTTTTAGTTTAACGATATTTACCGGCTTACGATTTTTTTTATTGCAGATGGGTTTCATGGCAACTCCAGGGACAAAAAATTTAGTTTTTTAAGCGTCTGTTAGATTCATCGAATTTATCTATCTTTAGCGTCAAATAAATCTCTTTCAAGGCTTGTGCTTAACTTAATGAGTATATTGAATTGTGTCGTATGTGGCTCCGAGAGGGTAAAAGCTTCGAGAGTTCTAGCAATGATTATTTTAATGTTTAATTTGCTTGGTTATTTTGGTTTCTCAACGTTTGAGATTTTGTCTGTTTGGCTGAGGTTGTTCAATTGATCTGCTGTTCAGGTACATTAGTTCTCAGTTTTTCATTTAGTTCTTTGGATTGTGTTTCAGGACTTGTCATGCTAGGTTTTTTACTTCGTCGAATAAAAAGTTTTTGCGTTGCCTTAGTTCACATCTTGTTCAACATTTTGTGTGACATCTTTTTGACTTCTCTAGGCTAGTTTCACTCTTCTCTGTTTTTAGACAGCAGTTGCTCAGCAAAGCAATTCAAAATGAACACAGTCAGTATCGAGAAACGAAATTAGAAATAGAAACAGGATAAACCCATAGAGCCCATTTTTAGATGCCCATAACTCGAAGTTGGTTCTTAGTTACCATCTTAGTGCTTATTGGTATTGTTACTAGCTCTGTGTTGTCGCACTACGGAACAGAAGTTTGTTCAGTTCCAAAATGACATCAAAATAGTTTGCACTTTAGTATTTTTTGTGTATAAAAATCGTTTTGTCATTAGTTTTCGTTTCTTTCAATCCCAATCTCGGTTATGGTGATCAACGGCGGCTATTTTCTGGCAATATACCGGGTATGTCTGTTTGTGTTTACGTGCTATTTTTCTTTTTTCTTTCGTTTTAGCTTAATTTGTCTTGCCAAAAAGTTTGCACTGGTCTGCTGCTTTAACTTTGGATATGGTCTGCACGGGTAGTCCTTTTTTATTTAAACTGACGTTTATGGTTTACTTATGTTTTGAAAGAACGAAAATTGATGTTTTTTATGAGCGAAAATTTAAATCGAAACGGGTAGATACCGATAGAGACCAGTTTTAGATGCCCGGTAATTTAAGTTGAAGCAGTTATTGTAAAAGTTTGTCTTTTTTAATGCAAAATTTTTGCTTGAACCTTTATGTGTTTTTCTTCTAGAACTTTCATTGACTTCTTGAGTCACAGTTTCACGTTTGAATACTTATTTTTGAGTGTTCTGAGTGGCTCTTTCTGAAATAAAGTTTATTGCTAAAATAAAAGTGATTTTGAGCAGAAAAGGATAATTGCCATTGTTGCTTAGTTGTTAAGACTTTGGATTGACATGCATTCTGTATTTCCGAGGTTCTAACTCCTGTGGTATTAGGGTTTTTTTGAACATTAAAAATTTCCAATCCACACCCATTCTAAATGCTTTTAAATTGCTTTTCAAATTGAATTCCTAGTTATATTGACATCTTATTTTTTGTTTGATTGATTAAAAGCATACGATTTTTAGTCGAGCACTTCGGTTTTTTCAGAATCAGAAGCATTTGGATTTAGTTGTTGCGCTGTATTTTTTGTTCAAGATGTCTTCAAAGTATTTTTGGTTTTTTCATTTCAGTTAGAACTCAATTTATAATGGTAAAAGGCAACGTAAAAGTGATTAGCTTCGAATAAAGTGCTTTCTTTTCAATTACTTAGGTGAAGTGAGAAGTTGGGACTTGAAATTTTTGGTTTTTGAAAGCAGTAATTTTTTCCCGTGCAAAAATTTGTTTTCTTTTTTCAGTGTTTCTTTTTTTTGGGTGCTGATTATATGAAACATATTTGTTCTAATTGAGTTTTTTGCAATCAGTTGAATTAATCAACTGGCAGCTTGAGTCTTTTATTTTGTGCCTTTTATTACTTTGACGCTATTTATTGTAATACAATAATATTAAGTATTCGTTTTTTGCCCTTTTTGTTACTGTTTTGTTTTCTTTTTAGGATCAGCAATGACAGTTCTCATTGGTTTCTATTGAGGCAAAAATGAGGCGAAATATTGGTGCAAGTTCTTGGCTAGAGTTTTTCTGACATTGACTCTGCTTATTCAAAATTTTTAATGAAATTTTTAGTTTTGCTAGTATTTGTTGTACTTTGTCTTATCATTTAGTCTCATAAGGAATAGGTCTCATAGGTTGCTAATGAGTATCATTATAATCAATTCAGTATTTTCAGCTCGAAGCTAATGTTTTCTATGACTTTGAGGCTATTTGTTTGAAGAATTTTTATCGGTTTTATGTCGATCTATTTTTCGTCTTTTAGTGCATTATTTACAACTCTCATCGGTTTTGCACGGAGCTTAAATTAATCAAATTAATCGCTAATGCTGTCTTATGCTTCAGGAAAAATCAATTTTTTTTATTTGGGAGTTCTGATTGTGTAAAGGTCTCTACTTTTTCTAAGGATGCTGAATTCAATCGAATTAATCGTTTCAGTTCATAGCTATTGCTCTCTATGACCTATGCAATGTTCATTTCCAAATACGAAAACGTTGGTGAGTTTTTGCTAGTATTTGTTGTGCCTATTGTGGTCTTTTCGCATATTCTCACTAATGACGGGTCTCGTAGCTAATGCTGTCTATGACTTGTTCACTATTCGTTCTCGACAGTATTAGCGAGGTTTAGCCAAATTGGTTGTTTTTTGTGTTATTATTTAGTCTCAATAATGACAAGTGTCATCGGTTTCTAGCAGGGAATAAGTGAATCTAAGTAATCGCTGGACTTGATATCAGTAGGTTTTGATTTTCAAAAAAGTAAAAGTTGGTCTCGCGTGTTTTTTTACTCCTCCGCCCTTCTGAGTCCGATTTATGTTCTGTACAATGTAGCAACCAGGTGCATAGCAGTTCGAGTTTTTTTCTATAGAGAATAAAGTTTCAGTTTTATAATTCAAATTGGTGCATTTGGACCACCAAAAAATTGTTCTGACCAATCAAACGCTGCCTTTTGTAAATTAAACTTAGAGAAAGTTAGTTTTTCAGTTTTTTTGGTTGTGGATGTTCAAGTTTGAGGACGAAACAGAGCTCTCAGGAAACTTTGGCTTGGTAAGGGATATTGAAATCTTTAGGTAAATGACAAAGTCGGGGCTATTGACAATTAATTTTGCGGTCTGAGTTAAAGTTTGAATTTATGACTAACGATAATGTCGCTGAGCTACATTCTGTGGTGGTGGGATTTAGAAGTTGAAACTATTTAGTACTTTTTTATGCTGTTTTTCGGATTTTTTTTCTTCGAAATGACCATGCGTTTTATAGGTTAGGCTATCCTCATTGTTCTCAAAAATTTATCATTAAGTTTATTGCTCACATAAAAGTGATTGTGAGCAGAAAAGGATGATTGCCATTGCAGCTTAGTTGTTATAACTTTGGACTGGCATACAGGATATCCGGGGCTTGAACTCTTGTGGGGGCGGTTTTTCTGCAACCTTAAAACATTTCTAAGCTACACCACTCCCTCTAAATTAAATTGCCCCCGCCTGTCAATTTATCCGGCGTTCGTCGTGGGTTTATGTTTTTAATTACTGCCAAATCACAATTGTTGCAACCTCCACGCGACTGAAATCTTCCTCCCCACCCAGCAAATAATCATTATTTGCTGGGTGGGGAGGAAGATCTGTATGCGTAAATTTTCGATGTAAAGGTCAATTTGATGTACTTTGAATTTTGGAAACTTCTTTATGCCCCACCCTCATTTTGCCTCCGCCCCTTTACACACACACACACACACGCCGCGTGCACAAACTTTCCTGCGCCCTCACTCGGCTTTCGTAGTCTCTAGCTTAACCATAAGGAGGGGGGTGGAGGAATTCGCTAAGCTTAAGCTAGCGACTGCGAAAGTCAACATTTTTAAATTTTTTGTTTTTTTAATAGACCCTCTCATCTCAGCTGGCTAATATAGAGGTCCTGATTTTTTCGTTTTATTTCTTTAGACAAAAATTTGTTTTGCTTTACCTCATTTTGCCGTTTTTTTGACATTTTGTCTGAAATATTTTGGACTTCATTAGTAGTAGTAGTAGCAGTAGTAGTATAAGACTTCAATTACCTTCTGAGGGTATAAACAAGGATGATGATACAAATGATATAACAAAGATAAAAAATGATATAAATTATGTAACAGCTAGAAAAAACATTAATTGAACAGAAAATCATGCTTTACAGAAACTACATCTTTACCTAAGGTACCACGTGCAAGATAAGTCAGAATCATATTTATCATTTCTCATTGCCTTTAGTAGATTTTGAGTTGCGGTTTTGGATTTGCAAGTATCCCTGAAAAAACTGATGCTGACATTAAGAAAATCCGCGGCGTCATTTATAATACGTTCAACTCTGAAGAAAAACGATTTTTCTGTACATCTTTTCTTAGCTCGTGTAAGTGCCAGACGTTCACGATCAAGAGTTCGTAGGTTTAAGACCTTTGAGTCCAACTTGAAAAATTTGTCAAAAGATATGCAGTTCTCGTTGTTTAAGATTGCCGTAAAAACATGTATGTCACGCTCGATGAGTTGATAGCATATTGGCAGAGAGTTGGATAATTTTAGCAGGGAGGAGTAGTCATTGTAACCAAAGCACCAACGCAGGCCTTGGATATTGAGCTGTTCTAATTTCCGTAGATCAGAAATTTCAGGAAAACAAGCAGGGTATCCATATAGTAGAACCGACAAAACACATGCCTTGAATAAATTGGATTTAACTCCAGATGGGAGATTGAACGGAACACTGTGCTTCAAGTAATTAAACGATCGACGAGCTTTTACTATTTTTGATTGAATATGACGACTCAATTTCAACGTTTTGGATACCTCAATTCCCAGATCTGTAATATTATCAAGCGAAGGAATCTCGACATTACCAAGAAGTATATTATCCAATGCACTTCTACGAATATGTAAATAACCGCTTTTAGCTGAATTAAAAGACAAATAGTTACAATAAGACCATAACCACAACGAGCATAGATCATTTTGAGCACTATTCAAGCAGAGGTCGCCATGGCAGAGCAATTTCGTGTCGTCAGCGTAGCAGAAAGCTTTTGATACTTCGGGTACGTCAATCATATCATCAATGAAAATTAAAAAGAAAAGCCGTCCCAACACGCTTCCCTGAGGAACACCACTAGTAACTGGGAGGCTCTCTGATAAAACACCATCTAATTTAACACATTGAGGTCTAGATGATAAATAAGAATTAATAAGTTTCACAAAATCTTCGTCAAATCCAAAACGAATAATCTTCGAAAGCAGCGTGGAGTGGTCCACAGTATCAAAAGCTTTGCTGAAATCTAAATAAACAACAACTTGTTAAACGTTTCCGTCAAAATTCAGATATAACTCATGCAGAAATGTGAGCAATTGCGTAACTGTAGAATGTTTTGCACGAAATCCATGTTGTCTAGGATTCAGCCGATCTTTAATCTTTGGATAAATGAACAGAAATAGAATTTTCTCTAGAACTAAAGATAACCTCGGGATTATTGAAATAGGCCGATAATTTCCAACGTCCGCTCGAGGTCCTTTTTTGAGAGTAGGGCTTACATAGGCACATTTCCAATTCTCGGGCCAAAATTGTGAATGAATAATATATGTGAAAACAAGATGGACGAATGGTGCTATTGTATGTTGCGCTTTACTTAAAATAGTCATTAGACTTCTCTCCTTCTGCTGATATTGCTTTTAAACAGCAGTTACTCAGCAGTGAAACGAAATCAAAAATACACTCTGATACCAAAAGGCTACGTACACCTGAAGATTTTTTAAAACGCATTATAAACATCAAATGAAACGTTTTCAGTTCATGTTTGTTCTCTAATAACTCTTTACGCTTCATTACACATTTATTTATTTTAACGTCAAGCAGACGGTTTTCATACATCTAATGACATCTGGGTCAATTTTGTTCCAAATTTCTGACATTTTTTCAAATTTTATAAAAAAAAATTGTCTGTTTTTGTAATTGCTTTCTCAAAGTTGCCGATAAGTTTTCTATTGATTTAGATCTGGACTATCTGCCGGCCATTCCAGTACCTTGCACTCATCTTGAAAAAGATGCCGATAATCTTTCATTTATGCACAGGAGCATCGTCTTGTTGAAAATTAATTTTGGAAAGCATTTATTCTGGGCAATTTTTTAAACCGGTGGCGTTTGGCTTGTTTGGACACTTGAAAGGCTTTTTCCGGCCATCTGATCGTATTACACCCCAAAACATAAGTGATTGTTTGTCTGAACTCAAATCTCGTTCCATTTGTTCCAAAACTCCGAAGTAATTCCGTCGCTGGAGATGCGCACCCTTATTTCATCGGTGTAAAAAATTTTCTGCTAGAAAGAGGATGGCTTCTGAACAAAAACACTTGCCGTTTCGAACGAAAACACTTGATTTTTTCTTCAAACTGATTTTCCGCAACATTTCTTGAACAAACTCCGTATATTTTTGTAGAATATGCCTAACTGGACCTGATCATTGTATCGTAGCAAGAGAAGCTTTATGAGTAACTCGCTCCAGAGAGGTTTTGGGATCTTTCAAACATCGTTAACTAGCTTTTATTTGGATTTTTTGGCAATATCGGGATCTTGCGCTCCATTTTTTGTCCTCAAAACTATTTTTCTGATAACGTTTAAGTGCATGCTGTGCAATTGAGCTTGATTTCAAGTTGACCTGATTTTGTATTTTGACCCATGAAAATCTGATATTTCGTAGCGTTACAACTTGGCGAACAGTGAAAGTGGTTTAACCATCTTTTAGGTTTAAAGGGAGAAAATGAGATGAAGGTTTCTCACACTTCTAAATTTCACAAATTTCTCACGCCTTGGAAAAATCATGCTTGTGAAGCACAAATTATGCTTTAAAACAGAAATTATGCTTTACGTAGCTTTTTGGTACCATACGGGTAGACGCATAAAACCCATTTTATGCCCTTGTTTGAACTTTGTTCTAGCTAGTTAAGTTTCTAGGTTAACTATCCCCGTCTCATTATGAAACAGGATTTCTTTTTATAAGAAACAATGTCTAACTACGAGATCCATTCTGCTCGCTTTTTTAAAACTTTTTGTGGATATTCGATTCATTCAATTCCAAGGGGTTATGGAAATCAATGGCTGCTATTTTGCGGCTATGTGCGGTTTTGTTAATTTCTTTGCCTTATGAAGATGGAATTTTTATTCTGCTTCTGTTAAATGAGTTTTGCTGGTAAATTTTTCGAGTCAATTTTAGATTGTTTTTAAGACTATTTTTGAACTCCATTGGACCTAGATGGTTGCTGGAGTACATTTTTAAAAACTTCTGTTTTATGCTCATTTTGTGAGATAGGGTGTGACGAGATTTTGGTTACGACGTTTTATCTGGCTGACGTCTAATCAGCTCATTTATGCAATTTCTCTATTGAGTTGTGTCCGTGACGTCATTTTTGGCACATATAGGCATGAGCTTTTTTTTTATTCACATAAATAATTCTTCGGTCATAGATTTGGTTTACCTCTTTCTAAATATAACTTTTTTCATTTTCATTAACGGAGTTGAAGTCAGCTGATTTCTAATTTTCTGTCATCTAGAACCGTACTTTGATATGCGATTATTTGGGACTTGCCTTCTGTCTCCTTGTTGCGCACTTTGTTTCATAGTTTGTGTGAATCTTGTTTGTCAGTATATCAAATTTTCAACTATCTTCTCCGCATAATCTTGCTTGCGGTCAAAAATAAAATGGGTAAACATCTCGGAGCTATACTGTCTTACCCTTATTGGGCATATAATTTTATGACCAACCCTGCACATGCTATTTTGATTTATAGTAAGGTGCTACTTTACATCTCAGTTAGACTAGTACAATTGGTGTACAGTTGGTGACTAGTTAATTGCTCTCAAACAAAGTTTGTAACAATTATATTAGTCATGTTGGTCTTTTTTATGCAATTTTTTGCTTGACCGATTTTTCGTCTGACCCACTTGACTTTTCGTCCTCAAAAATGGGATAAACAGGTAGAGCCAAGCGGGCATTAAGTTCTCTTAGAGGCGGTCGTTTGAGAGCAATTCGACCGATATTAGTCGGTTATGTTTGTATAGTTGATGTTGTTTCAAATGTTGGTATCGTTTCAGTCTTCACCCAACTCTCTATCCAAGACAGCCTCTTTGTCTTCACACTCGTCCCCTCTCGCCCTGTCCCCTGTAACACTAACTGCACAACCAACTCAACACCACCACTACATTACAGCCCAGCCTTCCAAGACATCCGGCTCTGGGACCTCTAAGAAGATACCATCCACACCACCACTACCTGCTGCACTCCATCGTCTTGGGGAGATCAAACACGACTTGAATTTGGAAACCTCAGCCGTGTTTGTCACAACTCCAGATGGAAGTAGAACCAAATTTGACTCTACCGGGTTGACCCCTAGAGACTTTCCACCAGCTGGCAAAATGACCACAGTAGATAGCAATTGCAATTTCTCCTACTTCTCTGTTTCCGAGGACGCTACTACGGGAGATGCCGACAGAACTTTAACTGAAAGTGGCGACGACACACCATCGTTTCAGTCTTCGAATGTCCAGGAGCCGTCTCAAAAGAGTGGGAACAACGGAGCTATTAATACTACCACTACCACCGATTACTGTGAATATGAAGAGGAGGAGGAAGATGTCTTCTTTGCGGATGAGAAATCTGCCATTCATAGGTTAATCTTTTCTCTTATAGCGCATGTTCAAGCGTTGGGAATTAATCAAACAAACCTGCGCCCTAATTTTTTCCAATCTAAAGCTTTTGGATTGTTCGCACATTTTTCTATGACTATGAGCTTTCAAAACGAGGCATTAAATTTCATAAGAGGTGCCAACCTCTCTTTAGTAATCTTCTAAGCGATCAATGTGCTGATGTTGAACGGATGGCTTGAATTCTAGGAGAAAATTAGGAAGTTTAGAGTCCAAAATTGATGTTTTTAATAGCCGCCCTCATGTTCTCAGCCGGCTATTATAGCGCTCCTAATTTTTACAATTCAAAGAATTTGAATTGTATTGGGGCGCTGTCTTTTTTTTTACGACTCGAAGAGGAGTATTGGTTTTCTCTCGGTCTTTTTTTACGACTCGAAGAGGAGTATTGGTTTTCTCTCGGTCTTTTTTTTTACGACTCGAAGAGGAGTATTGGTTTTCTCTCGGTCTTTTTTTTTTTACAGGAAGTACTATTTGTTCAGGTGGCGTTTTGACCTAATAGTGAAAGCGAGTAAAAGTGCCGTGTGAACTGATTTTTCTGATCGAAAGAAGTTTATTGTTCATGCGCTACGTTCAGTGAATGACTTTTTGACTTTGAAAAGAGTTTTTGAGAGATTGGCGCATATAGATGAGTTTTTAGCCGTTTTTCGTCCATTTGGCCCAATTTTTTTAATTGTAACTTGGTTTCTTGTAGAAGTAAATTTTGATCGATACCGCATAAAAATGCAAACATCTGAAATCGAAGCCACAATGTTTTTGAGATCTTGATAATGCGTTTAAAGTGCAAAATTGGCCCATTTTTCTCAATTTTTTTGTCAATTTTTGTTTTTTTTTCATTTTTGCTTCATTTTTGGCTTTTTAAGCGGACTTTATTTTACCAAAATAGTACATATGTCAACGTCTTTTTGATAATTCCTGAATTGGATCCCTCTTTTGGACGTGAGGTGTTTTTGTTTTATAAAAATGTACACATAATAATCCAATTTTCGCGGTTTTTTTGTCAAAGTTTTCATTTTTTTTTGTTTGTATTTTGAGTTTGTTAACCATTAAAAGTCTTTTGTTGCTTCATCGTTAGTTTTGGTTTCGTTTGGTAGCTCATTGAGTTGTTTTTGGCCGCAAATCTTTAAAATTCAGTGAAAATTTCTACCATATTTTGAACAGTTTTTTTTGCAAATTGTTCTACTGTTTCGCAATTGCGCTCTTTTAACTTCTTATTGAGACAGGAGGATGGGTATGTAATCTTCTTAAACCTCGATTGCTTATTAACAAACAAAATCATATTTTCAATCTGTTTCATTTTAAATTTTAATTAGGTTTTCCGATTTAGTTTTGATTTTTCAGAAATTGCGAATTATTTTTTTAAATGTACGAGGATTGTAATCTTTATCACAATGTGTGTGTTCTCCCTATTCTGGCATGTTTCCTTCTACCATTATCCTATGAATTATAAATTTATTCGCCTTGCCTGTTTTTATAAAACTGAAAATAATTGATTTGAACTAATTTTTTTTGTCGTTTTCCTTTGAATTTTTTTTATTTGAACTAATGTTTTTTGTCATTTTCCTTTGAAGTTTTTCTTGCAGTTGATTTTACTCAATGTAATATAGTTTTGAGGTTTTGCTACCTTCACTTTTACAAATTTTGAACAACTCTTTTCTGCGAATATTCTTAGGGCTTGGTTTTGGTAAAATACGAATTTTTGCGTCTGAATATTGTTCTGTCTCTTTAGTTTTTTCTTGATTAATTTCGATTTAAGTTTTTTGGTCATTGTTTAGTTTCATCGCGTTCCTTCTGATATGAAGCGAAAACTATTGTTAACCTTTAAGCGACAAAGTTTATTTAGTTACTAATTGATTTCTGTTTTGATTGTAAAATAGTATTTCGATTAAGAGTTTTCGAAAATTGAAAAATTTTGTAACAATTTTTGGAATTATCTTTCAGTATTCACCTTTATCTTGTAAATTAAAATTTTGGGAGCCTAATATGGCTTGATTTCTGATGCTGGCATACTTTGATGTTTTCAATTGCGTAAAAAGAATTGGATTGTTTTATATGCAGGAGGAATGTAATTTTTAGTTTAGTTGGTTTTGTCTTCATTTTTTGACGGAATTTTTGTTGTTGTTTGAAGACATCTTATTATAAAACAGTTTTTTTGAAAGGTAATTCTTTCATGAACACGACTCTTCGAGTCGTTTCCGGAATTCTTCCGGCTATGTTTTTAAGATCTGTTCACACATTTTCATGATTTTTGAAGTCAAATTGGAGTAGTGATTTTGGTCACGCCGAAACAGGAAATGGAGCGAAAAAGCGAGTGGTTTTGCGGCGTGAAATTTTTTCGCTCTAATTTTAAAGTAAAGTGAGAATATGGTGTTTGAACAAAAATTCGCTTTATCGGTAGTGTTTTTTTGTTCACATGCGGCAATTTCACTTTGATTTTTACTGTTTTTTCGATTTTTTGGATAGGATTTTTTTCTAAATGATTTTTCCAATCCATTCATAGTCCGTTCTAGGTCTAGTTTTCTGTTTAGTCAATGAAAATTCTTTGAATTGTACGTCAGGACTTGTTCTGCTATGTTTTTTTACTTCGTCGAACTTTTTTTCGCTTCACCATTTTGCCGCTTTTTCAGCGTTTTGCGTGAAAACTTTTTGACTTCTCTAGGCTAATTTCCCTCTTCTCTCATTCTGCCAAAAACTGAATTTGAACATCAGTTGCTCAGCAAAGCAATTCAAAATGCAATTCGTTCCTATAAGTCTTAGTTAACATCTCTTATGCTTATTGGTATTAATAGTAGCCCCTGTAGCCTCTCTCTAAGAATCAGAAGTATGTTCAACTACGAAATGCCATCAAAATAAATCGGACTTAAAAGATGTTTTTGTACAAAAATCTTTTTTTCGATATCTATTCTTTCAATCCCAATCATGCTTATTGGAATCAACGGCGGCTATTTTCCGGCAATCTGCCGGGTATGTTTCATGATCTTTTGCAATTTATTGTTGTTTGTTAAATGGGCTTTAAAGCTATCGTTGTTTACAGTTATAGAGGTCATTTGCAAGCATGATTTTGTTTCTGCTCTCGTTTTTGCAGTTTATTTATTAATTGCTCTTGAACGAAGTTCATTGCAATTTAATTTTTGTAAAGGTGTTGGTCTTTTTTATGCAAAGTTTTCGCTTGACCATTTTGCGCCTTTCTTCTAGAACATTCTTATACTTCTCAAGTGACTTTTTCACGCTTTCTTTATTTCTTCATTTTTGAGTGATCTCTATTGCGCTCACTCCGAAGTAAAGCTTGTTGCTAAAGTAAAATCAATTGCAGCATAGCGAGAAGAAGGGTCTGATAGCCGAGTTGCTAGTGCTTCTGGTCACAGAGCGGGAAGTCTGGTTCGAATCCCGACATGGGAAACTATTTTTGCACCCTTGAAGAAAAATTTATCTAGGCTACAGTCCCTGAATTAAATTACCTCGCCTGTCGTTCAAGAGCAATTCTTTCAACATTAGTCGGTTTATGTTTAGAAATGGCAACTCAATATGAAATAAAATTGTAGTTTTTTGTGAGATTTTTCATGTATTTTGAAAATTTTTGTTTTACCAATTAGAAAGTTTTTTTTCTCTTTTGAATTTGTGGCTGGGTCCCCGGTTATAGTTTTGGCTCTGAAGCTATAGATAACGAGAACCATCAGCAAATCTTAAGCATTTTTGCCAATTTTATTTTACAGCGTTTGTTGTTTTTGTCGTACTGTGCTTGTCATATTTTTCAAGCAAAATTTCTCTTAGCTCTTAGATTCTAAGGTTTTTTGCTCTTTCCTGTTTTTTTTTTAATTTTGACAGCAAATCTTTTGTTCAATGCCGTAAAACTTTTTACCATTTAAATGCTATTTTTTTTTTGAAAATGAACTATTTTTATCCGTTTGACTCGTTACCTGCAGTTTCTTTGCTGTGAACGTCTAGATTTGTTCTTATTTTTGATTCAGAGCTTTGGATTGTATGTATTTTAAGTCTCATTCTGTTATGATATATTGATTTTCCTCAGTCACATTTTTTGCCTTATCCTGTTTTTCCGCTGTTTCGACTTTTTGCGTAAAATCTTTTTGACTTTCTTATCCTAGTCTCATTCTTCGGTCATTCTGCTCACAGTGCTTTGAAACAGTAGCTGATCAGCAAATCATTCTCTGAACTAAAAAGAGTAAGTATCGAAAATTGAAATAAAAATCAAACGGGATAAATATTTCACCAGGTGTTGGAGCCTATTAAATTTAAAAAGGAAATCAGCGGCATATTAAACAGTTAAGTTAAAATTTGTACGAAAAGTAAAATCTATTTTTACATTCAATCAAAGCCATATCACTTTGTGCACGCTTTTCAACATATTTAGTAACTGTTGAGCTTGGTGCGTGAATAAACATAACTGAAGTGAAACTGAAACTCGAACTCGATCTGCTTCACTAGCACCAAATCTGTAGTGCCACGTATGCACAAATTAAGGAATTCTTTACCAGTTTGATGAATCAAGCTCAAATTGAAAATGAGATACAGGATTTGGTATACCGGTGTCAGTGAAATTTGGGATAATCATAGCTATTCAGAGAGCGCGGGTCACCAGATGAGTTGTCAAGAACTCCAACTCAGTGAATTCAGAGAATTTTGTTGGGAAAGTTATCTACAACCATTGAAAGATACTCTTTGAGGTGCAAAGTTGGCCACTTTGGCTTTCACGAAGGCTCTTTCCTGGCATACTTTGACTAATTGCGTTATTGAACAGTTGTGTGTACGAATGAAAGCCGCAAAGGTTGCGCCAGGTCTAATGTTCATTGGTATTGATACTAATCCCTGTATCCTCTCATTGAGAAACAGGAGCATGCCTGACTACAAAATCAATCAAAGTAACTGGCACATAAAATTTGTAAGTTTTTGTAATTATTTTCTTTCAATCAAATTGAAGTTATGCGAATCAATTGGGCGGTTATGTTTGGCAATCTGCTGGATATCGTTTAAAAATCAGTATCTTATTTTCCTTGGCAAGATTGGTAGTCATCAATACAATTTGAACTTGGCCTCACTCACCCTTGATCAGCTGGAAACCTAATGTTTTTTTTTCATGTTTATTTGTTTCAATAATTAATAGCCGCCGTCAGCCGCTCAAATGGCTATTATTTTGGCGCTCTTTTTTTTACAATTCAATGAATTTGAATTTTATTGGGGTGCTCTTTTTTTAAGATCTGTGCACACATTTTCTTGATTTGTGAAGTCAAATTGGAGTAGTGATTTTGGTCACGCCGAAACAGGAAGTGAAGCGAAAAAGCGAGTGGTTTCGCGGCGTGAAATTTCACTCTAATTTAAAAGGACTGAGACAGCTGTGTTTGAACAAAAATTCGCTTTCTCGCTAGTGGTTTTTCGTTCACATGCGACAATTTCCCTTTGATTTTTACTTTTTTTTCGATTTTTTGGATCGGTTTTTTTAAATGGTTTTCCCAATTGATTCATTGTTCATTTTAGGCCTATTTTGTTGTTTGAAGCGAAATTCCATATCTCGGTAGTCGTTTTTTTACATGCGGCATTTTGAATTTGATCTTCAGTTTTTTTAAAGTTTTTTAATTTGATTTTTTGAAAATTGTTTTCCCAATTCACTCATAGTCCGTTCTATGTCTAGCTGGTTGTCTAGTCAATGAAAATTTTTTGAATTGTACGTCAGGACTTCTCCTGCTATGTTTTTAAATTCGGTTTACCTTTTGATCACGTTTTTCGTTCTACATAAGTCACAACTTTCACCCTTGACTTCTGACTTACCTCACTCACTGTTTGAACTGAATGGATTTTAAGTTCTTTCACGTATTGAATTACGGAATGTAGTGAATACGGTCAATGTCAAAAGATCAAAATCAAAAGAAACAGGATAAACCGATAAAGCCCGGTCATTAAGTCATAGTGCAATAGTTTATCAAAGTTCATTAGAGCGATTGCTAGCTGATGTTAGTATTAGGCTTGATACCTTCAGTTTAGAAGCTGAAGTAAGTATAGGTTTAGAATCTAACTGGAAAACCACACTGAATTAGAACAATTTTTGGATCTTAGGAAAATATACTGTCAATTTCTTATCTTTTTTTTTCTTTTTCTGTTTCAATCCCGATGTGCGTCTAGCGCGTCAACGGCGGCTATTTTCCGGCAATCTGCCGGCTGTGTTTCTTTTTTTTCTGGTTCTTGAACAATCAAAAACAACGACGGAAGCGAAATTCCAAGCAAGGTTTGTTTTAAACAATTAAAAGTTTGTGCACTTGAAAAATAAACCAGAAAAGGGAGTTTCGCGAAGCGTTAAACATTTTTTGAAGTTCTACTTTAACAGCAAATGGACAGCTGAAGATAAGATTCCAAAATATTTCAACTTTTCAAATTTTCCGAAATTTATTGGTTGAAGAAAGTATCTTTTTGTCATTTTGTGCAGATGCAGTCAACTTGTTTTAATTCAATGCAGCAGGGATCATGGGAATCAATTGCGGCTGTTTTCCGACAATCTGCCGGGAATGGTTAAAATGGTCTTTATAATTATATTACTTCTGCTGGTCTCTTAATTATATTACTTCTGCTGGTCTTTTATGCAATTTTTCGAGCTCCGCTGTTCTCTAAAATTTATTGAAGTTGCTGAGAAGACATAAAATTATTGTGTAAAGGGAAGTTTGACCGGTTTTGCTCGACGTTTGTCGGTTATGTTGTTTCTGCTGTTTTTAGGTCATTCTCAGATGCACGTGGCTCCAATTTCTTCACGAAGCCTTCTCAGAAAGCGAATTCGAGCTTTGGTTTCAAATCGCAGCGTCAAATGAGCGAAGCGGCCTCTTCTTTGTTGGCGGAGGATCAGCCGAAGGGACTGAGCTCGTGGGATGACACAGCGGACCTCGTTCACATGTCACCAAACACGACATCTGTGAACAAAACGAGAAATGTCATCAGCACTACCACTGACACACCACGCGACACCATCACATCAGAGTGTGAAGTAGAGAACTCTTGAAACATTGCAAATGGTCGGAGCTGCCAACCCTTTTCCCTTCGTAGCAGAATTTTTCCTTCCAAATGAATTGATGTATGGAACCCTACATGGTTGAAGAGTATTGTTGCTAAGACATGGCAACCGGGGGAGGGAGGGGCAACAGTTCCGATTGATGCAATTAGAAAAGGAAGAAAGTGGACTAGGCAGAAAGAAAAGAAATGCGGATCGAGTTCAGACAAAGTTTTATCCATTGGCCCCTCTGTTATGACGAAGAATCGAGGGCATATGTCGGGACTTGTGCTCAATATACGCACTCAATTTTGTAATTAGTCTAACCCAAACTTCTCAACTAAATGTTAATCTAACTCAGCTTAGCGTAATACTCAACTTTTTAGAAGAGATCATACATTTCTCAGGAAAACTAAGAAACCAGAACTAGAAATTGTTTGGTGTGTTATTTGACAAAGCAGTTGCTAATTTTTTTACATGCTGAACGACCCGACCTTCAAAAATTAACCTATTCTTTAATCCTGCATAATTATATTAACTATTTGCTGTTTACCTCTTTCCCCCTTTATCTCTCACTCTTTCGCTGCAATACCCAAAAGTTTTCTTGTTATTTTAAGCAACTATGTTGCTCCTGCTGCTGTTGTATACAAATTGTTGGGCTCTGATCATCAATTTCTAGTGTGTAATTAGTACGAGCCCAAATTGGTCTTAAATTAATTTTGATACTAGCTTATCGTTTCTTGTGTAGATTAGACAGTAATAGTGCTACTGACTTTAATTACCCACCCTGTGCGTAAGAATTGGTTGTCGTTTTCCATCGCAATCGAATACTTTCGTTGTTTATTTGACGGATCTGTTTAATCTTTTTAATGAATTCAATTCTTCATGTGCATAATCCCTCTTTTCCCTTTGACTCTCACGGGGGCATTTCCAACAGGACGACGTTTCGAACGGACGAAACCTAAATTGTGTATCAAATGGAAAAATAAAATTAAAGCAGCAAAATTTCAATATCCTCTTATAATTTAGTCCTAGTTGACGGGCCGGTAGAAGCGTCGCGGCTACGCCCTGATAACCGGCCCATTTTTATCTAAATAACATCTTACAGCGCGTGAGATGAAAGACATTGGACTGCGCTGCGAAGTTCTCCTCATAATTTGTTCTTTCCTATTTCTCGTTATTCCTAGTCAATATGGGATGCTTTGGACTATATGGATAAGGTGGTCAGAATATTAATATTCTGGGAGGATTAACAAAGTGCATGCAATTATCGTCCAATTGGAACAAAATTCTGTTCGTCCATTTGATTTATCGCCCTGTTGGTCGGCCCCTTGACTCTGACCTTGAGTGCCCTTGCAGTGCTTTGGGAAATAATAACATTAAGCGATCAAAGATCACAAAACATTCCTGTTCAGTTGACTTTAATCACCTTTTTCTCGATAGCTCATCGGCCTCAATTCAATAATCGTTTCAACCTCTAAGACGCTTATCGTACAGCCTAAAGCAAAATGTTGAGTCCAATTATAAAACGCCGTTCCAAATGATACAGAAGAGAGGAGAAAACAAATGAATGCATGCGGTTTTCGTATGATTGTGAGATTGGTGTTGAGGGTCACAGTCGTAAACATAAACCCACAAAAGTTTAATTTCACTGAAAATTGCAGAAAAAATACGGTTAGCTCAATGCCAAAAGTTATTCAATATGAAGCAGGTGGCTTGATTTGAATGTTTCATTTCAACAGTTTTAAAAAAAGCTGGAAACGTACGACGATTTTAATGTTTTGAATCCACGAAAAACTATTTGGACAAATTATATAAAAATCATGAACAAACTGTTTTCACAGAGCCAGAGTCATTTTCATTTTTTAATTTGGCATTAAATTAATTTTCAAGAGACTACATTTTGCTCTATTTCTTCTAAATAGACTGAGAAATAACTGTTTGAGTTTTTTTATTTACTTGTTTTGTACATAATTCAATTGAATTAGTTCAAACAATTAAATACAAAAAGCAATTCGAGTGGTTCAAAATCAAGTCATATCGGATAAGTCATAAAGTGAACAAAAAACACTATTGGTACCGAATGAGTAGAAATACCACCAAATGAAGAATTTACACGTTGAATGCTCAAAGGAAATGTGGACATATTTACCGTTTTTCACGAGATAAAAACAAGTTGAAATAGTTCACTTCATACGCGGTTTCTGTGGCGTGAGGGCGTTGAAAAAGACCAAATAGAAGAGTACCGCAAATCCAAAATTTGAGAAAATGAAAGTAGTTTTAAGTGAAACAATAGAAAGCGGAGCTCAACAAATCAACTCCCATAATAGAGTTTTGCTGAGGTTGACAGTGAGGAGAATTAAAAGCAGCTTAAACAAAAAAATTACAAACCAAACAACTCCGACCCAGAGAAAAGGAAATTGCCTACAAAATAGGATCAACACTCAAAGTACCAAAGAGTTTCGAATGACTAAGAATTGGCCGAGTGAATAACACTGGTACGCAACTGCTTTTATAAATGGAAGAAAGGCGAAATGAAATTGGACCTCATGAAGAACGGGAAACCTCTCTCAATTACTTTAAAAACACCTTTATACCACCATACTTCAAAAAATGCGGAAATATTAAATAAAATTGTGACAGCCCTGAAATTGAAAAAACAACACAAACTGGAATGGTACTGAAGGCTGAAGTACTGCACTTACTTAACAAGAAAATTTGATAGCAGACATCAAATCTGAACATTGTCAGCAATCGAATAGGCAACTTTTGTCTAAAATCTGGTTCCGTTCAAATTAATTGATATACGTTCCATTTATTGAATCTATGCATCTCAAATCATGATATACCCTCATCAAGACATCAAATCATTTGAAAACTGTTCAACGATGAACCACTGCACAAAAGCAAAGGCAAAAAACTAGCCCGAGTTTTTATAGAAGCTTTAGAATTTCATAGTAAATATTCAAGATTGAACAGGGAATGAACTTAAATGCTCGAAACTTTTTACGAGAAAGCTATTTACAGATTATTCATTACTGTTTTCGGCGTAAACTCTCAGCAATCGACTTAATATCACAATTGAAACGTTCTCCTATTCAAAATGCTATGTCGAATAACAATTGTTTTGCATGCCCAATTGATTACGGGCAGTGACCGGCCTCATACACTCAAACATATTGCTGCAAAAACAGGCAAAAAGAAGGATTGGAAAAATTATAAATGCATTAATACCACCGTGCATGACTGTGACATAAAACGCGTGAGAATTGGGCGTGATTTAAAATGCAAACTAGAAGAATCTGTCTCTGGGGCTTCACATCGTGATTTTATGAGCAGCTTGAAAGAAATAAGAAAAATGATAACAATGAAGTAATGTGCGAATCAGTTCAAAACAATAGCTTGGTTGACCTATTTTCTGAGACTTACGAGCTTCCGATGTCATTCCGAGCAACCAGAAGGGGTAAAACAGTTTATAAAAACGAACAGATTTCGTTCATTTTTGATATAAGCAGGAGGCATTAAGTGGCCAGGTAGAGTAATGAAGAAGTGAGCATACTTGATATTGAAACAAACTCCGTTGGTAGGGAAAACCAGATAACTAATGACCAAAGCAGCAGAAAATTGTAACATACAACAAATTTATTTTTATCATGATCATGACCGAATCACCATCAAATCCATACAAAAAAAATTGCCAAAAGATTTCAACTAAGGGCTCAACCTTCTGCGCTGAGAGTTGAAAGATCGATACAGGCACAGTTGTAGTGAGGCACAACTTTTCTCGCACTTTTAAAAGGTTTTACAAAAAAAAGTTAGAATATAAAAACCAATGTTTTCATATATCGAGGATTTATTATAAACAGAAAAGAAGAATAAGAGACATTTGTCAAACTCAAAGATTTTTAACCCAGTTCAGGCGAAATGAAAGCGGACAACTTTAGACACATCAGAAATATCTTTTCTGGATTATGATAGAACAAAAAAAAACAGAAATCTTAATTATTTAATTACAAATTGATTTTTTTCCTTACTAAAGAAATATATTGCAGGCTTATTATCGGAAAACTTTCATAGCAGGGATCCCAATGAGATTGGTTATTTTTGTCTAAAGTTCGGTTCCGTTCAAATTAAATGACACATGTTCGATGCATCTGAAAGCATATATCAAGGATTTGGAAACAATTTTATGGGGATTGAACTTTATTGACGGAAAAATTCAATCTGCTTCCGACGTAAACTCAGAGCAATTGACGTGATATCGCAATTGAAACGATCTCTTATTCGAAATGCTATATCGAAAAGAAATTGTCATCCATGCCCAATTGATTACGAGCAAAAGTTCAATCTCATGCACAAAAATTTTTGCTACCTAAGTCAGACAAAGAAGACGGGTTGGAAAAACTTTAAACGCAATATTACTTACGCTCAAGATTGTACTGTCATAGAACGTATCGGAAGAATAGGACGTGATTTCAACTATAATTTACAAAAATCTGTCTCTGGGGCTTCACATCGTGATTTCGTGAGCAACTAGAAATAAAAAAAGATGGTTGATAACAATGAAATAATGTGCAGGAAATAGCTTGGTTAATCTATTATCTATTTTTTGAAAAGTTTTAATTTTAGATGTCATTCAGAGCAACCTAAGTGATAGAACCATTCTTAACACAAACAAACAGAACTCATGCACTTTTGTATAAAAAATCAGGCGACGAGGGTACAGAAACGAAGAACTTAGCATACTTGATATTGAAACAAACTTAGTTTTTAGATAAAACTCTATATCTTAAGACAAAAGCAGCAACATTATAACGCGCAACAATTTAATCAATGATGGCCGAATGACCATCCAATCTGTACGAAGAAAGCTATCAAAATAATTCAACAGAGCTCAATCTGCTGCGCAGACAGTCAAAAAATCAAAACAAACACACATGAGGGTTAACTTTCTTCACACTTTTAAATTGTTTTCATAAAAAAATGATGAATGCAAAAGCAAAAATTTTCATCAATTGGGAAAACTTTACAACAAGAAAGGCAGCATATGATAGAGATTTGGGGAACTTACAGAACTTTTACTCTGTTCAGGTGAAATGAAAGCAGAAAACTTTAGACACATTGGAAAATTTTTCGAAGGACTATGATAGATCAAACAAATGCAATTCACAACTCTTGATTACAAATATCAGACTATTACAAACATCGGAATTACAAATATCAGAATATCAGACAGATTTGTGAAATCTAATGATCTTAAACGCAAGTCAGACGAAATCAAAGCAGACAACTTTACAAACATTGGAATTTTTTGACGGATTATAATAGAACAGACAAATGGAAATCAGAACTCTTTTTTGCAAAGTGTAATTTTACTGAAGGCTTTAGCACTACACTTACTTTACAAAGAAAACTATTGTGCAGACATATTATCTAATAGAAATCACCAAAGCGGAGATCTCAATGGGATAGGCAACATTTGCCTAAAACAGTGTTCCGTTCAATACAATTTATGTACAATCAATCCATCATTGAGTTTATGTATCTCAAAGTACGATATACCCAGGATTTCAAGACTGTTCACCGGTGAGCCTAACCCGAGTGTTTAAAGACGCTGTTTTGCTTTATAGTGTATATAAGTGGGTCACAATTGCCAGTGGCGAATTCGGCAGAGAACGAAACTTAATAGACGAAGCTACGAGAAATAACTAAAAGTACCGACGTTCAATAGTAGTATTCTAGAGTTAACAAGACAATCTGTCCTAGCAAATACTTAAGTATTAGCTGCTTGTCGGACCGTCCAAGAGAAAGAGAGCTTATAAAAAATAAGATGATAAAAACTCAACTTACGCATGTCAGAGAATCAATTTCAACCTAGTTGTTACAGTAATATTGATTGGCTTTTTATATAGTGGTACTGCTGGACAAAACTAGCTGTAGACAATCTCAATTATCTCATGGCATTTTTCAGCGCACATCTTTCAAAGTGGGTTACGCCGTCAACCTACCATCCTTGGAGCCATAAAACCGATTTATGGACGAAATGGAAAACTCACCGTTGATGAAACTAAAAGAAAAGAAGATGGTTAATGAAATAAAGCGTATTAAAAGTTCTTGCGCCTATGTCAACTAGAATTGGCGAAATTCAATTGCTATAACAAATGGTTCTCAAAGTTTATGGACACTAAGTAAGTGAATGCTGCGGACCTTCAAAAGCACACTCAATTTCTGACAAAAACATTCATTTGCACAAAGATTATTTGTGCACAAGGATACATTTTGCAACGCCACCATCTGTCTGAGAAGCTACGGTGGCTCTAAATGTGAAATTGAGAATAATAATGCTCTCCGTGTGGTGCAAGGGATAATCGACGCCTATTTTGGGCATCATTAAATGAATGCTTTGTTGGCGTTCCTAGAGTCTAGTATCTTGCTTTGAATTTAAAACAAAATGTGTTTTCGCGATGATTTTTTTGTCTACCTTAAGACTTAAAATAAGGGGCTCATTTTTTCCGTAGGGTAGCACCATACAGTGGGGGTCGCAAGGGTTACTCAATATCATTTGCTTCTGCAAACTTCCTAGAAATCAGTCGATGGGGATACCATAGATGTAAGCATTTACACTTTCCCAAGAATTTGTTCACATTTCCGGTGGTATCATAATCATTCAAAACATGCTGGGAAAATTTTACACCTAATAATCTAACTCTAAGAATAGTTATCTAAATTCACCAATTTGGACAAAGATTGATTCTAAGCAGCTTTTCTTGACAATATATTTATATGAACTTTGTTACCAAAATAAAATTGCTTCTTTCTCGGTAATCTGTTTAATTAATCTTTCATTCTGTTAATTCTCACTAAGTTCAAGACTATAGTTTTGATCAATATTCTAACCTTCCCACTCAGACTTCAACTGATTATGTAGAGTTTGTTCCCATCAAAACAGTTCTGATTGTTTCCACCTTCGATACGGGTGTTACCACCCCAGCTGAGTGCTGTGCCTTGTCCATTAAGCTTGAAGTAATAGTGTGGCTGGACAGCATTCATGTGGCTGGACAGAATGGTGACTGTGAAAATGGTGTCTGGCCTCGTCTGCTTGGCCAGATACAGAAGTGATTTGACCAATTTTCTATAGATCCTCTGGTCCACCTCTTCGTCTCCGTTCTCTGTGTTCTGAATTTTTATGTTCAAATCAGCTCGAGTTCTCGAGGGTTTGCATTGCCGCAATTGAAACCGATCAAGCATTGTTTCTATGTAGCGTACTTGGTCGAATTTGACTTTGCCCTCTTCTCGTCTGATTCTTAGACCCAGAAACCATTGTGAGACTGATAAGAGATTTGAAGAATAGTCAGGCACATACAACGCATTTTTGAGTTCGCATTGGGATTCCCCTTTGTTTGAGGGCATGCTGATCTTCACACAGCTTCTGCCCATTACTCTGGAAGCCTCTCCGTTGGGATTTTTGACCACTGATTGAATGGGTACAAAGTCCAAGAATGCGTCGATGTTCGTCCTTATGTGATCTATACAACAACTGTCCCCTAGCAAACCTGCTGTCTTCCACTGGGTAAGAGCTGCCCAGTATTCTTCGCCTGGTGAAGCCAATGCTGGACCCATTGCCACTGACGCATGTTTGCTTCCATCTCTTTGTCTCTTGAATGCCCTGTTTTTGTGACCCTTCTCACCGCACTCTCTCTATTTTGCTGTCTCCTTCCTGCTGCAGTCCTTAGCAAAGTGTCAAGGTATCCCACCCACAAAGCAGTTTCCTTTCTTGGGTCCCTTCTTGAATTCACGCTTCAATGCCAGTGCCACTAGACCACGTTGTCCCTTGTGTCTCTGTGCTGTGCTCTCATGGAAATTCTGCAGCATTTTCCTCAACTCTGTTAAGTTGGCTGCCGGATGAAAGTGTTCCTGCATAACAGAACTTTCATACCGCATTGGCAGACCATTGAGGACCCAAGCCTTGAAGAGGGTCTCTGAGATTGCTTCCCATACTTTTTTAAGCCTTGTGAGCAACTCCTGTACTCTGATAAAGAGGCTATCCAAATCCTCAGAATCTTCGAGCTGCAGTCGAGCAAGCTGTGCCAACAAAGTCACCACTGTCGGCGTCTCCACACTCTGAAATCTCTTTAGGAAAAGCGTCCAAGCCTTTGCTCCATCTCAAAAGCCGTTATCGCTCACCAAGTCATGTCTCATCAACATGAGGGTTGTTGCATCTAAAGTCAGTGCCAGATGGCACCACACATTGTTCCATTTCTCCTGGATGTCTGCAACTTCCTTCTCATATGAATCCTTCAGCAACTTGTGGTTCTTCTTTTGATCATTGATTGACACATTGGCTAGTGGTGCAGGCTCATTGGGTTGCTCTTCTGGCCCAAGTAGTGATTTGTATAGTCCTCTTCTTCTGAATCATCGCCACAAATCTCGTGCTGCAGATTGAAAAGTCCTCTGCTTTTCCTTTATAGCTCAGCATCTTCACGGTCTGTTGATCCATCGTAGTTTGAGCAGCAAAACAATTGTCAAACGAAAAATAGGATTATGATTGTCACCAACAAATTATTTTTGTTTTAGAAATTAGTTTTATTACTTAGAAAAATAATGGGCTCATTATCTTTTGGGTTATGGGTTTTCGCAAGCGGATTAAAAAACGTTTTTAACTAAAATGAAAATTAGTTTGTCAAAATGAGAGAATAACAAAAATGATACATTACAGTAGGATTTTAAGATTTTCAGGACAGATATGATTATTAGCTCAAGATGGTGATTTGATTTTGGGGATGAAAAAAGAATAAAAAATCAGCTGTGTATATACCCATTATCAATGCGAGAAAGTCAAGATACAAATCTAATCTTAGCACCATGATTTACAGTGGGGGTCGCAGGGGTTACCCAATATGGTTTGCTTCTGCAATTTTCCCAGAAATCAGTCGCAGGGGACACCATAGATGGTATGCATTTACACTTTTCTAAGAATTTGTGGTATCCTAATCATTCAAAACGTGCTGGGAACAATTTACATCAAATAATCTCATTCTATGAATAGTTATCTAGATTCGCCAATTTGAACCGAATATTGATTCTAAACATCTTTTCTTGACGATTCATTTATATAAACTTTGTTACCAAAATCAATTTGCTCCTGTGTTTGTAATCTGGTAAGTTGAACTTTCTTTCTAATAATTCTCACTAAGTTCAGATCTATAGTTTGATCGATATTCTAACAAGATGATCTCAACATAGTAATGATATTTCGAGCCAGTTAACTCTCAAATCTAACAAACACGACTGCGCAAGGAAAAATACAGAAAGCTAAACCAAAAACCAACGGCTAATGCCGGACAATCCATAAAACTCTAAACAAAAAACAAACACAAATTTGTTCTATACAAACTGCAAAAATTTTTTTGCAGTGCTTATTCTGTATAATAATCTGGCGAAACGTGATAAACAAAGGTATCATAGAAAACAAATACAATTTCCACCCAATGAAAGAAGTACTACCTCTAAATTTCAAACAATATATCGAAATCCTCGGTGAGTTCAGCTGAGGAGTTTAAACTGAAAAAAAACGAGTTCACTAGGCGCTGAGGTACGTAAAATATATCTCTTCAGTTGCTAGAAGAAAAATCGTATTTCTCAGAGTTAAAAAGATTCTGATATCAAAGAAGAAGCGAGAAGATCAGCGCTTTCTATAAGATCTTCCAGCATCATCCGGATCCTCACAACGCCTGGCAATGAGGGACAATTGCTCTCAAAAACAGCAGACATCTTTTAATTTGTTTCAAAAAAAGCAGTCAAAATACAGGAAAATACTAAAAAACGACAGACCGGAAAAAAAATAAAGGCAAGCAAAGAACTAGGTAATTTACCTGCACTAATTTCTCCGTTGAATCCAGGATTTCTGTTATTTTTGAATAGGATTTTTAACTTACGTGTAGTTTTGTTTTTCTTGAAGTTTTGTGTTACTCGATAAAGGAACAGAAGTCTGTGGAATAAGTCACTCCACAAAGATATTTTTCTCAGAACAATTCTGCATTCAATTAAACAGGTTGCTTTGGATGGCTGAACACTGAATGTCAAAGTCCCTAGTGAGCATCATTGTAGACTAATACTGCTCTCTTCATATAAGATAAACACATACCCACAAAAACTACTTGAGCAAAGATTTAAATTTAAAGTCAATAATTGAAAACAATGCTCTTAAGATAAAAGAGCTGCATAAAGCAAGTGGAGAAACCTTTGAAGATATACAAACACGCAACGTAAATTTGTAGCAGTAACAGGACAATCAGTAGGTTGCCACGGCTAGTGAAAAACTCAGCACAGAACAGAACTCACTAGACCAAGCTACGAAAGCTACGAGAATAAAAAATATTGAAGTTCTATGTCAGTAGTATTCTAGAGTTCACAAGACAATATGTCCTAGCAAATGCTTTAAGTATTAGCAGCTTGTCGGACGGATACAATGTTGACGCCTGAAATCACAACGTTCTTTTTCTGACAGTATGTTCGATACTCAGTCTAGATTGATTCACTGAAGAACCCCTTATTAAATACGGAAGAGCTCCTATATCATGGAGAGGAATCTGACACATGAGAAGTATGATCAAAACGAAAGCAGAGGTTGTTGTTATCCCATTACGCATTTAAAATGGCTGCTTTTATGATGTAACCCAAACGTCTTAATGAAAAACAAAAAAACGAGTAATTGAAGACTCCCCAATCAAACGGCTGACAAATCTGCTGTTCATGGTCAAGTCAACCGGGGTACAATCTAACCCTGCCTCAATTCTAAAGGCCTTAAAAAGAAAACTCAGTCCTAGCAGCCTTAGAATGGAACTAATTGTTCTGGAACTAATCCTGCTTTGCGAGGATCACAGAAATCTTGATATTTATCTTTCAGAAGAATCAAAAGAATGAAAACTCACCTAAGGACGTGGAAATCGAAAAACAAATTTACGAACAATCAACAGAAATGCTCAGATCACCTTGCATCTCACACAACTATATCAGGCGGCTTTAAAGTAAGCTTCTATCATCCAAGAGAAAGTGAGCTGATAAAAAAATAAACTGATAAAAACTGAACATACGCATGTCAGAGAATCAATTTCATCCTAGTTGTTACAGAAACGCTGATTGGCTTTTTATATAGTGGTATTGCTGGACAAAACTAGCTGTAGAAAATCTCAATTATCTCATGGTATTTTTCGACGCACATCTATCAGAATGGGTTACGCCGTCAACCTCATATTTTCCATAACATCCTTGGAGCCGTAAAACCGATTTATGGAGGAAATGGAAAATTCACCGTTGAAACTAAAAGAACAGAAGATGTTTAATGAAATAAAGTGTATTAAAATTTCTTACGCCTATGTCAACTAGAATTGCCAAAATTGTACCGCTATAACAAATGGTTCTCAAAGTTTATGGACACTAAGTAAGTGAATGCTGCGGACCTTCAAAAGCACACACAATTTCTGACAAAAAACATTCATTTGCACAAAAATAATTTGTGCACAAAGATACATTTTGCAAGGCCACCATCTGTCTGAGAAGCTACGGTGGCTCTAAATGTGAAATTGAGAATGATAATGCTCTCCGTGTGGTGCAAGGGATGCTCGACGCCTATTTTGGGCATCATTAAATGAATGCTTTGGTGGCGTTCCTAGAGTCTAGTATGTTGCTTTGAATGTAAAACAAAATGTGTTTTCGCGATATTTTTTTTGTCTACCTTAAGACTTAAAATAAGGGGCTCATTTTTTCCGTAGGGTAGCACCATACAGTGGGGGTCACAAGGGTTACTCAATATGATTTGCTTCTGCAAACTTCCTAGAAATCAGTCGGCGGGGATACCATAGATGTAAGCATTTACACTTTCCCAAGAACTCGTTCAAATTTCCGGTGGTATCATAATCATTCAAAACATGCTGGGAAGATTTTACACCTAATAATCTAACTCTAAGAATAGTTATCTAAATTCACCAATTTGGACAAAGATTGATTCTAAGCAGCTTTTCTTGACAAAATATTTATATGAATTTTGTTACCAAAATTACTTTGCTTCTTTCTTGGTAATCTGGTTCATTAATCTTTTATTCTATTAATTCTCACTAAGTTCAAGACTATAGTTTGATCAATATTCTAACACTCCCACTCAGACTTGAACTGATTATGTGAGGTTTGTTCCCATCAGAACAGTTCTGAATGTTTCCACCTTCGATACGGGTAAGGATTTCGTTGTCGGCTGCCATTTTGTCAGTAGAAACATAATGAATTGAAATAGTCCAATCTTTCGTTTTGTCCCTAATGAAGTGAAATTTTGTCTCCATGCGTTTGCTCCTCTTGTGCATGACTGGGTTTTGGCACAATTTGAAACAACTCTGGTTGTCCTCTCCATTTGCTATTGGATGTTTCTGTTGGATGCCAGAAGTTGTTTCAGTTACAATGCTTCTTGAACTGCTGCTGCATTGCCCTGATATTCTGCTTTTGATAAAGAAGCACTAACTGTGGCCTGTTTTGTGACACCCCAGCTGAGTGCTGTGCCACGTCCATTAGGCTTGAAGTAATAGCCCGTTGTTGATTTTCTGTCGTTCACATCACCAGACCAGTCTGTATCACTTTCCCTCAGTAAATCATCACTAGCTTCTTTTGTGGAATTAAGTTTTAAACCGTTTGAACCTGAAGATATTGCAGAAGTTGTTCTCTGCATAGCCAGCGTTGATTGGTAGGTGCATTCATGTGGCTGGACGGAATGGTGACTGTGAAAATGATGTCTGGCCTCGTCTGCTTGGCCAGATACAGAATTGATCGGACCAAGCTTCTGTAGATCCTCTGGTCCACCTCTTTGTCTCCGTTCTCTGTGGTCTGAAATTTTATGTTCAAATCAGCTTAAGTTCTCGAGGGTTTGCATTCTCGCAATTGAAACCGATCAAGCATTGTTTCTATATAGCGTACTTGGTCGACTTTGACTTTGCCCTTTCCTCGTCTGATTCTTAGACACAGAAACCATTGTAATCTCCCTCTGTCTTCCATGTGGAATGTTGCCCCGAATGCCTTTTCGACAATTGAGATCACTGTCATGCTTCCTGATGCTACTATGATGTCGACAAACCATACGAAGGTGAAGGTGTGACCCCCTGTTTCTACTCTCGCGATCACGCAAAGAGCGTTCGTGCTTCTGGTGAACCCCTATCTCAGTTTGAAGTTTGCCAGTTCCTTTTACCAGTTGTTAGCTGCCTGTTTAAAAGCAAAAATTGATTTATTCAATCGACATACTAACTTCGCTCCGTCTGATCCTTGTTTTACCAACTCTTTTGGCTGTTGCAGATTCACCTGTTCCTCTATTGTTGAGTGCAGGAAAGCCGTCGTGATATCGAACTGGTGCATCTCATGGCCCTGCTCCGCTGATAGTTGAACTGAAATCCTTACAAGTAGGCCGAAAAGTCTCAAAGTAGTCCAGTCCTTCCACTTGTTTGAAGCATTTGGCCACATAGCGTGCTTTGTACATGTTGCCTTGACCGCTGGGTCCCAATTTCACTTTGTAGACCCATTGGCTACGTATGACATCCCTGTCTGTGGGTGGTCCACTGGTTTCCAAGTCTTGTTGTCTTGCAATGCATTGCCCTCGTCCTTCATTGCCAGTTGCCTCTGGTCCCAGTCGTCACCTTGCTTTGCTTCGTAGACTTTTTTGAGTTCCATATAGTTACCCTCAGTCACCGCAAGTTGGGATCTGCCTTCTCCAAAAAATTGCTGAACAATCCTTGCTCGTGTCCCCCGTCTGGGATCTGCCCTTTCCATTTGCTCCAGCGCCTCTTCAAAGAAGCCAACTGTCTCTGAATGAGAGATGTCCCCTGTGTCACTGTCGTCCTCCATCGACTCCGAGTCTCTGAGATTCCCTCTTGTTGCAAAACATTCTTCATCTAGTGCTGCTCCCTCAACATCAGAGGCATCTGGTCTCAATGCCATTTCTCAAGTGTTCACGCTCTCTGTGTCATGACACTCCTCTATTATTTTAGTAGACGTGCCCTGTTGCTCTTTGTTGTCATCGTCTTGATAACCGTCATCTGGGTGCCGGAGCCCTAGTCGCAATGACCCTTCATCTAGTAGGTCGGAAGTCTCTGTTGTCAGGGATTGAGCCCACTTCGGACTTCTTTATGATCACATCTCGAACTGCCGCCACCATTCGTGTATTGGGTATGTACACCAGGTCTACGTTGTCTCCTTCAGTGTAACCCACAAACTTTCCTCCCAGTGCTTTGGGTTCAAGTTTGCCGACATTTCTGTCCCTCTTCCTCATGAAGACTATGCAACCGAAAATAGATAATTAACTAATTGAAAGCTTAGGTTTTATACCTCGCATCAACTCTGCTGGGCATTCAACAACCATGTTCCTGATCCTTGTTGCGTGAAGATTTGCTTCTCCACACATCATCTTGGGAAGACCCACGTCAATGAGCAATCATTTTGCCATCTCCAACAATGTCATTTTGCACCTCTCAGCTATCCCATTTTGTTGTAGCGTCTCCAGTATGGTCTTCTCCTGTAGAATGCCTGCATCTAGACAGTACATCTTGAACTGCTCTGAAGAAAACTCCTTAGCTTCGTCTTGTCTCTGTGTCTTGGGTGTCCCCGCACTGATAAAAGACTACTTCACGCTGGCCAGTGCTTCACACTTTGCCTTAAGCAAGTCCACAAACACAAACTTCGTATTCTGGTCTGCAAAAACAATGCAGAACCGAAATCTTGATACTGACTCTAATGTGAAAGGTCCCATCATGTCTGTGAACACCCTCTCCAGCCTCTCTTCTGCTTGGATCTCTGCCACTCTTGGTACTGGAGTCTTTGTGATCTTTGCCAATCCGCACACATTGCATACATCATCCATTTCACCCACTGTCTCTGGTGCATTCCTGACCACATCCGCTTGATTCAAATGACCAATCGTCTTTGCCACTTCCTTGCACTGTCAGGTTTCACGCTGTTCGGAACTCATCTTGATTTCTAGAACGCCGCAGGGTAAGTGAAAAAATTATTTTCAAATATTAGTTTTACCCGAGTTCCCTTCTGGAGTTTCATGCAGCTATTTCTTTTCTCGAAGCTATGCCCCTACTCAGTGCATCTTGAGACTGATAAGAGGTTTGAAGAATAGTCAGGCACATACAAAGCATTTTTGAGTTCGCATTGGGATTGCCCTTTGCTTGAGGGCATGCAGATCTTCACACAGCTTCTGCCCATTACTCTGGAAGCCTCTCCGTTCGGATTTTTGACCACTGATTCAATGGGTTCAAAGTCTAAGAATGCATCCATGTTCGTCCTTATGAGATCTGTACAACAACTGTCCCCTAGCAAACCTGCTGTCTTCCACTGGGTGAGAGCTGCCCAGTATTCTTCGTCTGGTGAAGCCAATACTGGACCCATTGCCACTGATTCAAATTTGCTTCCATCTCTTTGTCTCTTGAATGCCCTGTATATGTAACCCTTCTCCCGCACTCTCTGTTTTGTGCTGTCCCCTTCCTCCTTCAGTATTTATACCGCATTGGCAGACCATTGAGGACCCGAGCCTTGAAGGGGGTCTCTGAGACTGCTTCCCCTACTTTTTGTAGCCTTGTGAGCAACTCCTGTACTCTGATAAGAGGCTATCCAAATCCTCAGAATCTTTGAGCTGCAGTCGAGCAAGCTGTGCCAACAAAGTCACCACTGTCAACGTCTTCAAACTCTGAAATCTTTCTAGGAAAAGCTTCCAAGCCTGTGCTTCATCTTCAATGCCGTCATCGCTCACCCAGTCATGTCTCATCACCATGAGGGTTGTTGCATCTAAAGTCAGTGCCAGATGGCACCCCACATTGTTCCATTTCTCCTTGATGTCTTCAACTTCCTTCTCATATGAATCCTTCAGCAACTTGTGGTTCTTCTTTTGATCATTGATTGACACATTGGCTAGTGGTGCAGGCTCATTGGGTTGCTCTTCAGGCCCAAGTAGTGATTTGTAAAGTCCCTTCTTCTGAATCATCGCCACAAATCTCGTGCTGCAGATTGGAAAGTCCTCTGCTTTTCCTGTATAATTCAGCATCTTCACGGTCTGTTGACCCATCGTAGTTTGAGCAGCAAAACAATTGTGAAACGAAAAATAGGATTATGATTGTCACCAACAATTTATTTTTGTTTTAGAAATTAGTTTTATTACTTAGTAAAATAATGGGCTCATTATCTTTTGGGTTATGGGTTTCCGCAAGCGGATTAAAAAACGTTTTTATCTAAAATGAAAATTAGTTTTTCAAAATGAGAGAATAACAAAAATGATATATTACAGTAGGATTTTAAGATTTTCAGGACAGATCTGATTATTAGCTCAAGATGATGATTTGATTTTGGGGATGAAAAAAGAATAAAAAATCAGCTGTGTGTTTACCCATTATCAATGCGTCAAGATAAAAATGTAATCTTAGCACCATGATTTACAGGGGGGTTGCAAGGGTTACCCAATATGGTTTGCTTCTGCAAATTTCCCAAAAATCAGTCGCAGGGGACACCATAGATGGTATGCATTTACACTTTTCTAAGAATTTGTGGTATCCTAATCATTCAAAACGTGCTGGGAACAATTTACATCAAATAATCTCACTCTATGAATAGTTATCTAGATTCACCAATTTGAACCAAATATTGATTCTAAGCACCTTTTCTTGACAATTCATTTATATAATTTTGTTACCAAAATCAATTTGCTCCTGTGTTGGTAATCTGGTAAGTTGAACTTTCTTTCTATTAATTCTCACTAAGTTCAGGTCTATAGTTTGATCGATTTTCTAACAAGATGATCTCAACAGAGTAATGATATTTTGAGCCAGTTATCTCTCAAATCTGACAAACACGACTTCGCAAGGAAAAAAAGAGAAAGCTAAATCAAACACTAGCGGCTAATGCCGGACATTTCATAAAACTCTAAACAAAAAACAAACACAAATTTGTTCTATACAAACTGCAAAAAGTTTTTTTTGCAATGTTTTTTCCATATAATAATCTGGCGAAATGTGATAAGAAAGGTATCAAAGAAAACAAATACAACTTCGACCCAATGGAAGAAGTATTACCTCTAATTTTCAAACAATGTATCAAAATCCTCGGTGAATTCAGCTGAGGAGTTTAAACTGAAGAAAAACGAGTTCACTAGGCGCTGAGGTACGTAAAATATATCTCTTCAGTTGCTAGAAAAAAATCGTATTTCTCAGAGTTAAAAAGATCCTGATATCAAAGAAGAAGCGAGAAGATCAGCGCTTTCTATACAAGATCTCCCTGCATCATTCGGATCCTCACAAAGTCAGGCAGTCGGCGAAAATAGCTCTCAAAAACAGCAGACGTCTCTTAGTTTGTTTCAGAACTGTCAAAGTACAGGAAAATACTAAAAAGCGACAGACCGGAAAAAAATAAAGACAAACAAAGAACTAGGTAATTTACCTGCACTAATTTCTCCGTTGAATCCAGGATTTCTGTTATTTTAGAATCGGATTATTAATTCACGTGTAGTTTTGTTTTTCTTAAAGTTTTGTGTTACTGGATAAGGGAACAGAAGTCTGTGGAATAAGTCACTCCACTAAGATATTTTTCTCAAAACAATTCTGCATTCAATTAAACAGGTTGCTTTGGATGGCTGAAATTTGATTGTCACAGTTCCTAATGAGCATCAACGTAGACTTATTCTGCTCTCTTCATATAAGATAAACACATACACACAAAAATTACTCGAGCAGAGATTTAAACTTCGAAAAGTTAATAATTAAAAACAATGCTCTTAAGATAAAAGAGCTGCATAAAGCAAGTGGAGAAATCTTCGAAGATATACAAACACGCAACGTAAAATTGTAGCAGTAACAGGACAATCAGTGGGTTGCCACAGCTAGTGACAAATGATTATTTGATCTTGGGGATGAAAAAAGAATCAAAAATCTGCTGTGTGTTTACCCATTACCAATGCGTCAAGATACAAATCTAATCTTGGCACCATGATTTACAGTGGGGGCCGCAAGGGTTACCCATTATGGTTTGCTTCCGCAAATTTCCCAGAAATCAGTCGCAGGGGACACCATAGATGGTATGCATTTACACTTTTCTAAGAGTTTGTGGTATCCTAATCATTCAAAACGTGCTGGGAACAATTTACATCAAATAATCTCACTCTATGAATAGTTATCTAGATTCACCAATTTGAACCAAATATTGATTCTAAGCACCTTTTCTTGACAATTCATTTATATAATTTTGTTACCAAAATCAATTTGCTCCTGTGTTGGTAATCTGGTAGGTTGAACTTTCTTTCTATTAATTCTCACTAAGTTCAGGTCTATAGTTTGATCGATATTCTAACAAGATGATCTCAACAGAGTAATGATATTTTGAGCCAGTTATCTCTCAAATCTGACAAACACGACTGCGCAAGTAATAATAGAGAAAGCTAAACCAAACACTAACGGCTAATGCCGGACAATTTATAAAACTCTAAACAAAAAACAAACACAAATTTGTTCTATACAAACTGCAAAAGTTTTTTGCAGTGCCTATTCCATATAATAATCTGGTGAAACGTGATTAACAAAGTTATCAAAGAAAACAAATACAACTTCCACACAATGGAAGAAGTACTACCTCTAATTTTCAAACAATGTATCAAAATCCTCGGTGAATTCAGCTGAGGAGTTTAAACTGAAAAAAAAGAGTTCACTAGGCGCTGAGGTACGTAAAATTTATATCTTCAGTTGCTAGAAAAAAAATGGTATTTCTCAGAGTTAAAAAGATCCTGATATCAAAGAAGAAGCGAGAAGATCAGCGCTTTCTATACAAGATCTCCCTGCATCATTCGGATCCTCACAAAGTCAGGCAATCGGCAAAAATTGCTCTCAAGAACAGCAGACGTCTCTTAGTTTGTTTCAGAACTGTCAAAAAACAGGAGAATACTAAAAAACGAAAGACCGGAAAAAAATAAAGACAAGCAAAGAACTAGGTAATTTACCTGCGCTAATTTCTCCGTTGAATCCAGGATTTCTGTTATTTTAGAATCGGATATTTAATTTACGTGTAGTTTTGTTTTTCTTAAAGTTTTGTGTTACTGGATAAGGGAACAGAATTTTGTGGAATAAGTCACTCCACTAAGATATTTTTCTCAAAACAATTCTGCATTCAATTAAACAGGTTGCTTTGGATGGCTGAAAACTGATTGTCACAGTTCCTAGTGAGCATCAACGTAGACTTATTCTGCTCTCTTCATATAAGATAAACACATACACACAAAAATTACTCGAGCGAAGATTTAAACTGCGAAAAGTCAATAATTAAAAACAATGCTCTTAAGATAAAAGAGATGCATAAAGCAAGTGGAGAAATCTTCGAAGATATACAAACACGCAACGTAAAATTGTAACAGTAACAGGACAATCAGTGGGTTGCCACGGCTAGTGACAAACTCAGCACAGAACAGAACTCACTAGACCAAGCTACGAAAATAAAACTAAATGTAGTGAAATTCTATATAAGTAGTTTTCCGGAGTTCAAAAGACAATCTGTCCTAGCAAAAGTTTTAAGTGTTAGCTGCTTGTCGGACCGATACAATGTTGACGCCTGAAATCACAATGTTCTTTCTGAAAAACTGGTCGATACAGTGAAAACTGTCTGATTGAGTGAAAACCAACATAATAAATACAGAAGAGCTCCTACACAATGGAAAGGAATCTGACACACGAAAAGTATGATCAAAACAAAAGCAGAGATATTTCTCATCCAATTATGCTTTTATAATGTTTGCTTGTATAACCTACCTCAAAACTCCTCATAGAAAACATAAAAACGAGCTTGCTGAAAACTTTAACTTATTGAAAACTCCTCAGTCCAAACGGCTGATAAATCTGTTATTACTTGTCGCTAGTAGTGTGAAAAAAGCGCTATCCAGACCAAAAACTCAACCCTAATGGGTATTCGTTTTTGTCTGAATAAGTGCCCCTTTTCCCCACTATTACATATGAATATCGCCAGACCAAAAACTCAACCCTAATGGGTATTCATTTTTGTCTGGATGAATGCCCCTTTTTCCCACTAATACATTTAAACATTAAAAAAACCAATCACAGGTCTTTGAGTAGAGCTTTTTTAACCCATAACCCCGCTAATATCACACAAACGCAAATTCCACATACTTCGCATTCCTTTTCTACTCAAATTATGCGCTTTGTTATGTGGAATTTTCGCCCATGCTAGTTATTTATTTTTTCTCTAAAAAACTATTATACTATATATTTTTTATTAAAAATAAGGCTAATAAAAGCTGAAAATAAGGCTAATAAAAGGGGTTTATGATAATGTTAAAAATAATGATAATGATAACGATAATGATAATGATAATGATAATGATAATGATAATGATAATGATAATGATAATGATAATGATAATGATAATGATAATGATAATGATAATGATAAAGATAAAGATAAAGATAATGATAATGATAATGATAATGATAACGATAATGATAGGACTGATGATAATATTAAAGATAGGACTTAAAATAATATTTAGTGATAAAGTCTATAACTTTATTAATGATAGTACTTGATAAAATTTAATGATAAAATCTATAATTTTAATAAAGATAAGACTTATAACAATATTAAACGATAGGACTTAAATAATATTAATGATAAAGTCTATAATATTATTAAGATAAGACTTATAAAAATATTAAAGATAGAGGATATAATATTAAAAAAGATCGGACCTGTAATAATATTTAATGACAGTGCCTATAATTTTATTAATGATAGTGGGGTTCATAAACAAAATTAATGATAAAAGTCTATAAAACTAAAAATCATAGGGTCTATAATATTATTAATGATAGGGTTTATAATAATATTAATGATAAGGTCTATAATATTGTTAAAGAAATGGCCTATAGTAATATTTAATGATATTGGGGTTTATAAATAATATTAATGATAGTGGGGTTTATATATAATATTAATGATAGAATTTTATAATATTATTAGTGATAGGTTTGAAAAAAGTTATATTAATGATAAAGGTCTATAATACTATTAATGATTGGGCCTATAATATCATTAAAGAGAGGTATTTATAAATAATATTAATGATAAAGGTCTGTAACATTTTTAAAGATAGGAAATATAAAATTTTTATTGATAGGACTTATAATAATATTAATGATAGGACTTTTAAAATTATTAAAGATAGGGCCTATAATATTATTAATGATAGGGTTCATAATAATAATAAAGATAGGGTTTATTATATTATTAAAGATAGGGCCTATAATATTATTAATGACAGGACTTACAATAATGATAATGAAGGGACTTAAAATATTTTGTAATCTAATCTTCTAATAATTTATCTACAACTATACCTTTTGCTTTTAATTTACAAATCATTATATAACATTTATAATACTCTGGTTCATCAGAATTATGAGTCTTTTGACCATGCGAGGGCACCAGGGCTTACTGCACCTTCACCGTATTTTGGATTATACTTAATAAATTCACCAACATTTTTTATCTCATCTGTGAAGCAGGCTTTCTCTTTAGCTGAATAAACACCTCTGGGTAAATATATTTCTTTATGAGACTTTTTTATATGACCCCTTAACCCACTAAAACTATATATAGAACAAAAGCAGAGATTTTTGTTATCCAATTATTCTTTTAGAATGGTTGCTTGTATAACCTACCCCAAAACTCCTCATAGAAAACATAAAAACAAGCCTGCTGAAAATTTTAATTTATTGAAAACTCCTCAGCCCAAACGGCTGACAAATCTGTTATTTCTTGTCGCTAGTAGTTTGAAAAAAGCGCTATCCAGACCAAAAACTCAACCCTAACGGGTATTCGTTTTTGTCTGAAAAAAAGTCCCTTTTCCCCACTATTACATATAAACACCGCCAGACAAAAAAACTAAACCCTAACGGGTATTCGTTTTTGTCTGGATATATGCCCCTTTTTCCCACTACTACATATAAACATTAAAAAAATCAATCACAGCTCTTTGAATAGAGCTTTTTTCAACCCATAACCCCTCTAATATCACACACACGCAAATTCCACATACTTCGCATTCCTTTTCTACTCAAATTGTGCGCTTTGTTATGTGGAATTTTCGCCCATAGTAGTTATTTATTTTTTCTCTAAAAAAATATTATATATATTTTTATTATAAGTAAGGCTAACAAAAGCTGAAAATAAGGCTAATAAAAGGAGTTTATGATAATGTTAAAGATAATGATAATGATAATGATAATGATAATGATAATGATAATGATAATGATAATGATAATGATAATGATAATGATAATGATAATGATATTGATAATGATAATGATAATGATAATGATAATGATAATGATAATGATAATGGTAATGATAATGATAATGATAATGATAATGATAATGATAATGATAAAGATAAAGATAATGATAACGATAATGATAATGATAACGATAATAATAGAACTTATGATATTATTAAGGATAGGACTTAGAATAATATTTAGTGATAAAGTCTATAACGTTATTAATGATAGGACTTATAATAATTTTTAAGGATAAAATCTACAATTTTAATAAAGATAAGACTTATAATAAAATTAAACGATAGGACTTAAATAATATTAATGATAAAGTCTATAATATTAATAGGATAAGACTTATAATAATATTAAAGATAAAGTATAAAATATTAAAAAGATAGGACCTGTAATAATATTTAATGATAGGGCCAATAATTTTATTAATGATAGTGGGGTTTATAAAAAATATTAATGATAAAAGTCTATAATATTAATAATCATAGGGTCTAAAATATTATTAATGATAAGGTTTATAATAATATTAATGATAAACTCTCTAATATTATTAAAGATATGGCCTATAGTAATATTTAATGATATTGGGGTTTAAAAATAATATTAATGATAGTGGGGTTTATAAATAATATTAATGATAGAATTTTATAATATTATTAGTGATAGGGTTGAAAAAAGTTATATTAATGATAAAGGTCTATAATACTATTAATGATTGGGCCTATAATATTATTAAAGAGAGGGGTTTATAAATAAAATTAATGATAAAGGTCTATAACATTATTAAAAATAGGGCCTATAAAATTTTTATTGAGAAGACTTATAATAATATTAATGATAGGACTTATAATATTCAGTAATCTAATCTTCTAATAATTTATCTACATCTATACCTTTTGCTTTTAATTTACAATTCATAATAACATTTATAATACTCTGGTTCATCAGAATTATGAGTCTTATGACCATGCGAGGGCACCAGGTTTTACCGCACCTTCACCGTATTTTGGATTATACTTAATAAATTCACCAACAGTTTTCATTTCATCTGTGAAGCAGGCTTTCTCTTTAGCTGAATAAACACCTCTGGGTAAATATATTTCTTTATGAGACTTTTTTATATGACCCTTTAACCCACTAAAACTATATATAGAACAAAAGCAGAGATTTTTGTTATCCAATTATGCTTTTAGAATGGTTGCTTGTATAACCTACCCCAAATTTCCTCACAGAAAACCTAAAAACGAGCTTGCTGAAAACTTCAACATATTGAAAACTTTTCAGCCCAAACGGCTGACAAATCTGTTATTCCTGGTTGCTATTGGTGGGACGAAAGGGCTATCCAGACCAAAAACTCAATCCTAACGGGTATTCGATTTTGTCTGAATAAATGCCCCCTTTTCCCACTATTACATATAAACATTGCCAGACCAAAAAATTCAACCTTAGCGAGTATCCGTTTTTGTCTGGATAGATGCCCCTTTTTGCCACTACAACATATAAACATTGAAAAAATCAATCACAGCTTTTTGAGTAGAGCTTTTTTCAACCCATAACCCGCTCATATCACACCCACGCAAATTCCACATACTTCTCATTTTTTTTCTACTCAAATTATGCGCTTTGTTATAATTTTTTTAATTAAAAATAAGGCTAATAAAAGCTGAAAACAAGGCTAATAAAATGAGTTTATGATAGTTTTAAAGATAATGATAATGATAATGATAATGATAATGATAATGATAATGATAATGATAATGATAATGATAATGATAATGATAATGATATTGATAATGATAATGATAATGATAATGATAATGATAATGATAATGATAATGATAGCGATAGTGATAATGATAATGATAATGATAATGATAATGATATTGATAATGATATTGATAATGATATGATAATGATAATGATAATGATAATGATAATGATAATGATAATGATAATGATTATGATAATGATAATGATATGATAATGATAATGATAATGATAATGATAATGATAATGATATTGATAATGATAATGATAATGATAATGATAATGATAATGATAATGATAATGATAGCGATAGTGATAATGATAATGATAATGATAATGATAATGATATTGATAGTGATAATGATAATGATAGGACTTATAATAATGTTAATTACAGGATTTAAAATAATATTTAGTGATCAAGTCTATAATATTATTAATGATAGGGCCTATAATATTATTAATGATGGTGGGGTTTATGAATATTATTAATGATAAAGGTCTATAATATTAATAATGATAGGGTCTATGATATTATTAATGATAGGGTTTATAATAATTGTAATGATAAGGTCTATAAATTTATTAGAGATATGGCCTATAATAATATTTAATGATATTGGGGTTTATAAATAATATTAATCATAGTGGGGTTTATAAATAATATTAATGATAGATTTTTATAATAATATTAGTTATAGGGTTTAAAAATTATAATAATGATGAAGGTCTATAATAATATTAATGATAGGGCCTATAATTTTACTAAAGAGAGGGGTTTATAAATTATATTAATGATAAGGGTCTATAACATTATTAAAGATAGGAAATATAAAATTTTTAATGATAGGACTTATAATAATATTAATGATAGGACTTATAAAATTATTAAAGATAGGGCCTATAATATTATTAATGATAGGGTTCATAATAAAAATAAAGATAGGGTTTATTATATTACTAAAGATAGGGCCTATAACATTATTAATGACAGGACTTATAATAATAATAATGATAGGACTTATAACATTTAGTAATCTAATCTTCTAATAATTTATCTACATCTATACCTTTTGCTTTCAATTTACAAATCATTATATAATATTTATAAAACTATGGTTCATCAGAATTATGAGTCTCTGACCATGCGAGGGCACCAGGGCTTACCGCCCTTTTACCGTATTTTGGATTAGACTTAATAAATTCACCAACAGTTTTTAATTCATCTGTGAAGCAGGCTTTCTCTTTAGCTGAAAAAACACCTCTGGGTAAATATATTTCTTTATGAGACTTTTTTATATGACCCTTTAACCCACTAAAACTACATATAGAAGAACAATATTCACACCTTACCTTTGTTGAATTACATTCTTTACATATTGACTTTTTTAATCAAAACTTGGTATTTCTTTTATAACTCTGCACCTATTTTATTTGATATATCAATTCTGTTATTAATATTAGTAAAAATAGAAGTAGGACTATAGTTAGAATTGGACTTTAACCATGTTAGGGGGTCAAGGCCTGAGGCTTTTTCATCATTAGAATTAGAATTGGCCTTGGCCAATGTTTCACTCTGGGATTAAAAATAGGATTAAAATTAGAATTAGAATCGTAAATATAATTCGATTCTAAAAAAATATAATTATATATCGGTAAATATGTTTCTTTATGAGACTTTTTATATGACCCTTTAACCCACTAAAACTATATATAGAACAAAAGCAGAGATTTTTGTTATCCAATTATGCTTTTAAAATGCTTGCTTGTATAACCTACCCCAAACCACCTCACAGAAAACCTAAAAACGAGCTTGCTGAAAACTTTAACTTATTGAAAACTCATCAGCCCAAACGGCTGACAATTCTGTTATTCCTGGTCGCTAGTAGTGGGAAAAAAGTGCTATCCGGACCAAAAATTCAATCCTAACGGGTATTCGATTTTGTCTGAATAAATGCCCCCTTTTCCCACTATTATATATGAACATTGCCAGACCAAAAACTCAAACCTAACGGGTATTCGTTTTTGTTTGGATAAATGCCCCTTTTTCCCACTACTACATATAAACATTAAAAAAATCAATCACAGCTCTTTGAGTAGAGCTTTTTTCAACCCATAACCCCCGCTAATATCACACACACGCAAATTCCACATACTTCGCATTCCTTTTCTACTCAAATTATGCGCTCTGTTATGTGGAATTTTCGCCCATGCTAGTTATTTAATTTTTTCTCAAAAAAATTATTATATTATAATTTTTTTAATTAATAAAAAAATCGTATTTCTCAGAGTTAAAAACATCCTGATATCAAAGAAGAAGCGAGAAGATCAGCGCTTTCTATACAAGATCTCCCTGCATCATTCGGATCCTCACAAAGTCAGGCAATCGGCGAAAATTGCTCTCAAAAACAGCAGACGTCTCTTAGTTGTTTCAGAACTGTCAAAATCTAGGAAAATACTAAAAAACGACAGACCGGAAAAAATTAAAGACAAGCAAAGAACTAAGTAATTTACCTGCACTAATTTCTCCGTTGAATCCAGGATTTCTGTTATTTTAGAATCTGATTTTTAATTCACGTGTAGTTTTGTTTTTCTTAAAGTTTTGTGTTACTGGATAAGGGAACAGAAGTCTGTGGAATAAGTCACTCCACTAAGATATCTTTCTCAAAACAATTCTGCATTCAATTAAACAGGTTGCTTTGGATGGCTGAACACTGAATGTCAAAGTCCCTAGTGAGCATCATTGTAGACTAATACTGCTCTCTTCATATAAGATAAACACATACCCACAAAAACTACTTGAGCAAAGATTTAAATTTAGAAAATTCAATAATTGAAAAAAGTGCTCTTAAGATAAAAGAGCTGCATAAAGCAAGTGGAGAAATCTTTGAAGATATACAAACACGCAACGTAAAATTGTAGCAGTAACAGGAAAATCAGTAGGTTGCCACGGCTAGTGACAAATGATGATTTGATCTTGGGGATGAAAGAAGAATAAAAAATCAGCTGTTTGTTTACCCATTATCAATGCGTCAAGATACAAATCTAATCTTAGCACCATGATTTACAGTGGGGGTCGCAAGGGTTACCCAATATGGTTTGCTTCTGCAAATTTCCCAGAAATCAGTCGCAGTGGACACCAGAGATGGTATTCATTTACACTTTTCTAAGAATTTGTGGTATCCTAATCATTCAAAACGTGCTGGGAATAATTTACATCAAATAATCTCACTCAATGAATAGTTATCTAGATTCACCAATTTGAACCGAATATTGATTCTAAGCACCTTTTCTTGACGATTCATATATATAAATTTTGTTACCAAAATCAATTTGCTCCTGTGTTGGTAATCTGATAAGTTGAACTTTCTTTCTATTAATTCTCACTAAGTTCAGGTCTATAGTTTGATCGATATTCTAACAAGATGATCTCAACCGAGTAATGATATTTTGAGCCAGTTATCTCTCAAATCTGACAAACACGACTGCGCAAGGAAAAATAGAGAAAGCTAAACCAAACACTAACGGCTAATGCCGGACAATTCATAAAACTCTAAACAAAAAACAAACACAAATTTGTTCTATACAAACTGCAAAAGTTTTTTTGCAGTGCCTATTCCAGATAGTAATCTGGCGAAACGTGATAAACAAAGGTATCAAAGAAATCAAATACAACTTCCACCCAATGGAAGAAGTACTACCTCTAATTTCAAACAATATATCGAAATCCTCGGTGAATTCAGCTGAGGAGTTTAAACTGAAAAAAAAAGAGTTCACTAGGCGCTGAGGTACGTAAAATATATATCTTCAGTTGCTAAAAAAATCGTATTTCTCAGAGTTAAAAGGATCCTGATATCAAAGAAGAAGCGAGAAGATCAGCGCTTTCTATAAGATCTTCCAGCATCATCCGGATCCTCACAACGCCTGGCAATGAGGGACAATTGCTCTCAAAAACAGCAGACATCTTTTAATTTGTTTCAAAAAAAGCAGTCAAAATACAGGAAAATACTAAAAAACGACAGACCGGAAAAAAAATAAAGGCAAGCAAAGAACTAGGTAATTTACCTGCACTAATTTCTCCGTTGAATCCAGGATTTCTGTTATTTTTGAATAGGATTTTTAACTTACGTGTAGTTTTGTTTTTCTTGAAGTTTTGTGTTACTCGATAAAGGAACAGAAGTCTGTGGAATAAGTCACTCCACAAAGATATTTTTCTCAGAACAATTCTGCATTCAATTAAACAGGTTGCTTTGGATGGCTGAACACTGAATGTCAAAGTCCCTAGTGAGCATCATTGTAGACTAATACTGCTCTCTTCATATAAGATAAACACATACCCACAAAAACTACTTGAGCAAAGATTTAAATTTAAAGTCAATAATTGAAAACAATGCTCTTAAGATAAAAGAGCTGCATAAAGCAAGTGGAGAAACCTTTGAAGATATACAAACTTCTCATTTTTTTTCTACTCAAATTATGCGCTTTGTTATAATTTTTTTAATTAAAAATAAGGCTAATAAAAGCTGAAAACAAGGCTAATAAAATGAGTTTATGATAGTTTTAAAGATAATGATAATGATAATGATAATGATAATGATAATGATAATGATAATGATAATGATAATGATAATGATAATGATAATGATATTGATAATGATAATGATAATGATAATGATAATGATAATGATAATGATAATGATAGCGATAGTGATAATGATAATGATAATGATAATGATAATGATATTGATAATGATATTGATAATGATATGATAATGATAATGATAATGATAATGATAATGATAATGATAATGATAATGATTATGATAATGATAATGATATGATAATGATAATGATAATGATAATGATAATGATAATGATAATGATATTGATAATGATAATGATAATGATAATGATAATGATAATGATAATGATAATGATAGCGATAGTGATAATGATAATGATAATGATAATGATAATGATATTGATAGTGATAATGATAATGATAGGACTTATAATAATGTTAATTACAGGATTTAAAATAATATTTAGTGATCAAGTCTATAATATTATTAATGATAGGGCCTATAATATTATTAATGATGGTGGGGTTTATGAATATTATTAATGATAAAGGTCTATAATATTAATAATGATAGGGTCTATGATATTATTAATGATAGGGTTTATAATAATTGTAATGATAAGGTCTATAAATTTATTAGAGATATGGCCTATAATAATATTTAATGATATTGGGGTTTATAAATAATATTAATCATAGTGGGGTTTATAAATAATATTAATGATAGATTTTTATAATAATATTAGTTATAGGGTTTAAAAATTATAATAATGATGAAGGTCTATAATAATATTAATGATAGGGCCTATAATTTTACTAAAGAGAGGGGTTTATAAATTATATTAATGATAAGGGTCTATAACATTATTAAAGATAGGAAATATAAAATTTTTAATGATAGGACTTATAATAATATTAATGATAGGACTTATAAAATTATTAAAGATAGGGCCTATAATATTATTAATGATAGGGTTCATAATAAAAATAAAGATAGGGTTTATTATATTACTAAAGATAGGGCCTATAACATTATTAATGACAGGACTTATAATAATTATAATGATAGGACTTATAACATTTAGTAATCTAATCTTCTAATAATTTATCTACATCTATACCTTTTGCTTTCAATTTACAAATCATTATATAATATTTATAAAACTATGGTTCATCAGAATTATGAGTCTCTGACCATGCGAGGGCACCAGGGCTTACCGCCCTTTCACCGTATTTTGGATTAGACTTAATAAATTCACCAACAGTTTTTAATTCATCTGTGAAGCAGGCTTTCTCTTTAGCTGAAAAAACACCTCTGGGTAAATATATTTCTTTATGAGACTTTTTTATATGACCCTTTAACCCACTAAAACTACATATAGAAGAACAATATTCACACCTTACCTTTGTTGAATTACATTCTTTACATATTGACTTTTTTAATCAAAACTTGGTATTTCTTTTATAACTCTGCACCTATTTTATTTGATATATCAATTCTGTTATTAATATTAGTAAAAATAGAAGTAGGACTATAGTTAGAATTGGACTTTAACCATGTTAGGGGGTCAAGGCCTGAGGCTTTTTCATCATTAGAATTAGAATTGGCCTTGGCCAATGTTTCACTCTGGGATTAAAAATAGGATTAAAATTAGAATTAGAATCGTAAATATAATTCGATTCTAAAAAAATATAATTATATATCGGTAAATATGTTTCTTTATGAGACTTTTTATATGACCCTTTAACCCACTAAAACTATATATAGAACAAAAGCAGAGATTTTTGTTATCCAATTATGCTTTTAAAATGCTTGCTTGTATAACCTACCCCAAACCACCTCACAGAAAACCTAAAAACGAGCTTGCTGAAAACTTTAACTTATTGAAAACTCATCAGCCCAAACGGCTGACAATTCTGTTATTCCTGGTCGCTAGTAGTGGGAAAAAAGTGCTATCCGGACCAAAAATTCAATCCTAACGGGTATTCGATTTTGTCTGAATAAATGCCCCCTTTTCCCACTATTATATATGAACATTGCCAGACCAAAAACTCAAACCTAACGGGTATTCGTTTTTGTTTGGATAAATGCCCCTTTTTCCCACTACTACATATAAACATTAAAAAAATCAATCACAGCTCTTTGAGTAGAGCTTTTTTCAACCCATAACCCCCGCTAATATCACACACACGCAAATTCCACATACTTCGCATTCCTTTTCTACTCAAATTATGCGCTCTGTTATGTGGAATTTTCGCCCATGCTAGTTATTTAATTTTTTCTCAAAAAAATTATTATATTATAATTTTTTTAATTAATAAAAAAATCGTATTTCTCAGAGTTAAAAACATCCTGATATCAAAGAAGAAGCGAGAAGATCAGCGCTTTCTATACAAGATCTCCCTGCATCATTCGGATCCTCACAAAGTCAGGCAATCGGCAAAAATTGCTCTCAAAAACAGCAGACGTCTCTTAGTTGTTTCAGAACTGTCAAAATCTAGGAAAATACTAAAAAACGACAGACCGGAAAAAATTAAAGACAAGCAAAGAACTAAGTAATTTACCTGCACTAATTTCTCCGTTGAATCCAGGATTTCTGTTATTTTAGAATCTGATTTTTAATTCACGTGTAGTTTTGTTTTTCTTAAAGTTTTGTGTTACTGGATAAGGGAACAGAAGTCTGTGGAATAAGTCACTCCACTAAGATATCTTTCTCAAAACAATTCTGCATTCAATTAAACAGGTTGCTTTGGATGGCTGAACACTGAATGTCAAAGTCCCTAGTGAGCATCATTGTAGACTAATACTGCTCTCTTCATATAAGATAAACACATACCCACAAAAACTACTTGAGCAAAGATTTAAATTTAGAAAATTCAATAATTGAAAAAAGTGCTCTTAAGATAAAAGAGCTGCATAAAGCAAGTGGAGAAATCTTTGAAGATATACAAACACGCAACGTAAAATTGTAGCAGTAACAGGAAAATCAGTAGGTTGCCACGGCTAGTGACAAATGATGATTTGATCTTGGGGATGAAAGAAGAATAAAAAATCAGCTGTTTGTTTACCCATTATCAATGCGTCAAGATACAAATCTAATCTTAGCACCATGATTTACAGTGGGGGTCGCAAGGGTTACCCAATATGGTTTGCTTCTGCAAATTTCCCAGAAATCAGTCGCAGTGGACACCAGAGATGGTATTCATTTACACTTTTCTAAGAATTTGTGGTATCCTAATCATTCAAAACGTGCTGGGAATAATTTACATCAAATAATCTCATTCAATGAATAGTTATCTAGATTCACCAATTTGAACCGAATATTGATTCTAAGCACCTTTTCTTGACGATTCATATATATAAATTTTGTTACCAAAATCAATTTGCTCCTGTGTTGGTAATCTGATAAGTTGAACTTTCTTTCTATTAATTCTCACTAAGTTCAGGTCTATAGTTTGATCGATATTCTAACAAGATGATCTCAACCGAGTAATGATATTTTGAGCCAGTTATCTCTCAAATCTGACAAACACGACTGCGCAAGGAAAAATAGAGAAAGCTAAACCAAACACTAACGGCTAATGCCGGACAATTCATAAAACTCTAAACAAAAAACAAACACAAATTTGTTCTATACAAACTGCAAAAGTTTTTTTGCAGTGCCTATTCCAGATAGTAATCTGGCGAAACGTGATAAACAAAGGTATCAAAGAAATCAAATACAACTTCCACCCAATGGAAGAAGTACTACCTCTAATTTCAAACAATATATCGAAATCCTCGGTGAATTCAGCTGAGGAGTTTAAACTGAAAAAAAAGAGTTCACTAGGCGCTGAGGTACGTAAAATATATATCTTCAGTTGCTAAAAAAATCGTATTTCTCAGAGTTAAAAGGATCCTGATATCAAAGAAGAAGCGAGAAGATCAGCGCTTTCTATAAGATCTTCCGGCATCATCCGGATCCTCACAAAGTCAGGCAATCGGCGAAAATTGCTCTCAAAAACATTAGACGTCTCTTAGTTTGTTTCAGAACTGTCAAAATCTATGAAAATACTAACAAAACGACAGACCGGAAAAAAATAAAGACAAGCAAAGAACTAAGGAATTTACCTGCACTAATTTCTCCGTTGAATCCACGATTTCTGTTATTTTAGAATCGGATTTTTAATTCACGTGTAGTTTTGTTTTTCTTAAAGTTTTGTGTTACTGGATAAGGGAACAGAAGTCTGTAGAATAAGTCACTCGACTAAGATATTTTTCTCAAAACAATTCTGCATTCAATTAAACAGGTTGCTTTGGATGGCTGAAAACTGATTGTCATAGTTCCTAGTGAGCATCAACGTAGACTTATTCTGCTCTCTTCATATAAGATAAACACATTCACACAAAAATTACTCGAGCGAAGATTTAAACTTCGAAAAGTCAATAATTAAAAACAATGCTCTTAAAATAAAAGAGCTGCATAAAGCAAGTGGAGAAATCTTCGAAGATATACAAACACGCAACGTAAAATTGTAGCAGTAACAGGACAATCAGTGGGTTGCCATGGCTAGTGACAAATGATGATTTGATTTTGGGGATGAAAAAAGAATCAAAAATCAGCTGTGTGTTTACCCATTATCAATGCGTCAAGATACAAATCTAATCTTAGCACCATGATTTACAGTGGGAGTCGCAAGGGTTACCCAATATGGTTTGCTTCTGCAAATTTCCCAGAAATCAGTCGCAGGGGACACCAGAGATGTTATGCATTTATACTTTTCTAAGAATTTGTGGTATCCTAATCAATCAAAACGTGCTGGGAATAATTTACATCAAATAATCTCACTCTATGAATAGTTATCTAGATTCACCAATTTGAACCGAATATTGATTCTAAGCACCTTTTCTTGACGATTCATTTATATAAACTTTGTTACCAAAATCAATTTGCTCCAGTGTTGGTAATCTGGTAAGTTGAACTTTCTTTCTATTAATTCTCACTAAGTTCAGGTCTATAGTTTGACCGATATTCTAACAAGATGATCTCAACAGAGTAAAGATATTTTGAGCCAGTTATCTCTCAAATCTGACAAACACGACTGCGCAAGGAAAAATAGAGAAAGCTAAACCAAACACTAACGGCTAATGCCGGACAATTCATAAAACTCTAAACAAAAAACAAACACAAATTTGTTCTATACAAACTGCAAAAGCTTTTTTGCAGTGCCTATTCCAGATAATAATCTGGCTAAACATGATAAACAAAGGTATCAAAGAAAACAAATGCAACTTCCACCCAATGGAAGAAGTATTACCTATAATTTTCAAACAATATATCGAAATCCTCGGTGAATTCAGCTGAGGAGTTTAAACTGAAAAAACGAGTTCACTAGGCGCTGAGGTACGTAAAATATATCTCTTCAGTTGCTATAAAAAAACGTATTTCTCAGAGTTAAAAAGATCCTGATATCAAAGAAGACGCGAGAAGATCAGCGCTTTCTATACAAGATCTCCCTGCATCATTCGGATCCTCACAGAGTCAGGCAATTGGCAAAAATTGCTCTCAAAAACAGCAGACGTCTCCTAGTTTGTTTCAGAACTGTCAAAATACATGAAAATACTAAAAAACGAAAGACCGGAAAAAAAATAAAGACAAGCAAAGGACTAGGTAATTTACCTGCACTAATTTCTCCGTTGAATCCAGGATTTCTGTTATTTTAGAATCGGATTTTTAATTCACGTGTAATTTTGTTTTTCTTAAAGTTTTGTGTTACTGGATAAGGGAACAGAAGTCTGTGGAATAAGTCTCTCCACTAAGATATCTTTCTCAAAACAATTCTGCATTCAATTAAACAGGTTGCTTTGGATGGCTGAACACTGAATGTCAAAGTCCCTAGTGAGCATCATTGTAGACTAATACTGCTCTCTTCATATAAGATAAACACATACCCACAAAAACTAATTGAGCAAAGATTTAAATTTAGAAAAGTCAATAATTGAAAACAATGCTCTTAAGATAAAAGAGCTGCATAAAGCAAGTGGAGAAACCTTTGAAGATATACAAACACGCAACGTAAATTTGTAGCAGTAACAGGACAATCAGTAGGTTGCCACGGCTAGTGAAAAACTCAGCACAGAACAGAACTCACTAGACCAAGCTACGAAAGCTACGAGAATAAAAAATATTGAAGTTCTATGTCAGTAGTATTCTAGAGTTCACAAGACAATATGTCCTAGCAAATGCTTTAAGTATTAGCAGCTTGTCGGACGGATACAATGTTGACGCCTGAAATCACAACGTTCTTTTTCTGACAGTATGTTCGATACTCAGTCTAGATTGATTCACTGAAGAACCCCTTATTAAATACGGAAGAGCTCCTATATCATGGAGAGGAATCTGACACATGAGAAGTATGATCAAAACGAAAGCAGAGGTTGTTGTTATCCCATTACGCATTTAAAATGGCTGCTTTTATGATGTAACCCAAACGTCTTAATGAAAAACAAAAAAACGAGTAATTGAAGACTCCCCAATCAAACGGCTGACAAATCTGCTGTTCATGGTCAAGTCAACCGGGGTACAATCTAACCCTGCCTCAATTCTAAAGGCCTTAAAAAGAAAACTCAGTCCTAGCAGCCTTAGAATGGAACTAATTGTTCTGGAACTAATCCTGCTTTGCGAGGATCACAGAAATCTTGATATTTATCTTTCAGAAGAATCAAAAGAATGAAAACTCACCTAAGGACGTGGAAATCGAAAAACAAATTTACGAACAATCAACAGAAATGCTCAGATCACCTTGCATCTCACACAACTATATCAGGCGGCTTTAAAGTAAGCTTCTATCATCCAAGAGAAAGTGAGCTGATAAAAAAATAAACTGATAAAAACTGAACATACGCATGTCAGAGAATCAATTTCATCCTAGTTGTTACAGAAACGCTGATTGGCTTTTTATATAGTGGTATTGCTGGACAAAACTAGCTGTAGAAAATCTCAATTATCTCATGGTATTTTTCGACGCACATCTATCAGAATGGGTTACGCCGTCAACCTCATATTTTCCATAACATCCTTGGAGCCGTAAAACCGATTTTTGGAGGAAATGGAAAATTCACCGTTGATGAAACTAAAAGAACAGAAGATGGTTAATGAAATAAAGTGTATTAAAATTTCTTACGCCTATGTCAACTAGAATTGCCAAAATTCAACCGCTAAAACAAATGGTTCTCAAAGTTTATGGACACTAAGTAAGTGAATGCTGCCCTCCTTCAAAAGCACACTCAATTTCTGACAAAAAACATTCATTTGCACAAAAATAATTTGTGCACAAAGATACATTTTGCAACCCCACCATCTGTCTGAGAAGCTACGGTGGCTCTAAATGTGAAATTGAGAATGATAATGCTCTCCGTGTAATCTTCGAAGATATACAAACACGCAACGTAAAATTGTAACACTAACAGGACAATCAGTGGGTTGCCACGGCTAGTGACAAACTCAGCACAGAACAGAACTCACTAGACCAAGCTACGAAAATAAAACTAAATGTACTGAAATTCTATATAAGTAGTTTTCCGGAGTTCAAAAGACAATCTGTCCTAGCAAAAGTTTTAAGTGTTAGCTGCTTGTCGGACCGATACAATGTTGACGCCTGAAATCACAATGTTCTTTCTGAAAAACTGTTCGATACAGTGAAAACTGTCTGATTGAGTGAAAACCAACATAATAAATACAGAAGAGTTCCTACACAATGGAAAGAGCTCCTACACAATGGAAAGGATCACACGAAAAGTATGATCAAAACAAAAGCAGAGATTTTTGTTATCCAATTATGCTTTTATAATGTTTGCTTGTATAACTTACATCAAACTCCTCATAGAAAACATAAAAACGAGCTTGCTGAAAACTTTAACTGATTGAAAACTCCTCAGCCCAAACGGCTGACAAATCTGTTATTCCTTGTCGCTAGTAGTGGGAAAAAAGCGCTATCCAGACCAAAAACTCAACCCTAATGGGTATCCGTTTTTGTCTGAATAAATGCCCCTTTTCCCCACTATTACATATGAATATCGCCAGACCAAAAACTCAACCCTAATGGGTATTCGTTTTTGTCTGGATGAATGCCCCTTTTTCCCACTAATACATTTAAACATTAAAAAAACCAATCACAGGTCTTTGAGTAGAGCTTCTTTAACCCATAACCCCGCTAATATCACACAAACGCAAATTCCACATACTTCGCATACCTTTTCTACTCAAATTATGCGCTTTGTTATGTGGAATTTTCGCCCATGCTAGTTATTTATTTTTTCTCTAGAAAACTATTATTTTATATATTTTTTATTGAAAATAAGGCTAACAAAAGCTGAAAATAAGGCTAGTAAAAGGGGTTTATGATAAGGTTAAAGATAATGATAATGATAATGATAAGGATAATGATAATGATAATGATAATGATAATGATAATGATATTGATAATGATAATGATAATGATAATGATAATGATAATGATAATGATAATGATAATGATAATGATAATGATAATGACAATGATAATGATAATGATAATGATAATGATAAAGATAAAGATAAAGATAATGATAATGATAATGATAATGATAACAATAATGATAGGACTTATGATAATATTAATGATAGGACTTAAAATAATATTTAGTGATAAAGTATAACTTTATTAATGATAGGACTTATAATAAAATTTAATGTTAAAATCTATAATTTTAATAAAGATAAGACTTATAACAATATTAAACGATAGGAGTTAAAAAATATTAATGATAAAGTCTATAATATTAATAAGATAAGACTTATAAAAATATTAAAGATAAAGGATATAATATTTAAAAAGATAGGACCTGTAATAAAATTTAATGACAGGGCCTATAATTTTATTAATGATAGTGGGGTTTATATATAATATTAATGATAAAAGTCTATAAAATTAAAAATCATAGGGTCTGTAATATTATTAAGGATAGGGTTTATAATAACATTAATGATAAGGTCTCTAATATAATTAAAGATATGGCCTATAGTAATATTTAATGATATTGGTGTTTATAAATAATATTAATGATAGTGGGGTTTCTAAGTAATATTAATGATAGAATTTTATAATATTATTAGTGATAGGGTTGAAAAAAGTTATATTAATGATAAAGGTCTATAATACTATTCATGATTGGGCCTATAATTTTTATTAAAGAGGTGAATTTATAAATAATATTAATGATAAAGGTCTGTAACATTATTAAAGATAGGGCCTATAAAATTTTTAATGAGAAGACTTATAATAATATTAATGATAGGACTTATAAAATTATTAAAGATAGGGCCTATAATATTGTTAATCATAGGGTTCATAATAATAACAAAGATAGGGTTTATAATATTACTAAAGATAGGGCCTATAAAATTATTAATGACAGGACTTATAATAATAATAATAATGATGGGAATTATAATATTTAGTAATCTAATCTTCTAATAATTATCTAAATCTATACCTTTTGCTTTTAATTTACAAATCATTATATAACATTTATAATACTCTGGTTCATCAGAATTATCAGTCTCATGACCATGCGAGGTCACCGGGGCTTACCGCACCTTCACCGTATTTTGGATTATACTTAATAAATTCACCAACAGTTTTTAGTTCATCCGTGAAGCAGGCTTTCTCTTTAGCTGAATAAACACCTCTGGGTAAATATATTTCTCTATGAGACTTTTGTATATGACCCTTTAACCCACTGAAACTATATATAGAACAAAAGCAGAGATTTTTGTTATCCAATTATGCTTTTAGAATGGTTGCTTGTATAACCTACCCCAAAACTCCTCTTAGAAAACATAAAAACAAGCTTGCTGAAAACTTTAACTTATTGAAAACTCCTCAGCCCAAACGGCTGACAAATCTGTTATTCCTTGTCGCTAGTAGTGGGAAAAAAGCGCTATCCAGACCAAAAACTCACCCCTAACGGGTATTCGTTTTTGTCTGAATAAGTGCCCCTTTTCCCCACTATTACATATAAACATCGCCAGACCAAAAACTCAACCCTAACGGGTATTCGTTTTTGTCTGGATAAATGCCCCTTTTTCCCACTACTACATATAAACATTAAAAAAATCAATCACAGCTCTTTGAGTAGAGTTTTTTTCAACCCATAACCCGCTAATATCACAAACACGCAAATTCCACATACTTCGAATTCCTTTTCTACTCAAATTATGCGCTTTGTTATGTGGAAATTTCGCCCATGCTAGTTATTTATTTTTTCTCTAAAAAATATTAAATATATTTTTATTAAAGTTAAGGCTAACAAAAGCTGAAAATAAGGCTAATAAAAGGGGTTTATGATAATGTTAAAGATAACGATAATGATAATGACAATGATAATGATAATGATAATGATAATGATAATGATAATGATAATGATAATGATAATGATAATGATAATGATAATGATAATGATAATGATAATGATAATGATAATGATAATGATAATGATAATGATAATGATAATGATAATGATAATGATAAAGATAAAGATAAAGATATTGATAATGATAATGATAATGATAACGATAATGATAGGACTTATGATAATATTAATGATAGGACTTAAAATAATATTTAGTGATAAAGTCTATAACTTTATTAATGATAGGACTTATAATAAAATTTAATGATAAAATCTATATTTTTAATAAAGATAAGACTTATAACAATATTAAACGATAGGAGTTAAAAAATATTAATGATAAAGTCTATAATATTAATAAGATAAGACTTATAACAATATTAAAGATAAAGGATATAATATTTAAAAAGATAGGACCTATAATAAAATTTAATGACAGGGCCTATAATTTTATTAATGATAGTGGGGTTTATATATAATATTAATGATAAAAGTCTATAAAATTAAAAATCATAGGGTCTGTAATATTATTAATGATAGGGTTTATAATAACTTTAATGATAAGGTCTCTAATATTATTAAAGATATGGCCTATATTAATATTTAATGATATTGGTGTTTATAAATAATATTAATGATAGTGGGGTTTATAAGTAATATTAATGATAGAATTTTATAATATTATTAGTGATAGGGTTGAAAAAAGTTATATTAATGATAAAGGTCTATAATACTATTCATGATTGGGCCTATAATTTTATTAAAGAGATATATTTATAAATAATAATAATGATAAAGGTCTGTAACATTATTAAAGATAGGGCCTATAAAATTTTTAATAAGAAGACTTATAATAATATTAATGATAGGACTTATAAAATTATTAAAGATAGGGCCTATAATATTGTTAATCATAGGGTTCATAATAATAACAAAGATAGGGTTTACAATATTACTAAAGATAGGGCCTATAAAATTATTAATGACAGGACTTATAATAATAATAATGATGGGAATTATAATATTTAGTAATCTAATCTTCTAATAATTATCTAAATCTATACCTTTTGCTTTTAAATTACAAATCATTATATAACATTTATAATACTCTGGTTCATCAGAATTATGAGTCTCATGACCATGCGAGGTCACCGGGGCTTACCGCACCTTCACCGTATTTTGGATTATAGTTAATAAATTCACCAACAGTTTTTAGTTCATCCGTGAAGCAGGCTTTCTCTTTAGCTGAAAAACACCTCTGGGTAAATATATTTCTCTATGAGACTTTTGTATATGACCCTTTAACCCACTGAAACTATATATAGAACAAAAGCAGAGATTTTTGTTATCCAATTATGCTTTTAGAATGGTTCCTTGTATAACCTACCTCAAACCTCCTCACAGAAAACCTAAAAACGAGCTTGCTGAAAACTTCTACTTATTGAAAACTCCTCAGCCCAAACGGCTGACAAATCTGTTATTCCTTGTCGCTAGTAGTGGGAAAAAAGCGCTATCCAGACCAAAAACTCAACCCTAACGGGTATTCGTTTTTGTCTGAATAAGTGCCCCTTTTCCCCACTATTACATATAAACATCGCCAGACCAAAAACTCAACCCTAACGGGTATTCGTTTTTGTCTGGATAAATGCCCCTTTTTCCCACTACTACATATAAACATTGAAAAAATCAATCACAGCTCTTTGAGTAGAGTTTTTTTCAACCCATAACCCCGCTAATATCACACACACGCAAATTCCACATACTTCGCATTCCTTTTCAACTCAAATTATGCGCTTTGTTATGTGGAATTTTCGCCCATGCTAGTTATTTATTTTTTCTCTAAAAAAATTTTATATAAATTTTTATTAAAATTAAGGCTAACAAAAGCTGAAAATAAGGCTAATAAAAGGGGTTTATGATAATGTTGAAGATAATGATAATGATAATGATAATGATAATGATAATGATAATGATAATGATAATGATAATGATAATGATAATGATGATGATAATGATAATGATAATGGTAATGATATTGATAATGATAATGATAATGATAATGATAAAGATAAAGATAATGATAACGATAATGATAATGATAACGACAATGATAGGACTTATGATATTATTAATGATAGCACTTAGAATAATATTTAGTGATAAAATCTATAACGTTATTAATGATAGGACTTATAATAATATTTAAGGATAAAATCTACAATTTTAATAAAGATAAGACTTATAATAAAATTAAACGATAGGACTTAAATAATATTAATGATAAAATCTATAATATTAATAGGATAAGACTTATAATAATATTAAAGATAAAGTATAAAATATTAAAAAGATAGGACCTGTAATAATATTTAAAGATAGGGCCTATAATTTTATTAATGATAGTGGGGTTTAGAAATAATAGTAATGATAAAAGTCTATAATATTAATAATCATAGGGTCTATAATATTATTAATTATAGGGTTTATAATAATATTAATGATAAACTCTCTAATATTATTAAAGGTATGGCCTATAGTAATATCTAATGATATTGGGGTTTAAAAATCATATTAATGATAGTGGGGTTTATAAATAATATTAATGATAGACTTTTATAATATTATCAGTGATAGGGTTGAAGAAAGTTATATTAATGATAAAGGTCTATAATACTATTAATGATTGGGCCTATAATATTAATAAAGAGAGGGGTTTATAAATAAAATTAATGATAAAGGTCTATAACATTATTAAAAATAGGGCCTATAAAACTTTTATTGAGAAGACTTATAATAATATTAATGATAGGACTTATAATATTTAGTAATCTAATCTTCTAATAATTTATCTACATCTATACCTTTTGCTTTTAATTTACAAATCATTATAACATTTATAATACTCTGGTTCATCAGAATTATGAGTCTTATGACCATGCGAGGGCACCAGGTTTTAGCGCACCTTCACCGTATTTTGGATTATACTTAATAAATTCACCAACAGTTTTTATTTCATCTGTGTAGCAGGCTTTCTCTTTAGCTGAATAGACACCTCTGGGTAAATATATTTCTTTATGAGACTTTTTTATATGATCCTTTAACCCACTAATACTATATATAGAACAAAAGCAGAAATTTTGTTGTTATCCAATTATGCTTTTAGAATGGTTGCTTGTATAACCTACCCCAAACCTCTTCACAGAAAACTTAAAAACGAGCTTGCTGAAAACTTCAACTTATTGAAAACTCTTCAGCCCAAACGGCTGACAAATATGTTATTCCTGGTTGCTAGTGGTGGGACAAAAGGGCTATCCAGACCAAAAACTCAATCCTAACGGGTATTCGATTTTGTCTGAATAAATGCCCCCTTTTCCCACTATTACATATAAACATTGCCAGACCAAAAACTCAACCCTAACGGGTATCCGTTTTTGTCTGGATAAATGCCCCTTTTTCCCACTACTACATATAAACATTAAAAAAAACCAATCACAGCTCTTTGAGTAGAGCTTTTTTCAACCCATAACCACGCTAATATCACACACACGCAAATTCCACATACTTCGCATTCCTTTTCTACTCAAATTATGCGCTTTGTTATGTGGAATTTTCGCCCATGCTAGTTATTTAAATTTTTCTCTAAGAAATTATTATATCATAATTTTTTTAATTAAAAATAAGGCTAATAAAAGCTGAAAATAAGGCTAATAAAAGGAGTTTATGATAGTGTTAAAGATAATGATAATGATAATGATAATGATAATGATAATGATAATGATAATGATAATGATAATGATAATGATAATGATAATGATAATGATAATGATAATGATAATGATATTGATAATGATAATGATAATGATAATGATAATGATAATGATAATGATAATGATAGTGATAATGATAATGATAATGATAATGATAATGATAATGATAATGATAAAGATAATGATAATGGTAATGATAATGATAATGATAATGATAATGATAATGATAATGATAATGATAATGATAATGATAACGATAATGATAGGATTTATAATAATGTTAATTACAAGATTTAAAATAGTATTTAGTGATCAAGCCTATAATATTATTAATGATAGGACTTATAATAATATTTTATAATAAAATCTATAATTTTAATAAAGATAAGACTTATAATAATATTAAACGATAAAACTTAAATAATATTAATGATAAAGTCTATCATATTAATAAGATAAGACTTATAATAATATTAAAGATAAAGTCTATAATATTAATAAAGATAGGACCTATAATAATATTTAATGATAGGGCCTATAATTTTATTAATGATAGTGGGGTTTATAAATAATATTAATGATAAAAATCTAAAAAATTAATAATCATAGGGTCTATAATATTATTAATGATAGGGTTTATAATAATATTAATGATAAACTCTCTAATATTATCAAAGATATGGCCTATAGTAATATTTAATGATATTGGGGTTTAAAAATAATATTAATGATAGCGGGGTTTATAAATAATATTAATGATAGAATTTTATAGTATTATTAGTGATAGGGTTTAAAAATTATATTAAGGATAAAGGTCTATAATACTATTAATGATAGGGCCTATAATATTATTAAAGAGAGGGGTTTATAAAAAATATTAATGATAAAGGTCTATAACATTATAAAAGATAGGAAATATAAAATTTTTAATGATAGGACTTATAATACTAATAATGAAAGGACTTATAAAATTATTAAGATTGGCCCTATAATATTATTGATGATAGGGTTCATAATAATAATAAAGACAGGGTTTTTAACATTACTGAAGATAGAGCCTATAATATTATTAATGACAGGACTTATAATAAAAATAATGATAGGACTTATAACATTTAGTAATCTAATCTCCTAATAATTTATCTACATCTATACCTTTTGCTTTCAATTTACAAATCATTATATAATATTTATAAAACTATGGTTCATCAAAATTATGAGTCTCTGACCATGCGAGGGCACCAGGGCTCACCGCCCCTTCACCGTATTTTGGATAAGACTTAATAAATTCACCAACAAGTTTTATTTCATCTGTGAAGCAGGCTTTCTCTTTAGCTGAATAAACACCTCTGGGTAAATATATTTCTTTATGAGACTTTTTTATATGACCCTTTAACCCACTAAACCTATATATAGAACAAAAGCAGAGATTTTTGTTATCCAATTATGCTTCTAGAATGGTTCCTTGTATAACCTACCTCAAACCTCCTCACAGAAAACCTAAAAACGAGCTTGCTGAAAACTTCAACTTATTGAAAACTCTTCAGCCCAAACGGCTGACAAATCTGGTATTCCTGGTCTCTAGTAGTGGGAAAAAAGGGCTATCCAAACCAAAAACTCAATCCTAACGGGTATTCGATTTTGTCCGAATAAATGCCCCCTTTTCCCACTATTACATATAAACATCGCCAGACCAAAAACTCAACCCTAACGGGTATTCGTTTCTGTCTGGATAAATGTCCCTTTTTTCCCACTACTACATATAAACATTGCAAAAAATCAATCACAGCTCTTTGAGTAGAGCTTTTTTCAACCCATAACCCCGCTAATATCACACACACGCAAATTCCACATACTTCGCATTCCTTTTCTACTCAAATTATGCGCTTTCTTATGTGGAATTTTTGCCCATGCTAGTTATTTATTTTTTCTCTAAGAAATTATTATATCATAATTTTTTTAATTAAAAATAAGGCTAATAAAAGCTGAAAATAAGGCTAATAAAAGGAGTTTATGATAGTGTTAAAGATAATGATAATGATAATGATAATGATAATGATAATGATAATGATAATGATAATGATAATGATAATGATAATGATAATGATAATGATAATGATAATGATAATGGTAATGATAATGATAATGATAATGATATTGATAATGATAATGATAAAGATAATGATAATGATAATGATAATGATAATGATAATGATAATGATAATGATAATGATAATGATAATGATAATGATAATGGTAATGATAATGATAATGATATTGATAATGATAATGATAATGATAAAGATAATGATAATGATAATGATAAAGATAACGATAATGATAGGACTTATGATAATATTGATGATGGGACTTAGAATAATATTTAGTGATAAAGTCTATAATTTATTAATGATAGGACTTATAATAATATTTTATAATAAAATCTATAATTTTAATAAAGATAAGACTTATAATAATATTAAACGATAGGACTGAAATACTATTAATGATAAAATCTATAATATTAATAAGATAAGACTTATAATAATATTAAAGATAAAGTTTATAATATTAAAAAAGATAGGACCTGTAATAATATTTAATGATAGGCTCATAATTTTATTAATGATAGTGGGGTTTATAAATAATATTAATGATAAAAGTCTATAATATTAATAGTCATAGGGTCTATAATATTATTAATAATAGGAGTTATAATAATATTAATGATAAGGTCTCTAATATTATTAAAGATATGGCCTATAGTAATATTTAATGATATTGGGGTTTATAAATAAAATTAATGATAATAGGGTTTATAAATAATATTAATGATAGAGTTTTATATTATTATTAGTGATAGGGTGGAAAAAAGTTATATAAATGATAAAGGTCTATAATACTAATAACGATTGGGCCTATAGTATTATTAAAGAGAGGGGTTTATAAATAAAATTGATGATAAAGGTCTATAACATTATTAATGATAGGGCCTATAAAATTTTTATTGAGAAGACTTATAATAATATTAAAGATAGGACTTATAATATTTAGTAATCAAATCTTCTAATAATTTATCTACATCTATACCTTTTACTTTTAATTTACAAATCATTAAATAACATTTATAATACTCTGGTTCATCAGAATTATGAGTCTCATGACCATGCGAGGTCACCGGGGCTTACCGCATCTTCACCGTATTTTGGATTATACTTAATAAATTCACCAACAGTTTTTAGTTCATCCGTGAAGCAGGCTTTCTCTTTAGCTGAATAAACACCTCTGGGTAAATATATTTCTTTATGAGACTTTTGTATATGACCCTTTAACCCACTAAAACTATATATAGAACAAAAGCAGAGATTTTTGTTATCCAATTACGTTTTTAGAATGGTTGCTTGTATAACCGTATAACCTACCCCAAACCTCCTCACAGAAAACTTAAAAACGAGCTTCCTGAAAACTTCAACTTATTGAAAACTCTTCAGCCCAAACGGCTGACAAATCTGGTATTCCTGGTCTCTAGTAGTGGGAAAAAAGGGCTATCCAAACCAAAAACTCAATCCTAACGGGTATTCGATTTTGTCCGAATAAATGCCCCCTTTTCCCACTATTACATATAAACATTGCCAGACCAAAAACTCAACCCTAACGGGTATTCTTTTTTGTCTGGATAAATGCCCCTTTTTCCCACTACTACATATAAACATTAAAAAAATCAATCACAGCTCTTTGAGTAGAGCTTTTTTCAACCCATAACCCCGCTAATATCACTCACACGCAAATTCCACATACTTCGCATTCCTTTTCTACTCAAATTGTGCGCTTTGTTATGTGGAATTTTCGCCCATGGTAGTTATTTATTTTTTCTCTAAGAAAATATTATATATTTTTTTATTAAAAATAAGGCTAATAAAAGCTGAAAATAAGGCTAATAAAAGGAGTTTATGATAGTGTTAAAGATAATGATAATGATAATGATAATGATAATGATAATGATAATGATAATGATAATGATAATGATAATGATAATGATAATGATAATGATAATGATAATGATAATGATAATGATAATGATAATGATAATGATAATGATAATGTCAATGATAATGATAATGATAATGATAATGATAATGATAATGATAATGATAATGATAATGATAATGATAATGATAATGATAATGATAATGATAATGATAGTGATAATGATAATGATAATGATAATGATAACGATAATGACAGGACTTATAATAATGTTAATTACAGGACTTAAGATAATATTTGGTGATCAAGTCTATAATATTATTAATGATAGGACTTATAATAAAATTTAATGATAAAATCTATAATATTAATAAAGATAAGACCTATAATAATATTAAACGATAAGACTTAAATAATATTAATGATAAAGTCTATAATATTAATAAAATAAGACTTATAATAATATTAAAGATAAAGTCTATAATATTAATAAAGATAGGACCTATAATAATATTTAATGATAGGGCCTATAATATTATTAATGATAGGGTTTATAATAATATTAATGATAAGGTCTATAGTTTTATTAGAGATATGGCCTATAGTAATGTTTAATGATATTGGGTTTTATAAATAATCATAATCATAGTGGGGTTTATAAATAATATTAACGATAGAATTTTATAATATTATTAGTTATAGGGTTTAAAAATTATATTAATGATAAAGGTCTATAATACTATTAATGATAGGGCCTATAATTTTATTAAAGAGAGGGGTTTATAAATTATATTAATGATAGGGCCTATAAAATTTTTATTGAGAAGACTTATAATAATATTAAAGATAGGACTTATAATATTTAGTAATCAAATCTTCTAATAATTTATCTACATCTATACCTTTTACTTTTAATTTACAAATCATTAAATAACATTTATAATACTCTGGTTCATCAGAATTATGAGTCTCATGACCATGCGAGGTCACCGGGGCTTACCGCATCTTCACCGTATTTTGGATTCTACTTAATAAATTCAACAACAGTTTTTAGTTCATCCGTGAAGCAGGCTTTCTCTTTAGCTGAATAAACAGCTCTGGGTAAATATATTTCTTTATGAGACTTTTGTATATGACCCTTTAACCCACTAAAACTATATATAGAACAAAAGCAGAGATTTTTGTTATCCAATTACGTTTTTAGAATGGTTGCTTGTATAACCGTATAACCTACCCCAAACCTCCTCACAGAAAACTTAAAAACGAGCTTGCTGAAAACTTCAATTTATTGAAAACTCTTTAGCCCAAACGGCTGACAAATCTGTTATTCCTGGTCTCTAGTAGTGGGAAAAAAGGGCTATCCAGACCAAAAACTCAATCCTAACGGGTATTCGATTTTGTCCGAATAAATGCCCCCTTTTCCCACTATTACATATAAACATTGCCAGACCAAAAACTCAACCCTAACGGGTATTCTTTTTTGTCTGGATAAATGCCCCTTTTTCCCACTACTACATATAAATATTAAAAAAACCAATCACAGCTCTTTGAGTAGAGCTTTTTTCAACCCATAACCCCGCTAATATCACACACACGCAAATTCCACATACTTCGCATTCCTTTTCTACTCAAATTGTGCGCTTTGTTATGTGGAATTTTCGCCCATGGTAGTTATTTATTTTTTCTCTAAAAAAATATTATATATATTTTTATTAAAAATAAGGCTAATAAAAGCTGAAAATAAGGCTAATAAAAGGAGTTTATGATAGTGTTAAAGATAATGATAATGATAATGATAATGATAATGATAATGATAATGATAATGATAATGATAATGATAATGATAATGATAATGATAATGATAATGATAATGTCAATGATAATGATAATGATAATGATAATGATAATGATAATGATAATGATAATGATAATGATAGTGATAATGATAATGATAATGATAATGATAACGATAATGATAGGACTTATAATAATGTTAATTACAGGACTTAAGATAATATTTAGTGATCAAGTCTATAATATTATTAATGATAGGACTTATAATAAAATTTAATGATAAAATCTATAATATTAATAAAGATAAGACCTATAATAATATTAAACGATAAGACTTAAATAATATTAATGATAAAGTGTATAATATTAATAAAATAAGACTTATAATAATATTAAAGATAAAGTCTATAATATTAATAAAGATAGGACCTATAATAATATTTAATGATAGGGCCTATAATATTATTAATGATAGGGTTTATAATAATATTAATGATAAGGTCTATGGTTTTATTAGAGATATGGTCTATAGTAATGTTTAATGATATTGGGTTTTATAAATAATCATAATCATAGTGGGGTTTATAAATAATATTAACGATAGAATTTTATAATATTATTAGTTATAGGGTTTAAAAATTATATTAATGATAAAGGTCTATAATACTATTAATGATAGGGCCTATAATTTTATTAAAGAGAGGGGTTTATAAATTATATTAATGATAAGGGTCTATAACATTATTAAAGATAGGAAATATAAAATTTTTAATGATAGGACTTATAATAATATTAATGATAGGACTTATAAAACTATTAAAGATAGGGCCTATAATATTTTTAATGATATGTTTCATTATAATAATGAAGATAGGGTTTATTATATTACTAAAGATATGGCCTATAAAATTATTAATGACAGGACTTATAATAAGAATAATGATAGGACTTATAACCTTTAGTAATCTAATCTCCTAATAATTTATCTACATCTATACCTTTTGCTTTCAATTTACAAATCATTATATAATATTTATAAAACTATGGTTCATCAGAATTATGAGTCTCTGACCATGCGAGGGCACCAGGGCTTACCGCCCCTTCACCGTATTTTGGATTAGACTTAATAAATTCACCAACAGTTTTTAATTCATCTGTGAAGCAGGCTTTCTCCTTAGCTGAATAAACACCTCTGGGTAAATATATTTCTTTATGAGACTTTTTTATATGACCCTTTAACCCACTAAAACTACATATAGAAGAAAAATATTCACTTCTTACCTTTGTTGAAATACATTCTTTACATATTGACTTTTTTTTTATCAAAACTTGGTATTTCTTTTATAACTCTGCACCTATTTTATTTGTTATATCAATTCTGTTATTATTATTAGTGAAAATAGAAGTAGGACTATATTTAGAATTGGACATTACCCATGTTAGGGGGTCAAGGCCTTAGGCTTCTTCATCATTAGAATTAGAATTAGAATTGGCTTTTGCGAATGTTTCACTTTTAGGATTAAAAAAAGATTAGAATTAGAATTAGAATCGTAAATATATTTCGATTCTAAAAAATTATAAATATATATCGGTAAATATATTTCTTTATGAGACTTTTTTTATATGACCCTTTAACCCACTAAAACTATATATAGAACAAAAGCAGATATTTTTGTTATCCAATTAATGCTTTTAAAATGGTTGCTTTTATAAACTACCCCGAACCTCCTCACAGAAAACCTAAAAACGAGCTTGCTGAAGACTTCAACTTATTGAAAACTCTTCAGCCCAAACGGCTGACAAATCTCTTATTCCTGGTCGCTAGCAGTGGCAAAAAAGGGCTATCCAGACCAAAAACTCAATCCTAACGGGTATTCGATTTTGTCTGAATAAATGCCCACTTTTCCCACTATTACATATAAACATTGCCAGACCAAAAACTCAACCCTAACGGGTATTCGTTTTTGTCTGGATAAATGCCCTTTTTTCCCACTACTACATATAAACATTGAAAAAATCAATCACAGCTCTTTGAGTAGAGCTTTTTTTCAACCCATAACCCCGCTAATATCACACACACTCAAATTCCACATACTTCGCATTCCTTTTTTACTCAAATTATGCGCTTTGTTATGTGGAATTTTCGCCCATGCTAGTTATTTAATTTTTTCTCTAAAAATTATTTTATTATAATTGTTTCTATTAAAAATAAGGCTAATAAAAGCTGAAAATAATGCTAATAAAAGGAGTTTATGATAATGATAATGATAATGATAATGATAATGATAATGATAATGATAATGACAATGATAATGATACTGATAATGATAATGATAATGATAATAATAATGATAATGATATTGATAATGATAATGATAATGATAATGATAATGATAATGATAATGATAAAGATAATGATAATGATAATGATAACGATAATGCTAGGACTTATAATAATGTTAATTAGAGGACTTAAAATAATATTAAACGATAAGACTTAAATAATATTAATGATAAAGTCTATAATATTAATAAGATAAGACTTATAATAATATTAAAGATAAAGTCTATATTATTAAAAAAGATAGGACCTATAATAATATTTAATGATAGGGCCTATAATATTATTAATGATAGTGGGTTTTATAAATAATATTAATGATAAAGGTCTATAATATTAATAATGATAGGGTCTATGATATTATTAATGATAGCGTTTATAATAATTGTAATGATAAGGTCTATAAATTTATTAGAGATATGGCCTATAATAATATTTAATGATATTGGGGTTTATAATTAATATTAATCATAGTGGGGTTTATAAATAATATTAATAATAGAATTTTATAATATTATTAGTTATAGGGTTTAAAAATTATATTAATGATAAAGGTCTATAATACTATTAAAGATAGGGCCTATAATATTATTAAAGATAGGGTTCATAATAAGAAATAAAGATAAGGTTTTTAATATTACTGAAGATAGGGCCTATAATATTATTAATGACAGGACATATAATAATAATAATGATAGGACTTACAACATTTAGTAATCTAATCTCCTAATAATTTATCTACATCCATACCTTTTGCTTTCAATTTACAAATCATTATATAATATTTATAAAACTATGGTTCATCAGAATTATGAGTCTCTGACCAAGCGAGAGCACCAGGGTTTACCGCCCCTTCACCGTATTTTGGATTAGACTTAATAAATTCACCAACAGTTTTTATTTCATCTGGGAAGCAGGCTTTCTCTTTAGCTGAATAAACACCTCTGGGTAATTATATTTCTTTATGAGACTTTTTTATATGACCCTTTAACCCACTAAAACTACATATAGAAGAACAATATTCACACCTCACCTTTGTTGAATTACATTCTTTACATATTGACTTTTTTTTATCAAAACTTGGTATTTCTTTTGTAACTCTGCATCTATTTTATTTGTTATGTCAATTCTGCTATTAATATTGGTAAAAACAGAAGTAGGACTATAGTTAGAATTGGGCTTTACACATGTTAGGGGGTCAAGGCCTGAGGCTTTTTCATCATTAGAATTAGAATTAGAATTGGCCTTTGCCAATGTTTCACTTTTAGTATTAAAAATAGGATTAGAATTAGAATTAGAATCGTAATTAGAATTGGAATCAGAATTAGAATTAGAAATTCGGAATTAGGATTTAGAATTAGGACTTAAGAATTAGGATTTAGAATTAGGACTTAGGACTTAGAATTCGGAATTAGAATTAGGACATTTTGAGGTAACCCCCTTATCTTTGAATAGGCAATAACAATGCAAACACCACTCAATAACTTACTTCCACATACACACTTACTTATTTTATCCTTATTTTCTGTTTTATAATGAAAAGGTAAATTGAAAGGGGATCCACATTCATAATGACATTCTAAACTTTTTGTACTCATTATTTATAATTGGCTAAAATTTAACGTAAACTTCCAGTATAATCTTTAGAGAAGATAAATTTAGATAATGTTTTCATACCTAACTTATTAAGAGTATTATTTTTATATCTTTTATCTAAACTCTTTTCATTACTCAATTCAGCTTTATCTCCAACAAAATTTATATATTCATCTCTAAATTTTTGACTATTTTTATATAGTTCATTTAAATCATCTCTACTTATTTCGTTTAAAGTTTCAGTTTCTTCATCAATATACTCTTCTTGTTTAGCCCAGTAGTTAAATATGGATGAAGTCCTATCATGTTCTTCGCCATAAACAAAGTTCACTAGTGAAGTTGTTCTATTTAACATATGACTTGTTCGTGTCGCTGCTAGTGCTACAATTTTTACTGTTGTTTCGGAATCTTAATACCTCTCGAAGTTAGAAGCATATTAAAGTGGAATATATAGTTATCTGTATTAATGGTATTTCTATCTGTAGCACTATTCATTAATGGTTTAATGTAAGCTATAAGTTTATTTATCTCACCACTTTCTAATTTATCTTTTAAACTAAGGGCTTTAAGGTCAAGAAAACCAATTCTTGAATCATATATCATAATTCTTTTTCTACGGATAATAATAAAAATATCCGCTTAAACATTATATATAATCATGCCATAGCAAAGTTCATCAGCCATTTCATCTGCGCAACTATAATAGGTACTATTTAACTCATTAATTATTTCATGGAAATTATGATTACAATTAAACGTTGTATTAAAATTTTGAAATAGATCTGGCCCATTATAAATTGTTAAATAAATAGTAGCACAATTCATTCTGGACATATTATTTATCTCGGCCTGTTTATAACACATTACAATCATTTGAATATTTTTGTCTTATTTCTGTAAAGTAATATTTTATATGAATCCTAAACTTATCACCCATATCATCAAGAACAATGACATTAATTTGGAATTTGAGTATATTCTGTGTTGTGATCAAACTTATATCACACATATTAAATTCTTATAGGGATTACTAGCTTCTGGATTTATCGAATCTCTCTTATCTTTAAACAATACAATTATGGACCTCCGGTCATGTTCCGCCATTTGCTTTTGCTCTTGTTCAAAATCCTGCTCTTTATCTTGTTCCTGCTCCTGTTCCTGTTCCTGCTTCTGTTCCTGTTCTTGATCTGTGAAGGGGCTTTGCTGATACAACTTCAAGTATTGTCTAACAAAATAAGTCATCCCAGTACCAGTACCACCATAAACAATAGTATGTAATGGCGACTTTTCCAATTCAAATCTCACCATACTTCTATTCATAAACACATCAACGCCTTCTTCTAGTTTGGTATATTTACTTGGCATCGAACAATATATTATATAACAAACCGTTTCTATTATCACAAGTCTAAAAATAGCACAACCATTTTTAAAAATAAAATATAGACTTATATTTAGAGTTATAATTAGACTTATAATTAGACTTAGACTTAGAGTTAGACTTAGACTTGGTATTAGACTTATAGACTTATAGACTAATAGACTATTAGATTATTAGACTAATAGTCTAATAGACTAATAGACTAACAGACTAATAGACTAATAGACGCAGACTTAGACTCTTAGAATTATAGACTTATAGACTAATAGGCCTACTGACTTTAGACTTAGACTTAGACTTAGATTTTGACTCATAGTCATAAACTTGGACTCATAGTCATAGACTCAGACTCAGTCATGAACTTATAGATTAATAGACTAATAGACTAATAGACTAATAGACTAATAGACTCAGACTTAGACTTATAATTAGACTTAGACTTAAAAAATGATAAATATTCGAATGAACCTTTATCATATAAAAATGCTTATCCTAACTTTTGAGGAATTCATTAATAAATTTAGTTTTGATAATAAAGCTATGATTAATATCAGAATAGAAGATATAGGCAAAGATATAAGTCTAACCCCAATAGAAATTGTATTGAGAGATGAGAAACCACTGACTACCAATGATGATGATTTCAACATTATTGTTAATTTATATCCGACTGATGGCACTCATTGGGTTTTAGTTATAAGAAGAGAATGTGATCCCATGGCGAAGCATGGGCAAAGCCCCATATATTACTTTGATAGTTTTGGTGTTGAGACTCCGCCATTGTTCTCAAAAGATTACGTTGATCGAGGCTCTAATGAAAGAATGCAAGAATAAGATGGATCTTATTGTGGGGCTTATTGTTTATACATGATCTATCTTATTGATAATGGATATAGAATAAAGAGTGCATTGAATACTTTAGTTAATCAAGTTAAATGTCCTGGGGCATATAATAAGTGTCGGTGTTTGTTTTGTAATGTTAAAGTTGCAGTTAATGACAATGACAAGGACAATGTTAATGACAATGTCAATGTTAATGACAATATCAATGGTAATGTCAAAATCTTAATGACATTGTTAATGATAATGTTAAAGAAAATGTCCACGGTAATGTCAATTTCAATGTTGTTGACAATGTTAATGACAATGTTATTGATGGCAAAGCATGGTCGAAGACCCATAATGTTAATGTCAATGACATTGTCAATGTTAATGACAATGTTAATGATAATGTTAAAGACAATGTCAATGTTAATGACAATATCAATGGTAATGTCAATTTCAATGTTGTTGACAATTTTAATGACAATGTTATTGATGGCAAAGCATGGTCGAAGACCCATAATGTTAATGTCAATGGTAATGTCAATGTTAATGACAATGTTAATGATAATGTTAATGACAATGTCAATGTTAATGACAATGTCGATGGCAATGTCAATACTAATGGCAATGATAAACAGAGAACCATCTTATTAGATGATAATGATAATGATGATCGTAAGGATGATATAATATTTAGTAGAATCAAACAAAGGGATATACCCAGCCTACAATGTATATGTGGAAGGGTAATCAATGTTGAAGACAAGTCAAGGGGCAACCCCTCCCCTTCACCAAAGACCGCTGGTCTTGCTGGAGACAATTCAGGTGGAAACCCCTTTTCACCCACCAACGGAGAATCTGATTTACTGATTGATGCTAATGATAGCCTACAATCATGGCTGGATAATGAGAATATAAAAGTTGCTGCCATATTACCGGAAAAATTCAGATCTATAATATCTGATCCTAGTGAATGTGGAAAAACATTCTCATTAAGGAATCTATTTCTAGATGGTGTAGACTATGCCAGGTCATATCATTGGTCCTATTGGTAATCAATATGATGATTTAGAGAATTGTTAAAAAATACTTCTGAAGAGGTAGACACAGTAATTGTAATATGATTTATTTTAATCAAATTCTATTCTCATTAGATAGGCAGAGTGTTAGAGAGAAATGTAATCGATTTTTTCTATTTCGTCAGTGGGGCCATGTATTTCAAGCAATACATAGAGACTTCTTTATTGATGACAAAACAATTTTTAAAGATTTTAGCGAATTATGTAAAAAGGTATGGAAAGTCCCTTAAGTTTCTTGTTCTCGATGAATCTAAAATAACAATTTTAATGTTAGACTAAGAATTATTTGGGATAGGAAAGATTTTAGTTTAATTATGTGTAAGTATAAGTGTAAGTATGAGTATAAGTAAAAGTATAAGTATAAGTCTATGAGTAAGTATAAGTATAAGTATAAGTATAAGTATAAGTATAAGTATAAGTAGGAGAATAAGTATAAGTATAGGTATAAGTATAAGTATAGGTATAAGTATAAATATAAGTATAAGTATAAGTATAAATATAAGTATAAGTATAAGTATAAGTATAAGTATAAGTATAAGTATAAGTATAAGTATAAGTATAAGTATAAGTATAAGTATAAGTATAAGTATAAGTATAAGTATAAGTATAAGTATAAGTATAAGTATAAGTATAAGTATAAGTATAAGCATAAGTATAAGTATAAGTATAAGTATAAGTATAAGTATAAGTATAAATATAAGTATAAGTATAAGTATAAGTATAAGTATAAGTATAAGTATTAATATAAGTATAAGTATAAGTATAAGTATAAGTATAAGTATAAGTATAAGTATAAGTATAAGTATAAGTATAAGTATAAGTATAAGTAAAAGAATAAGTCTATGTCTATAAGTAAGAATAGGTATAAGTCTAAGTCTAAGTCTATATTTATGACAATGACTAAATCTATATCAAACAGACTTTTAGTCTGATAACTATGTCAGATGGATCTTCGACCAGCTAGTTACACTAGATCAACGAAGATGCTGGTTACACCAGATGGGTCGTCGACCAGCTATGTTAACACAGATGCAAAGTAAAACCCAACACATCACCATTGAAATCATTGGAATCAATTGGTCTTCCGTGCTCATCTTTAAAATGGAATTCAAAATAATCTATTCTATCCTTTGCTACTTTTTGATGTAAGATATTAGTTGGTATAATATTTATCAGGTAACCTGAAGGTTCTGTTAGAGTAAAAGTATATAGTACGTCTGTGTTGTTATCATTATAATTAACACCAAATATAACATTACAGTGGATGTTAATGATTTCAATAATCTTCTGAGATGTTTATTTGCCTTGTTTATAAGCTAACTTTCTAAATCCTAGTAATGGGGCTATTGAGTTTTCTATATCAAAGTTAAGTGAACACTGTTTTGTTTCCATTATACATTTCATTGTATTCTTATCAGGTTCTATTATAACATTGCCATTAGTTTCTTCTTTTATTAATGCTGCTATTTCGATTAAATCATATGCACATGATATAACAGCTAAAACCTCGTCATCATATAAAAATTGATTATTCCTTCAATTCACATTAAGCACTGAGTTATAAACCGATAATCTAATTAAACCTAAATTTGTTGCATTAATTATGTGTTCACTAAAGTTAAACTTTTCTGTTGGCTTTATCATTCTATATTTAAGTGTATGTTCTTCTTTAGTTGTAAATAGAGCTTCATGTATCTTTTGTAGTTGCCATAAGACTAAGTTATCTGTCATTTTAAATATTCAAATAATACTAATTGTAGTTATGGTTTTAATTATAATTATAATTATATTTATAGTTAGAGTTCTGGTTATAATTATACTTAGAGTAATAGTCAGAGTTATAGCCTTAGTTATAGTTATAATTAATTTTTTCCTTACAAAAATGGACTTTAATTTGGATGCAAATTATGTTTACAATAATGATATACACAAAAGTAAGATTATAAAAAAAATAAACCAAAAAATCTAGCAACAATGAATATGGTTAATACTAACATTAATATAATTCTCAATAGAGAAGACAATCATTTGAATATACACAATTCATATCCAGAGATAGTTTGTTGTATCAGATAACGCTGGTGGTGTATTTGCTTTTAATAATAATATCAGATTAGTTAATTATTGTATGAATGCATTACTTAGTTCAGTTAAGCTTGAAACTAGTGTTGGTAGGCTTATTGAATATATACATCAATGTCATCCTAAACTATTAATGTATAAGTTATTAACTAGTACTGATGATGAAAATGAGAGTGGTGTTGTTAGAAATCAGTGAAATAGAGATAGTCAACTCAAAGGTGGTCATGCTGGTGGAGAACGAGGTCATATGTATACGATGGTTAAGATGAGTGATCTATTTGGGTTTTTGAATGATTAAGAAAAGATTATATATGGGTTTGGATTTAAACTATTATTAAAAAGAAATAATAATAATAATAGAGCTCTATTTAGAGTTAATGCTGGTGCTGATAAAGTAATTAATGATAGTAATATAGAAATTATAGATACATCGTGGTGTGTACCCAGTATTGATCCTATTAATGATGATAAAGTTATTGTACAGAAAGGATTAAAGAAAAAGAATAATATTGATTTTAGTTATTATGAAAGAAAGATATTTTATAAGAATGAGCCCAATGCTACTAACTTCTTATTTGATCTTGGTATAGAAAGTGGTATTGAAAGACCACTATACATAACAATTGGTTTTGAAAAAAATAATGATAATGAACAAACTTATGATGCAAGTAAATTTGATATAATCAATGTTACTGAATGTTAATGTACGATTGGTAGTGAATTTTATCCTGAGGATAGAATGAATATTAATTATTGTACTAATAATTATAATGAAGCTTTTAAAGAGATTGTTAATTTTAATAAAGATTAAAATGCATTACCTCATAATATTAAACCATATATAAATCATAGAAAATTCAAAACTAGTTATAGAAAATATGTATATAATACTAGATATCGAAAGGATCATTTGACCCACAACCAATACAACTTAATTTGAAATTTGCTGTTGCCGTTGCAGAGGTTATATGTCATGCATTAGTATTAACTAGAAAGGTTATTAGTGTAACATTGTGCTATTAGTGTAACATATTACTGTAACATTAACTATGGGAGGCTATTATAATAGGCTACTATAATAGCTATTATAATTAACTATAGAAAGGCTATTAGTGTAACATATTAGTGTAACATTAACTATGGGATGGTAATAAGATGGTTGATATTATATCTTAGTTATATCTTAATTATATCTTAGTTTAATCTAATAGCATAAATATAGATATAATTAAAAAAAATAGTATGTTTATAGTTTTAGCTCTAGTCAATATTATAGTCAAAGTAATAAACAGTGTCATAGACAGTGTCATAGACAATATCATAGACAATATCATAGACAATGTCATAGACTATGTCATAGACAATGACTTAATCAAACTACTAGTCTTAACAAAACCATTAGCATAAATAATATCTAGTTTCTTTTTATTCTCTAGAGACAGTGGGGCTTCACCCTTGGTACCCCAACCTTTGGCTTCATGTTTAGTTTTGGGTTCAGTCTTGGGCTTCGTCTTAATTTTAGACTTAGGTTTATCTTTAGCGTCAGTCTTAGACTTTACAACAAAAGGATTATACTTTTTAACTTGCATTATTTTTTATATATAGAAGTATGAGTAACTTTAATAAGTTAAAAACTAATTCATATTCTGTTGGTGGTAGACATTATAGTAGTACTAATAATATTCGAGGGGTTGTTTCAGCTAGAGGAACTAAGATGTTAAAGGGATCCTGTGCTATGTGTAGAAGAAATAAATCAATGAGAGTCAGTGATGCAACAATAGAAGCTAAGGGAATGAAGGAATTCTTTAAAAATGTTGGTAAAGCTACTGTTAACTTTGGGAAGAAAGTTGCTAGTAATCCAGTAAGAACATTAGAAATAGCAACAAAAATAGGAAGTACAGCTGCCAGTGGAAACCCAAGAGCTGCGTTATCAGCCACACCTGATTTAATTAAATTTGCAACTACTGGTGAAGGTATAAAAGTAGTACAGAAAAGTAGAGTGTTATATTTAGGTACAACAAAAAGATGATTAATTATATTAGAGTTTAAATATTAGAGTTTAAATATAATTAAATTAGAGTTTAAATATAACTTTATTAGAGTTTAAATATAATTATGACTATAGCTATAAGTATGGGTATGGGCATGGGTATAACTATGGCTAGCCTATGACTATAACTATGACTAGATATATACTATGACTATAACTATGACTAAGAGTATAGCTATAACGATAACTATGGGATACATCTAATGGTAAATATTAATACTAATATTATTATTACTAAGTATATGGTGAAGCATGGACAAAGTTCCTTTATTATAACTAAACAATGATAAATTTAGTTTAAAAATACTCAACTTATTCTTCTTGTTTTTCTTATTTTCTTCATACACCTTAACTATTTCATTATACTCAACATTATCTATTTTAATATCATTCATTGATTTAGTATATAGTTTAACAATCTTGTCACTAATCTGTTTACTTAAAATACATCTTTGTGAACACTTTGTAATTTTGTTTCTTCTTTTAGTATTAAATGTTACTGATAATGAACCACAAACAGTTGCTGTAGCAAAAGCTGTTGTTATAGAATAAGGTAGACCTATACCTGTTAAGGCAACTGACGTTGATGTTGCAGTTGTTGCTATTGATGATAATAGTATTTCTGTTATCTCAGCTATGTTTATATAATGTTTATATTATATCTACTTAACTTCTTATTATAATTATTAGTATCAGTTGCATAATAATTTCTAATATCTTGTATAATGTTAATATTAATATTAAGCTTACTAATAGCTAGGATTTTATCGTTTATGTATTGTTCTGAGAAGGAGGTGATATTAGGGTAAAGTAAACGTGCACTGGGTTTATTCTCTTCCATTTTAAATTACTAAATATTTTACTTTAGTCATGGTGGAACATGGGTAAAGCCCCGTAGTCATTGTCAGAGTCATAGACTTAGACATAGTCATAGTCATAACTACATAGTAAAATAAATCTCAATCTCTTTCATTATATCTTCATGATTAAAATCATTGTGCATCTCTAGTCTTGCTTGTTCTTTGTTTTCTACTAGATGACTTTCTTCTAATAATATAGCTATTATAAGTTTTACTATTGTCTTTTTTATTTTTTATAAGGGCTTCATCAACAGCAGAATTAGTCTTTTTTTTAACTTCTCTAAAAGTTTTGTAGACCAGTAGTGAACATATCATCTAGGTGCATGTTATTAATATTCTGATTAAACTTATTAATATCAATCTCTATTTTTTTATTGATTATACTTAGAGATGGTATCACTAGCAACTTCATTACAAAAGTTAACAGTGTTTTTAACTTCATTTGCCGATTTAATAAACTCATTAATTAGTTCTGCATTATTTTTATTTTGTTGAGTTTTAAGGTTTCAGTTGTGACTTTATCAAAGTCGCCTTTTCATAGTTCAGTTATATTTTTACCTAAAATGTCTATTTTATTAGAAGAAGATAATAAATTATTGTCACAATGCTCTTTATTAACAGCATCTTCATCATCTATGAGCTGATGTACATTTGTATTTTATAGGTATCATTCATCTCAATATTATCGTTATCTTCTAAAAATAATTGACCGCCATTATTTCTTGTTAGATTATTAGTTATTGCTGATCCGAGAAGCGGGTTCCCCGATTGTTGTTTAGCCTGATTGAATCTATTTCTTGTCATCTTTGTATTTGTTTACAGAACAAAACTATCTACTTTGTAGCTGACCGGAGGTCTATCGGGATCCCGCAACTAATTTGGTCCACTTCGTAGCTGACCGGAGATCTATATTTAATGATTCGAAAACTTTATTATTATTTACAAAAATCAAACTCGGATTTTAATAGTTCCTGTTCATAGTATTTACCTCATACTGTCTCTCCATCAATATCTTCAATCTTATATGTTGGCGGTTGTGTTTTTAAAACTTCATTAAGTTTAAACAATTCTCTATTCCAGTTAGAAGTGTATCCTTTATAGAAAATGTTGCGTTTGTCAGCATTCCTGACATAATCGCGGACTTTAAATTTTTGTTTAATCTTAGTAGAAGTAGATATAATATATCTAACTTTATCAAGATTTTTAGAAGCATCAACAGGTGTCATATTAATTGTTGAATGAACGTTTTTATTATATCTTACAACAGCATCATTTAAAATATTTATCCTATTACCCTCATCATTGATGAACATTGGTTTAAATCACTATGAGTAGAATATAATTCGGTTTCATATTCTTTAAATAAAGATTTAAATGTTTTACTGTAAAATTCACTACCTCTATTTATCCATAACTTTTCTGGATTTCGTGCTTCTGATAGGATTGTTTTAAAACCAATAGTTATAGGTAAACCAGATTTATTCTTCAGTGGAATAGCCAATGCATATTTTGTGAATATATCTATAACAGTTAAATTAAACTTATAATTATTGTTATATTTACTTAAAGAAGACTTATCAATTAAATCAGCTGACCATGTTTCTTCTTTATATATTGGTATTATTATTTCTCTTCTAAACTTTGTTATTTGAGGACTGAATACTTCTTTAGGTAGTAGTTGTTGTTTTCCCACCATTAATTGATTACCATGATTAAAAACAAAATTTTCTAATTGTTCTTGATTATTATTATCCATAGATAATAGTTGTTTAGATATATTTAACATTTCATCATATAATGCATCATATCATACCCAGCTTTCGTTTCCAGTATAAAAAATTCTAATGTATCTATTAGATTATCTGCGAAGTTACAGCTATGATTGTCGAGTTTATCTTCAATTAAACCCCTTCCAAAGTTTTTCTCTTTAACCTCTAATATACGCTCTATTGTCCTATATCTACTGCTTCTCTTATAACCTTTTCCTATATCATATCCAATATCAAATAAAAACTTTTTAATTTTTTTCATCTTCATCGATATCACTATATGTTACATTTGGCTTAGTAAGAAATTTAATAAACGCATCTGAAAATTCATATATTATTCTTAACTATAAACGAATTTTCTTGATAAGTTATTTTAACAACATTCATTTCAAACTCACCAATATCTAAATTTCCGAACAATAACTTTAATTGAGGGTTAGATGGTATTTTCATTAATTTAATAATATGAGCTGTGTCTTTATCTACTATTATTCCTGGTTTATCTCGGTTTTCTTCTACAGGTTCATTGGACTTCATTATTTCTTCTTTAGACTTCATTAAAGCTAATTAAAGGGAGGGGGCCTGCTGGATCATCTTAGTTTGTTTATCTTGATTTTGCCAATCTATTGCTCCTAATGTTTGTTCATTGTTTGTATTTAAAGTTTTAGTTGGAGGATCAAATAACTCTTCTATTCCACCATAATATTCTTGTTGTCTTAATTTATCTTCTAACCTATTCTTTCTGTTTAGTTTTTTTTATTAATTCTATAAATTTATCTAGTTTAATCATTTCTTATTTGTTAAGATAAAAAATTAAGTTTAATCATTATATAGTTTAATAGCAGCTTCAATTAACTCACTATCATCATTAATGGTTAGTTCGAGAATATTATTAACCAGCTGGTTTTTATCTAATTCTATTTTATTTACTAAATCTGTTTTGAATAGATATAGATTCTCATCATGAGGATAGTTTTTAAATTTATTTACGTAGAATCGTTTATCATTAAAATTTGTCAGACTTCCTTGATTAGTTTTAATTATTGACATCTTATCCCCGACTTTTCGAAATCGCATTCTTCTACAATTCTTTCTTTATTATCCTTTAATGCATTATAGTAGTCTTCATGTTTGCCATTGCTTTCTTTCCTTATTCCGTTCTGTTTTGCTGTTCCATTCCTAAACGGGCTCTGCCCATGTGTAACCAAGCTATAGGTCTTTGTTTTCAATGCTATGAATTCTTCTATCTCTCTACTACCAAGATCATGTTTGAATTTGCCTGGGTTTTTATTATTAGTTTTTATTGGGTTATCTATATTACCTAAGTCCATTTATCATCAACATTACCTTCAATAAAGTTGAATACAAAACTATCAGTATCCATATAATGCCGCATTAGATCTTTGAGTGGTGGTTGTAATGCATCATAAAAGAATTCATAAATGCTCAGTTTGCTATGTTCTAATACTGTTGAGCCCAAGTATATTGGTTTATCACATTGTATTTTTTATATAAAATTCGATTAAAGTGTAACTATCGTATCCAATTACATCTTTACTTGTGGGTTCTTTAACAACTCTTAGTATTTCATAATCATCTGTTAGAATCTTAGCTTCTAAATATATTAATGGGTTCTCACAACTTTTACCTAATAGGGAATTATTCATTAACTTGAATATATTCTTCTCAGTCTCAGTGTTAGCTTTTGCTCTCAATTTAGTATTGAGTTCGATATAATATTTTAAAATATGGTCTTGTTTGAATTTAATTATTCTATGAACCTTTGTAACCTTTTTACCCATCTTAACAACAAATTTCGACATTCAGTAGTGTATTGGATATTCATATTTTTTATTCTGATCTAATATTAGTTTCTCACTTTTTGAAGAAGTTGGAGGTCTTTGTTTATATCTTAGTTCACTATTCTCTACTTCTCTTCTATACGGTAGTAATTGAAAGCTACTAATTCTTTTTTACACTCATTAGTATATTCTAAATCACAGATAAGCCAGTAGCCATAATCCCTATCATCTGGAGTGTTTGATATTTCTTCTAGAGTTGTGTTAGTAAAGCTGAGGTCTTTATATGGCAGCTTTTGCATTAATGCATAACCATATAAGTCATTAGCAGCAATGTACCATATAGATCTTTGACATTGACTTTGAGTTTGATTTTGATTTTGACTATAGGGCTTCGCCCATGTTTCACCATGACATTGACATCGACTTTGATTTTGACTATCGAGATATCTATTTCCCATAACAACGCATATACCACCTCTCATTGCACTAATGAAATCTTTTAGCATTTGTTCATCTTGTATTGTTTCCTATTCAACTTCACTTAGTTTTAGGAAACAATCAAAGCTGAAATCAGGTAAACTGATATAATGCAGAGGATTGAGTTTATATATGTCTATGTTTAACAAATAGGTTGAAGCAATGTTCTAATATTCTGACATAATTCTCCACATACTCTAGTGTTAATTCTTTACCTGTTTTCATACTATTGCTTCTCTTAAACTCATCAACTTCAGATTGGGGTGGCAACCTATTTGTTAGTGATGACCAAAAGTCTTCTATTGATAGATTACTCAATTTAATATTATAGCTATTCTCATCCTTAAAGTACTCATTAGGATATAATGTTTTACTTTTAAATAGATAAACATTTGTCATTTTATCTACAGACATTGTCATAAAATTGTAACTGTCTATAAACTTTAGTATGCCCACTCTAAACATTCTAGGTTTACCATTAGTACTAGGTAATACATCAACTCTTCTCTTATTATTGTTTTGATTAAATAACTCACTAAATATTAGATTGAAGTCATAACCTTTACCATTATGAAATATTACAGGAATGAAGTTTTGTTTGTCTATAGTTTAAATTACAGATATTGCATGCAGTACCTCTATGTTTGCCAGTTTGGTGGCAGTGATCTTTAACTTTATTAGCGCAGGGTTTATTACAAATATGACAAGTGTTATTGGTATCATGATATAATTTATCTTTTTTTATTAAATATCATGGGGTTGTTTAACTTGAAATTGTTCTCAGTTTCTATTTCCAATAGATCCTTGACATAACCTTTGATAAAGTCTGGACCAAAATATGATTTGTAATTTCCATTATTAGGGGTTTCGCCTTTGGTTGGTGTAACAAGGCTTGCCCTTACACAACTAAAGCCAACGGCAATAGGTGCATGGTCAGATATTTTATATGTATTATCACCAATCTTTTTATTAATGTTGTTCATATAACATTCAATATCGCTATTGATGACATTCTTCACTTCATGTTGATGCTTCTTGAATTTGATTTCTTTTAATTTGGGGCATATAATCATTGGTTTGGTTTGTGTGCAGCACTCATGGGTTTCAAATTTCTGTTGAGTGGCAAACCAGAGAGAACAATTATCACAAACCCAATACATTGCATGTTTAATATTGAGTCTTTGCGTTAAAACTTCTATGTTTTTAATTAAATCGCCCTGTTCATCCCATGCTAGTATTCTTACATTATTACGACCTTTGAAGAAGTTTGAACATTTCTGTAATATTTCTACTTTAGTATCGTCTTCAGTTGACGGTTGGTAAAACCATATGTTGACGATATGTTTATCCTGTATTCTTGTTGAATATTCATAAGTGTTTTCAATCTCTTCCCGGTCACCAACGAGATTTTTAATATAATTATTTTCTTTAGTTGCATGATCGGCTGCAGGGAATAATGCGGCTGTAACACATAATCGCAAGAAGTTTAATTTATTGTTTCTAATATTTTATTGCTTTTAATTTACTTCTTAGTCCGGGTGTTAGTTCAGTATAAGATCCTAATGATGTTTTAGTTCTTTCTATGTTTAATTGCATGTCTGATTTTCCTGTAAAATCATAATCATAGCCATGGCCTTCATGTATTTCTTTAACATGATCAAGCCATTGGTTTAGATTCAGTCGATGATCTTTAGTCATATATTCATCAGTTTTAAAGTTTATTTTAGTAATCTCTGGTGAGTCCTGAGTCCTGGCTTGAAGCCCTTCTTCCTCATCATCGAAAATTCTCTTTCTTTATACAAAATTAGCAGTGACCTTATATTCATAGGATTTAAATGGTTTAAACTTTTCTAATATATAATTTATTGGCTCATTAACATCTTTTATAAAACTGTCATCAGATTTAGTAATACATAACTGTCTTTGATTGATGCTTGATTTAATAATAAAATCATTATCCTGAGCTACGTTTTCTCTCCAGTGTTTAATCATGTTGGTTTGTAGGCCCATATCATTTTTAAAAGTTTGACCGCAGACCCAACATGGGACTACGGTTTGGGAGGACAGGGTGAAGTCCCTTTAGGTTTAGCCATAGTTTCGAGTTCAATTTTAGACCCAGTTTTAGTTTTGGGGGCATGGGCAAAGCCCCTTTAAGTTCGGGTAAAACCTTTTTAGGAACGAGAATGTAGTCATCTTCTTCAGGGTCCTACACTCTCTCCATGTTATCAGGCACGTGTTGGGGCGTGGGTTGGGGAAGGATAAGCCTTGTTTCACCAACCAGGGGGGACGCCCCTTTAGGTTTGGGTTGGGGTGGTGGGGTTAAGCCCTTTCAGCTCCATCAAGATTCATAATCAGATCTCTGGTTCTTTTCTGGTGGACACTTGATAAAGTGTATTTGAGAAAATCCTTCATCGAATTGTAAAATAAATTGCAGATATCACAGAAGTTTAAATCGCTGATTGTAGGATGAGATATGATTTATTTTTTTAAAGATAATTTTGGAAAAACATAATTTTTCGAAAATGAAAAATGAAGTGTGATAAGTGTAAAAATAAGCCTTGGAATGAGTGTTGTAATGATTTTAAAGAATTATATTATTGTTGTTATATATACAAGGATATAATTAAAGTAAAAGATTATATTAAACATTTAGGAGAACATTATGTTAATCCAGATCAATATCTAGAGTGTAATATGTGTTAAGTTTATAAGCATATTTCTTTCTTTAGGTTTAGATATGGAAGATGCAGATTGTGCATCTATCTTAACAGATACCAAAGATACACACATACCACAGATAGATTCAAGGAATATGCCAAAAGATTTAATATAAAAGTTTAGAGTTAGGCTGGTTTTGTGCAGATTATCCTCGAAGTGGTTACACTGTCTCACTAGTTACACTGAAAAAAAAACATTGATCACTGTGTTTCTACCGATCTCATTGTTTTTGACTGTGTACTCATCACGGTGTGTTCCATATACAGTCTCACAGCAGAGATCATCCTTTGTAGGAACTGTGAATTTGGTTTTTTTATCTTACTTATTTTCCTAGTAATTCATCAAAATCTGGGAACTTTCACTGGAGACAGTGAGGAAGGAACCGCAAACCTTCCCTTTGCTAAAGCAACTTAACTAGACTCGATGATTTAACAACTACGCCCAGTGAGACAGAAAGTTTTAGTTTTAGAGTGATTAAATATTGGTTAGGGAACATATGAAATTTTTTTTGTTTATTTATATATTTTTTTCAATATTTTGTTCAAGTTTATTTTTTATGTTCAAGTTTTTTTGGCAAATTGAATTTACGTGCTTTTTACACGGTCTATTTAGTTACTCTAGTATCTGGGATACGTCCATCGGAGTCGGTGGGGATAAAACCCGAACTATCCGTCTGATAATGGATAATTGCTAGCTTAACTCTGTACTAGTGGATTGCACTAAGTGAACTAGGTTTGATTTTTTGGTCTGGATAGCGCTTTTTTCCCACTACTATTGCTTTCGAACTAGTCCTGCATTGCGAGGATCACAGAAATCTCTCAGAAGAACCGAAAGAATTTGAAAACTCTTCCAAGGACGTGGAATTCAAAAAGCTTTTTTATGAACAACAAAAATTGCTCAGATCACCTTGCCTATCACGCAATTATATCAGGCGGCTTTAAAAAAAGCTTCCCGTCACCCGAGAGAAAGAGAGCTTAATAAAAAAAGAACTGGTAAAAACTCAACATGTCAGAAGAATCAATTTCAACCTAGTTGGTATAATAATGTTGATAGGTTTTTTATATAGTGGTACTGCTGGACAAAATCAGCTGTAGACAATCTCAATTCTCGCTTGACATCTGTCGGTGCACATTGTTCAAAATGGGTTACGCCGTCAACCTCATATTTTCTAAAACATCCTTGGAGCCATAAAACAAATTTATGGAGGAAATGGAAAACTCTCGCTATTGATGAAAATTTAAGAAAACGAAGGAGGATTGAAAAACTTTTTTAAACAAATCGGTCAATGTATAAAGAAAAGTATTGTAAAGATGAGGAATATCTGATTTGCAAAAATAACTTAAATCTCCTCACAAACACAAAAGCATATCTGATGAAATGTAATTCAGAATGTGCATTGACGTTCAGGAGTTTGCGAAGCAGGCAACAACAGACTTCGTTAAGAGCAAACTATATAAAAAAAATTTCTTTTATTTGTTTCAAAAAGTCGTATTATTTCTCATGAACATAAGCAAAAAAAATTAGGCATAAAGGACCTCCTGATATCACAAAGCCATATTATCCCACATGAACATCCACGAAATGAATTAAAACAATTGATGAAGGGCCTAAACACCAGCACTTGCCGCCCAAACGAGATTGCAAATTTAACTCGAAGAATGCGACAACAAGCTTCAAGTCAATTTCCCTAACCCTTAAAACATTTGAAAATAATGGTAGCTATCCGAAATGCCGGAAATCAAGCATCGTGCATCGATCTACAAAAAATAGAAAGCCGACTTCTCAATTTACAGGGCAATTGTTCTCCTGGTTGACGCCTTCAATGTTTTGAAGGATTGCTATTCAACAGATTGTGTCCTTTGATCGAAAAAATTTTCAGCCTCCTCTCAAAGTGGCTTAAAAAAATCATTTGTGCTGCAGCTCTTAATCTGCTTAAGAACCCTATGAAAAACTTGACTTCTAGGAAGCAGGGAGCATGGAGGAAGCAAAAACGTAGCTCTCTTCGTTGATTCTTGAAATCATTTGAGAACGCTTCGCATGAAAAAGGGAATTAGAGGCGCAATAACGTTGGAGCAGGTCGTATGCTTCTGAAGTTATTCGTCAGCTATTTAACAGATTGTTAACAAAAAGTTTGCATGGTAAAAACACGTACCAAACGCATTACTTTCTGACCTAAAACCTAGTTGCAAGAAAACGCCTTAAAACGTCTTTCTAACCAAGAGCTCTACAAACCAGATTGTTCTAACTATGTGTAATTTGTGTGTACAAAATAATCAATGCGAAGAAATTTTTAACAATTTTGCTAGCTCAAGAAAAATTTCAAGAAAACAAAGCACAAATAGCAGAGGCAGCACAAAAAGTCAGTCTGCAATTGCAGGCCAACGAAAAAAACCAACAAACGAAACTGTCATAAAACTAAAATCAACAACATTAAAAAACGACAAACTAAGTTTTTTTTGATAGGTTTAGACTCCGTCACATACCATAATCAAGAAGAAAAAAAGCAGATGAAAAATTGAAGATTTTGCGGCTGTGATGTTAGTTCTCACCTTTTCAAAATTAGATATTTTCATCGATGGCGTCAGAGGCATGGGAAAATAGGACTCTGGTAGTGAAAGACTGGACACCGATTTTAAATCCCAAGTCAGCATTGTCGTAGACTAATCCAGCTCTCTTCATAAGACTTATACGAAGAAAATCTTCTTGAGGAAGGAATAAAATTTAGAAAAGTCAAAAACTGAAAACAATGCTCCTAAGATTAAAAAAGCTACTGATAGAAATCGGAAAAAACAGCGCAATGCTAATTTGCAGCAAAAACAGGACAATCAATGAGTCACTATTGCTAGTGACAAACCCAACACAGAACAAAACTGACTAGACCCAAATACAATAAATTAAAAAAAAAACGCTAATGTCAGAAATATTCCAGACTTCATAAGACGATGTATCCTAGCACATTCTCATAATTTTAGCTCCTAAAACAATCTTTGTTTGAGCAGAAAGTGGCTGTTCAATGAAATCACTAACCAGGTTCTCATTCTGACGGTTTGTTGGATTCTAAGTCTAGACTGATTCATTGTAAACAACATTACCAAACACGGAAGAGTTTTTATCGCAGGGAGAGGCACCTGACACACAATAGGTAGGATGAAAACAAAAATGAAAGAGGTTGCCGTTATCCGACTAAGCATTTACAATAGTTGCATGTATTATCCAAACGAAAAATCTATATACAACATAGTGAGGAGTTCGCAGATCTCATCAAACAATTGAAAAAACTCCACACCTCGAATGGACAAATCAGCTCTTCATGGGTAACTTTCTGAGCAAAAACTAGCCAAGTTTAAGCTCTAAAAGCAAAGAAAGTGAACCATCAGTCCTCAAAGAAGTTGAACTAATTGGTGTAGCGGAAATCTTGCCGTTCAAGGACCACAGAAGTCTTTGAGTTTTTTTCTTTCGAAAAACCAAAAAGTCCGGAAAACTCCAAAAAGGACGTGAAGGAAATGGAAATTATGAAAAAGTAAAAGGAACGAACTCAACATTCACATATGAAGGAAACTATTCCAATCTTGCCGTTGTAACAGCGCTTATGAGCTGTTTAAACACTGGTACAGCTGGAAAAAAAACAGAGTTACAGACAATCTGTTTCATCGTGGGAAAATGTACAAAGCAAATCTCCCACCACGGGTTCCGACTTCCACCTCACACTTCCTCAAAATCATTGGAGCCATGAAATGATAATATGATCGAAACGAAAAACTCTCGCTTTTAATGAAAAAAAAGAAAACAGAGAAAAAATGCATGTTTTTTGAGAACAGATCAGCTGATGTTTGAAGAAACAAATTTTCTAGAAATCAAAAAAAGTATGATTCGAAACATTGTCTGAATTTTTAGCACAAACATAAAAGTGTACCAGATGAAATATATTCTTACATTGGCGTTCAGAAGTTAACAAAGCAGGCCGCAAAATCCTGTCAAGAGCAAAGCTGTTCAATATTTTTTCTACTGTATTCAACAAAAAAGGGGTAAATCCAAAGGGAGGGAAATTATCCAAAAGCCATATTAACTCATGGGAACATCTGTAAAAAAAGTTGAATCTAACTGCCCTCCTGGTTGACTATATACACTTAGCGCTCAGACAACTCTTGCCGCTCCAACTGCCCTCCTGGTTAAATAAAAAACACTTGCCGCTCAGACGAAATCTCAAAATTTGTCTTGAAGAATGCAACAGCGCTCTGCACGTCACTTACGATACTCTTCAAACATTTGTAAATAATGGTAGCTATCCAAAACGCTGGAAACCATGAATTACAGCTGCCCTCCTGGTTAACGCCTCCAAAGTTTTTGGAAGAGTGCCATTCAACAGATTTTATCCTCTGACTGTATTTTCCTCAAACGGAGGAAAGATCAGTTGTATGCAACTGTAAATTTTGGACTTCTTGAAAGTATTTGGTAAAGGTTGAAATGGAATAGAGAATCGGAGGCGCAATAAATCTGTGAGTATTTTCATGTTACATGTTTTCGGTGTAGCCGTGGTGGCCTCTAAATGGTATTGATAATTGGTGCAAGTTCGCTGCTTCAAGCCCTGCTTTATGAAGAGATCAAGAGTTGATTGACCTCGCACAAATATTGTCCCAACACGTATACACTGAGCCGGGAGCCTGTCTACATCCATACAAAGAATCCAAACAAAATGGTACATCAACCATTGAAGAAAGTCAAGGAAAACGTGATAATTTTCCACGACGTAAATAAAAACACGATAAGCGAATATCCCCATGATGAGCAGATTCTCATTGATACCGACAAGTTGTTTACAGATATCAATTCGCTACCGAGAAAAACTGGAATAGTATACACCCACCAAACGAGAAGGCGCATCTGATATCTTCAACGATGTAACCTCTAATTTGTCGATTACTGTATTACACGTAGTAAACGATCCTCTGTCCAAAAGGAAAAAACAGCCTCCAGAACTAGTAAAGGAGTATCATAATCTGTGACAGATTGACTTTCTTGAATCCCACTCTTGAAATTGTTGTTAACAACGACCATAACCTTGGTAAACTTCTGGTGAAGAAAAAGCAGCCTTCATCGGAACAACGTGTCAATAAACTAAAGATGGCAGAAGTTAAAAGCAGAGTTTTAGGACCTGGTCTTTGTTGTCCGGGCCCGAACGTTATCAATGAGATGACTAGGAACTGAGCTTTGTTGTTCAGGTCCTGAGTCGAAGTAATTTAGCCAGTTCGGGGAAAAGGAGCTGAGCTTCCTTGTTCAGGTCTGCTCCTCCGCCTGGAGTCACAAAATCTTTCGACTTTCTATCTTTCAAAATGAATATCTGTAACATGCAAAAAGCCGATAAGTCAGTGTGCTTGAAATTACGTTTGCGTATCATGCAATGTCCATATGTACCTAGATCCCACTTGCATTGGTTTATCTCAGGTTGCAATGAGCGGAATAAAGGAAATAGGACAACTAGCTATGTTGCTCTGCAACACCTGTGTGGAGAATAACGAGAGAGATAGCTTCATAAGGTGCAGGAACGTAGAAAAAATGAATGAGAAGCTAGAGGAAAAAAGAAAGGGATCAAATGACCAACTAGTGTCAATGAAAGATAAGGCGACGAAGTTGATTTCAAGTCAAGTGGATTCAGCAGCCACACAACCTGCAAAAATATTTGTAAGAGTTACGCTGAGGCTATTGTCGTGCAACCAACAAATTCTGTGAAGCCCATAAATGCGTTAGACAAAGCGCGAAAGGAGAAAAAGATCACAATATCGGAAAAACAGATAGATTCCAAGGGATAACTGGAGATCCTATGAACCAAATCCGAAATGTTTGTCACGAAAACAGAACAAATGAGACAAGTATTGAATGAAATAGGAGCGAGAGTCCAAATAACAGAACTGAACGGCTGGGAAAATTTGACAAAACTGAAGAAAATCTCGCATGTTACTGATCAGTTTTTCAAACCAATATGATGCCAGACTGGTACTGGCTAAAACGCATGAACAGCAAAATCAGCTGGCTGAGAAGGACGTGCATCGCCTCCCAGCGCTAAGCAAAGTGCATCTACTCCCAGCTTTATGTGTCAAAGAAGAGGAGAAAACTCATAAAGGATGGTGTTTCAAAAAAAAATTGGAAAATCTGAATTGTTTAACTCTAAATAACGGGGATAAAAGAGAAGAATGAAACAAACCAAAGAACGTATGAGTTACTTAATATAGGTAATATTCTCTACATGGAAGAATTCTAATAAACATAATTAGAGGTTCCAAATTATCATATGCTGTAACCATCTTTCATTATAACATAGTCTGTTTGTCTGAGACGTGATCAACCAAAAATTTTGAGTCATCCGAGTTACTGCTCAACAATTACTCTCTACATAGTTCAGATAGAGAACGTAAAACTGATGGGAAGAGTGCTCACGGCGATGTGCCGATATCAGTAAAAACCGATTTTGACTCACAACCATTGAAAACTGAAATACCAGGATGCTGTATTGCAGTTAACGTAACAATATAAAAAAAACGGAAATAGTCATCTGCATATTTTACAATCCTCCAAAATCAAGCAATTACGGTTACACATTTGAAGAATTTAATAAAGTCATAAAGAATTTGAAAGGCAGAACCAGAGCAATTTTCATATGCGGCAATACAAATTTTCTCTCAACAAGCTGGCAAACATTGTATATTAAAGATAGCGACGTACGAAAGGTAGGGTAGTCAACCTAATTGAGGAGAATGAATACCAGCAAGCAATCAAATTGGATTTCAGGTCAAAGAACACAATTGACGTTGCGATTTTCAGAAACTGCCATGAGTTTGCCTCAAATGATTCAGACTTCTAGAAAACCTTCAATGAATCTTACCACCAGTTAAAAAACTTCTTTCTAGAGTGCTCTCATAAAAGGCTGAAACCGGGCATTAGAGGGTTTTGGAGTTTTGTAAATGCTGATTATGAAAAAAACGAATGAAATTCTAGAATTTACTAGAGTTTGAGCCATGCTGCTACACAAGCATAAATAAATTACGTCAGGAGATCTCTGAATATCTTGACAAAGTGATTGACATTTACTTTCCACTAAGAACAAGGCACCGCTAAAATTTACCTCCTTGGATATCTTCTGGGATAACCAATTTGATGAAAACAATTAGTTCAGGACACAAAAAATTTTTGGAGCACAAACCAACGAGCTACAGGAGAAATGAAATTAGGAAGCTCCAAAACATATTAACCAGCATGGCCAAAAGAATTCACTACCTGAACAATCTCACAGGATGACAGGATACAAACACAATCGTCAAACCCCTAAGAAGTCTCAATAAATTCAAAAGTCTACCAAAAGTGATTAAAAATAGGAAAAATCTCAGTCGAATCTTCATTAAAAACCAAACTTTTTAACGATTTTTTTCCTTCGGTCTTCTCACTCCATAACTAAACTCAACATTGAGGACATAAGATGCGGAGACCCAGAACGGACACAACGCGACTCTTCTAGAATTGTAATCTATAACATCTTAAATGACCTTGACACCGGAAATCGCGGATCTAAATTGCTACCCACCCGTGTTTTTCCAGAAAACTGTTAACTCAATAAGCAAAATCATGCGTAAATTAGTCAATAACATCAAACGGCTGAGGAAAATCCCGGACTGTTGGAAAGTTGCAGCGGTAAAATCTATTTACAAAAAAGACGACAAACGTCTTATGCGAAACTACTGCCCTGATTCTCTACTAAAAATAGATAAAAAGGTACTGGAAAATTTCATTTATAAAGCACACTATCAACGCTTCACGAAATATTTTTGCGCAAAACAACACTGTTTTGTCCCGACACAATTTTTGAAGCGATAGATCTAATTGCGGATATTGATATTCCTACTTTTTACTCTGATTTTTTAACAGCATTTGACAGAGTACCTTATTATGAGCTGTTGAAAAAAGTAAGCTAATTTGAAGTTGGGGGTGTATCTTGGAAGTGTTTTTTGAATAAATAACGGACAGGAAATAAAACGTACGTGTGGAAAACTTCAAATCGGACGAACTAGAATTAATGAGTGGTGTTACACAAGCATCTCTCTTTACTCTTCTATTCTTTTTGCTTTTTTCGCAAACGAATTACCAGAAGTACTGATGTTCAGTTAGCCATACGTCTTTGCTGACGATCTAACAATTTTCTTTGTAGGCAAAAAACGTGAAGAAGTACAGGAAGACATGAATTCGATCGAAAGATTTGTAGAAGAAATTAAAATGACTCCGGCCCTAGAAAAATGTACGAACCTAACCATCACAGGAAAGGATGAAAATTATCATATATGTGATGGAAAATTGAAACAACAAACAGAAGTGAACGACTGTGTTGTAATGGTATTTGGATCTGTTCTGTTCCAGCCTCCCCAGTGTTTTTTATGCCCCCTGTTACAAATTATATGTTGTTATTTAGCACGTTACTAAATAAGAAGAGAACACGTGCGCTTGGGGGCCATAAAAGATTTATACTCACTTAGTTTGGGAGGCCGAAACTTAATAGATCCATGAAAACTTGCACTGGTCATGTCATATTGAAAACAGGCTGATAAAAGAGATTAAAATGTTATGTGTTCTTTGAAGAAATGTTGCGAAAGGACTAAAGCCGTTCCCTATACTCGGTTTGTTCAAATCACTCCTACGATTTGTTACCGTCCTAATGTATGGTCTCAATTGTGCGCAGATCAGAAAAACAGATATGGTAAAAATGTAAAAGTTTTCAAAAGAGGGGAGAAAATTGGATCTTGGTTTCAGGCCATGAACGATATATCAACCAACTCAGGAAACTGAAAGTCTTACCCCTTCCAATGTATATCCAGTTGAATGATATCCTGAAACTTGCTAAACTTAAGAACGAAAAGAGTGCACACATCGTCTTTCTAGAAATAAAACAGCTTCCGGGAAGAAGCAAAGAACCGTTAAATTTACGAAGAACCAGAACTGAAAAGGCGACAGGCGAATTCAATTTCAACACATGCAAAATAACTAATCAAGTGAACAAAAATAAGATTTTTTTCAACCTGAAGGGATTGAAAAACGGGATTTTTTCCGTTTGTGCCCCCTGTACGTTATTCTCCCCGCAATTGCAGAGCACGTGTTATTACATGTTAAAGCGTTATGTAAAAATATGGCACGTGCGTCTGGGGGGCGCAAATAATATGCACCCACCAAGCTGGGAGGAACAAACGGAAATGATCCAAAAAACGTGTGTTAAAGGAAATGAAGAAGTTTGTTAATGAAAGTTTATGCGATCAAAATATCTTCACATGGCAGCTCCATTGCGACTGTGGACGTGCAGAGAGAATTGGACAACATTTTAATGTGTGCCTAGTGAAACAGTCCCCTCAGTGATAACCAAATTTCCTCAAAACAAACAAACAAAGAGCTATTGGAGCTACCCGCAAGATACTTAACAGATCGTGAAAAAAAGGTCAACAGGAAAGGCTCAAAAACATCCTGCCTTTGTCAATATACATCGAAATAACTGTCTGAAAAAGCGAAAAGACTTAATAGACGCAGGTTTCCCCAGAG
>NC_134481.1:31241327-31266327 GCF_964194025.1 Convolutriloba macropyga | reverse complement strand
CTGATAAATTTGTGGTGGGAACAAATTTGAAGGAGTTTTGCCCCACGTCTTGGAAGTGTTCCGATGTGTCGTCAAAGCCCGCTGGCTGTACGAAAGCGTCAAATGACACATTCCGATTTGAACTCCAGGCTTGAAAAGCCCGTTTCACTGTTTGGACCGCTCATTCAACAATCCCATTTGCTCTCGGATGGTAGATGGGAGATTCCATCTTTTTATTCTCCAGTGATTCACGTCATTGCTTTAGGTCACTGCTCACAAACTCAGGATCATTGTCTGATAATTATATTCCTGGTATCCCAAATCTTGCAAAGATTTGACTCAAGTGCATCTTCACTTTTTGTGAGGTTCTATTTCCCGCAGGGAAGGCTTCTATGCAACCTGATCCCGCGACTACCATCACTAAGATATTACTTTGATCCTTAACGTAGCCCAAGCCCATGTGGAGTTTTTCCAAACTTTAGCTTCTGGCCGAGTAGATACTATTTTCCCCAGGCTAGGCCTGTTTTCTTGGCATTCCTCACATTTACTAACATATCGAAGAACATCTTGACTGACGCCGGGCCACCAAGCCGTCATTCGAACTGCTGTTTCAGTTGCATTTTTGCCTGGGTGAGTCTCATGAGCTTTAGCCATCACCATGGATCTTAGTTTGGGTGGAATGAAAAGCACAACTCCTCGAAAAAAATTCCATTGTGGATGATCAAGGCGTCTTTCTGTTGTTCAAATCCTTTTTCTGCTACTGAGCACTGTTTCTAGAGGCCGCTTTTTATTCGTTTGATGACATCTTGGAAGAGTCAATTCGATTCCAGCTCAGTTTTGATGTCTAACTGGCTCACCAGGTCGGATTGGACGAAGTAGATATTGTTAAGAGGAAAGCAGACTCGATCATTGTCATCATCGTCGTCAAAGTCTGGTCTGCTCAAAGCATCAGCGTGGGAGATCTGTCTCCGGGTTTATATTTCAATTCGAAGTCAAATCCCATCAGCGCTCTCGTCCATTTTGTAGTTCTTGCTGATGCTGTTTTCGGAATTTCTTCGTCTGGGGCGAAGAGATATTTTAGAGGTTTGTTTTCAGTCTGTAGAGTGAACCTTCTTCGGAGTAGGAATTGTTTCACTCTTGTGACCACAAGGACGATTGCAAGTGCCTGTCGCTCAATATTGGAGTAATTTTGTTCAACTTGTGACAACTTCCTCGAGACGTAGATCACAGGATGTCCTTCTTGTGAGAGTGCCCCGCTTATAGCTTTCTCTGAGGCGTCTCTTGTCACGGTTGCTTCCTTCGTTAAGCTGTAAGGCTGTACAAGAGGGTTAGCACAAAACTCGTTTTTTGATGTTTTCAAAAGCATTTTGCTGTTCTTTTTCCCATCTGAATTCTTGTTTTCGAATATCGTTTAAGGGTAGCATTTTTATTGCAAAATCCGCTGTCATTTGACCATAAAAATATGCTAAGCCAACAAAGCGCTCGGGTTGTTTCGTATTTGATGGCTGTTTTGCATTTTTGATTTTCTCAGCATGTTTAGGATTGGGTGCTATTCTTTCTTTGGAAACAGGGTAGCAAGAAATTTTACGCTTGAAACTGGTTTTGAGTTGGATTTCTTCTCATTTTCTCGGTAATGGTGAATTTTTTTTCACGTAGCCGACTCTTGACTGCAAGCATTCGTTTCTCGTATTGATCCTTTGATGTTCGATATACCAGGATGTTGTCTTGGAAGATGACCACACCCTTGATTCCTCTGAGAGTTGGCTCAATGCAATTCTAAAAGATTGATGAAGAGTTCTTTAGGCCCTGAGGAATCCTGCACATCTTGAACAATCCTTGCGATGTGTCAATTGTGCATATTTGTTTTTGAATCCTCGTCCAGCTCAATTTGATAGTATAAGTCTGATAAGTCAATTTTTCCAAAGTAAGAGGCCCCAAGGAGATTATGGAAAATGGACTCCATGTCTGGGATTGGATAGTCATCGTCCATAAATTTGTCCTTGATGTGAACATTCAGGTCCACGCAGGTCTCAGAGCTCCATTTTTCTTCCGCTGCCCCACTAGTGGTGATGCATTTATGACCCCACCAGGTCGTACTGGCTCCAGATTGCCCTGTCGTTCCATTGTCTCAAGGTTCTCTTTGACCCTGTCTTGGAGAGGTAGAGGTATCTTTCTGGATTTGCAGAACATTGGCTGTGATCCGGGTATGAGTTTCACATGCGCTCTGTATCATTCAACTGTAGGTAGTCTTTCATCACTCACTGCATTGATGCCTTCTTGGAGTAGTATATCTCTCCCAAGTAGCACAAATTTTTTGTCGGATTGCACAACTGGTGGTTGTTGTTGCCTGTACTTGCTTCCGTTTCACTCAACATCACATGTTAGTGATCCCAGAAACGTCAGTTGATGACCGTCACAGGCTTCAAGACGTCTGGTTTTCCCATTTAACTGAGGTTTACCACGCTCAGTGCAGATTAATGATGATATCACGGTGCTATCACCACCTGTATACACTTGCATTTTTAATATATGGTCTTTTACTGTAATGTACTCCCATGTCAACGACATGTTAAACACGTTTTCCCGTGTATAGTACATTCCCATCTCCATTTAAGATGACGTTTGACCATACAAATTACCTTCTTCCTCGCAGTAATTGTCGTGCTGGTCAGACTTACCTGATTTGTGCTCGGTTTCACTTCTGCACATTTATGAAAAGTGCCCCACATTTTCACAGGTGTTACATTTCTTGTTCAAGGCCGGTTACATTTCTTGTTCAAGGCCGCACATGGCTTGCTACTGTGTGGCTTACCTCCATATCTATTACAAAAGTTACCAATGCTTTTTTTACCAGAGAAGTTTTCACTAGTTTTTCTGAATGTCTTTTTGAAGTTGTATCCCACTTCTTCTTTTATTACAAATGTTCTATTACATGTTGAGTAACTCGCAAAAATCCCTGTTTGACTGCTGAACTGTAAATTTTCTGTCATTTTAGACAGAGACATCGTTGGCTTAGTTTTAATGCTGTCTAATAGTTCTAATTTGGCCTCAGGGTCTCTCAAACCTAAGATAAATTTAATTTTTACCAACTCTTCCTCAGGGTTGGTTACTGTTTTAAGTTTTTTGAAGTAACAACAACGCGCTTCTTCTCTGAGGCTCGCTAGAAAATTGTCGTCAGATTCTCCAACGCCTTGGACAACGGACAGAAATTTAGCTCTTTCTGCGGTTTCTACTCTCTCTTTAGGGGAAATGTCGTTTTGAATAGCTTGCCTGATCTCTTTAAAAAGAGTGTCCAACATTTTTTTAGGGCTCATAAGGCTCCTAAGTTTAAAAGGTGCGTCCTGGTCGCATATACGAAGAAAGAGTTTTGTTACTTGAAGGTCCACGATCGTACCGTCGGTGTTGACTTTATCTTCTTTCTTCTTTGTGCGACATTTCGCCTCAAAAGACATGATCCACGCAGTACAGGATTCAGCATTCTGCAAATCTAAGGTTGGTTGGTCGTTTGGTGGTCTGGACACCATTGTCGTGGTCTCGAGCACGAGTAAAAAAAATGTTATTGTTTTAATAACTGAATTCAAAATAACCTAAATGTACAAAATTTCACAGGTATTTATAGTCCGTATAAGTATGAAAATTTACAGATCCGTCTAGATGTAGATAAACTGATATGGGTTGATTTACACCTTAGTTGTGAACAAGTTTTTCCCCTTGCCTTATATGGCACGTACTATTGCAGTTTTTTGCACTTAACACATTGTTCTCCCAACCTGAGATCATGTCTTTTCTATCTACTGGGAGGGTCGGAGAGTTGGTTTCGGATCATATCTGGTTGTGGGAAGGTCGAATCTCTCGCACAAATATATGGTTTATGTACACTGATAAATTTGTGGTATGAACAAATTTGAATGGACGGTTCGGTTCAAATTAGAAGCCATTATTCAATTTCACTTCACCAATCATCAGGTAAGAAAGTTTTCTTCTTATATCAAAGTTTTAACTTAAGTTGCTAAGTTCGCCACTTCTCGATATATCACAAATACAAGAAAAAGTTTTTCTTTGTGGAGACCTCGAGTTTGGATAAATTTCTGTGCTTTGAACAGCAAACAACAATCCAGGTTGCTTGAATTCTTTTTTTGGATAATATTTTGTGATGCTACCTTTATACAAAAAAGTGCATAAATTTGATAAAACATTGAGAACGTTTGGTAGAAAGGAGCAAAATAAATTCGCTAAAAACTTCAATTCGATTTTGGTTCCACTAAGAAAGCCGCCTTGATCAAAACTCAAAAAAGACTTGATTTGAAATTTAGACGAGCATTCTTCATCAATTTTATTTTCACCAAATTTTTGAGCCAACAATTATGTCTGCTGTAGAAATTACTTTATTGTTACTGTTCTGAACGGCAAAACCAAATTAACACGTGCGAGTTTAGCAAATAGAAACGCGATTTTAAGGCAAAATTTTAAATCACCTGGTGATCAATGCTGTAAAAATTGTCTTCAGAAATTGAAAAAAGTCGTGTTAAAATGTTTTTTATTTCGGAAAATTAGAGAGTTCGCCCAATAAACAACTTGCTTTTGAATAATAGTCGAGTGTGCATTTTCTCTATGAAAAAAAATATTATAAATAACGCTCAAACTGCAATTGTAGGGAAATTATTTTTCACTGAAAAGGATTTACGGCTATACATAAAAAACTTTTTGCTTATATAATTAGACTAAATTGCAGTTAGAACTTCATGAAAAAATCTAGAGCTGCTCGTTGACTCCTAAGAAAACTATACAAACTAGGCAAACTAAACTATATTTCTTCTGACCGTGAAATGATGTCGGATATCGTTTTATTTTGGCTCGCTGACGAGAAGTTCGCGGGGGTGCATGTTCAAAAGTCCCGGGAAATTATGCCACCGTCGCATTGGCACAATAACGATGATCACAATGACTATCTAATAAAGACTCTTACTTGACTCTTATACTGCCTTCTTGTTTCAAGCACTTGTTTTTCTTATAGAGAAACATGTCTCTACCCAAATACCAAATAACTTACCCCTCCTGAACCTCAATTTTATTCGAATTGCCTTTTATTTCCTTCTTTACAGTCATTTACTTGTTTTTTTATGTTACCCGTGAAAATAGAAATTTAAGAAAACATGCAAGAGATGCTTCCAAAAAGTTTTTTCATCTTGGACTGGAAGTAATCAAATTTAGGGCATGTGATTTTATGCAAAATCATGATGCTTTCTTTCATTCTTTGTTCCGACCCCACTTGTGGGGGGGGGGGGGGGGGGGGAACTATCCGATCGATATATTCTCCGTAGAGAAATGTGAGTGGTATCATTAAAAAGCTCGTCCAGCGTAGAATTCCAAACTTAACAGATTTTTTGAAATACGTTTTTTTTTCGAGGAGATATCGAGGATTGAAGTTTTGTGTGAACACGGTATATTTGGCATGCTTTTGTTCACTTTTAGTGTAACTTTTCATCAAATTAAAAAATAAGATCTTTTTAATTCAAATTTTAATTCAAAATTACATTTCACGCCAAAAAATGAATCAATTTGGAGTTCTTAATAGACGAAAGTCTAGTTCTGGTCTCATAGGGAAGTTTACTATCAAAAAAATCAAATTCTACTTGAGAGCTCTTTTTTATAAAATTTTATTTTTTTTGTTTTCTTGGGTCACCTAAAGACTATTCACTTTTCATATCTAAGTTCTGTTAGTGGAAAACTTGATTTATAGTCAAATGAAGACCAATGAACAAAAAATTCGCCTTCAATTATCGCTCGTGTTTTTTTTTGGCTTCGACTCTGAGATTTCGTAATTTTAAATTAAAATTTGATTTTCTTTTTAAGATTTTACTAAATTTTTGGAGTCCTAAGGCACAATTCTAAGGCAGGGTGCAATAGATTTTGTAATGGGCATTAAGTGAACCTATCTAGAGCTTTCAGTGAACAGCTAATAGCTGTTAGACTTTAAAAATGATTTTTCGATAAACTTTTGTTGACATTAACCGATCAAAAACTTATTTTCGTGAGTTTTAAGTCAGTCTTAGTAATGTAAGGACTCTCTTTTATTCTACTGCAACCAAAATTAATCCGGTTTTGTTGAATAACTTTTTTTATTTGACTTCAAGGCCACAAGTCTTCAGAAAATTTTAGATATTTCCTTTTAATTGGTTCCTCTTGAAATCTTATCGCATTATGCTGAGACTGATTTCTCCCATTGGCTTAGAGAAGACGTTCAGTGGATCATGGATAAATTTTCAGAGAAAAACTTACGGTTTAATTGCCTTCGACACGTTCTTCTCGCACTTGTCTACTGAAATTTTGGTTTTTGCTTTATTTGTTGTTGTTTCGGTAGTTATAAGAATTAGTGTGATGTCTTATTAATTACACATGCATGACAAATATTTCTGTCCTCCATTTGAGACATACGCTCTAATTGAGCGTATAATTTGACTTCCGATGAAAGCTATTGAATTTAATTGCTGTTAAAAGTTTAAAAATAATTATTCGAATTTTTTATTGAAAATTAACCGATCTTAAACTTATTTCCGTTTTTCGTGACCTGTAATCAGACCAAGTAATGACTGGAGCTCTCGTCTTCTACTTCAAACAAAATTCATCTAATCAGAATTTTTATCTTCTAACTATTGGTGTTATGACTTATATGCACGAGTTTTCTCACATCTTGGGATGTTTTTTGCTCATTTTTGTTCCTTTTGGAATCCTTACGCATTATTCTATTTCTGATAGTTGCATTGGCGCAGAGATGATGCTCATTAGATCATACATAAATCTCTCAGAGAAAAACTTATGTTTTAAATGGCTTCGACACTTTTTTGTCGCACTTTTCTTGTCGCACTTATTTTTTGGATTTTGCCTATAATTGTTGTTCTTTTCATAGTCAATGACTTATTGCAATGTCCTATTGATCACTTATGAATGACAAACATCCTTGTCGTACCATCACAGCATAACCTAGCGTATTTAATAGCTTCCGTTGAAAGCTGTTGAATTTAATGATGTTGATACTATGGGTTTTCTCAAAAATTTTCTGGTAAAATTAATGTATTTGTTCATGTTTGTTGATTTATTGGTTCCATTTCTGTTAAAAAATTAACTGAAAGTAGAAGAGTTTTAACTGACAAATTCATTTTTTAATGGCTTCGACACTTTTATCGCTCATTTTTTTTACTTTTCTATTTTTTGTTTTGTTCCTTTTTTGTTCTTTGGGTAGCCGTAAAATTCTGACCGGTTCCATAAGTTTTTATTCAAGAATGAATGAATGATGTTATCCAAAGTAGTCAATTCACTGTGTGCGGTCCTAAACTTTATGAAACTATAAATTTTTAAGATTTTTAATGACTTTTCAAATTTTTCAGTTTTCGTTGTCCTTTTCGTAACTTAAAACTTAATCTCATCATTGAGAGATGCTCTAGTAATCCTTGTCTTTTAAAATTTGAAACATTTTCTGATATTATGACGTAACTAATAATCTGTTTGGTTAATATGAATTTTTATAATAACTTACGTGAAACGTATTTTTTCTATTCTTTTTCCCATCCATTAGCACAATCGCGTAATAACAGATCCCAATTATTTTTTTTAATTTTAGCACAGTGAACTTTTTTACTCATTCAGTATAATTTCAGCTGAATTAGTTTAAATAGCTAGTATTTGAAAAAAAATTACACAAAAATCAGATAACAGCTAAAGATTTTAATGGCTTCACTGATTTGTGTTTTCGCAATGTTTTTTGTTCGTAATTTTTTGAGTTTTTCTGGACCTTCAGTCCATTTCTTTGGCTTAGCCTAACCAGAGACACGTCCTATTGGTTTCATTATGACTTTAGTAAATTTATTGAGAATTATTTCTTTAAAGTTAATTATTTTTTGAGACTTTTGAAATTATTTGGTTAAAAAAAAACTTGATTGATTTCTGAATTTCATCCCGTTGTTTCTTCTTTTGTCGACTTGTTACCTAGTCTCATTAAGGCAAAATCCTATCTGATTTTTAGTTAGGAAAAAAGTAAATTTGTGTAGTTAGGGTTTTTTTGTTGTAATTTGACGTTGTTACTGGTTGCTTAAGATTTTGAGTTTTCGCCGCAAAATTTTTGTTTTTGTTTTGTTGTTGTTGTTGTTGTTTTTCGTAGTCTGTTTAATGGCAGATCTCGTTGTATTGAGGCAAATCATTATTTAATTCAATTATTAGTTTGGTTGTGTAAGGGTATTTTTGAACTCAAACATCTGTTTTTGATTATCTCTTTGTCAAAAATGTAAGTCAAAAGACAGTTGAGTCAAAAATGTAGATGAGCGCGGGTCGGAACATCATGTGCGAACGCACATTAACGAGCCTCCTTGTCTTTCACTCATTTTCAATCGTTTTAAATTTCGTCCGAACAATTTTAGGAAAAAATAAGTGAAAAGATTTCTGTTTTATGCTGGCGTAAAAAACTAATTTTGTCAAAATATAGTGAGGAAAAGTAAATTTTCCGATAAATTATTTAGCGAAAAATGGACTCAGCCCTAAAAAAATTTTTGGAATCATATCAAAGTTGTAAAAGTTTTTTTGTAAACGGCAACGATTGAGTCGTTTTTTAGCTCAGTTTTCTTGGCATGTTCAGTGCGTGTCATCAATATTCATCGCTTTTCAGCTCTTCTCCCTCAAAATTGGATTTTGAATTAGCACTGGCACCTTAGCTCCGTCAATGAAGAAGTTCCTAGGAAATAGATTTTGTGATTATCTCAAACTCTAGTGGCGAAAAGACAAAATAAAAATTGTGATTGGAGCGCTTTGCTGTGATATCAATGTGAAAAAAACGATATCAACATTTGATAAATAAAAAATGGTTAAGATAATTAAGCAAAAAGTTCCAATGATTTATTGTCAGACAAGCAATAAGGCAAGATGCGCAATCAAAAACTTTTCACGCTCTAGTCAGAGAAGATGAGAGGAAAGCAAGTGTTGATTATGGCGAAAAAAGCAATAAAGCAAATAAGCGAAAAAAAAGAATAATCAAAGCTTTTTATAAACATAATTTCTTCTAATTTCCATTGTTGCTTAATTATTTTGTTTTTGTTTGCGGGTTTATCTCTGCCAAGGATGTGAAAAATTCTAATTTGCTATTATATTGTAAAACAATTCGATTCAGTTAGGAAATTCTGAGCTAATCCCACGGTGCAGCGAAGCAAAAACGGTGTTTCCAACTATAATCGTGCCCTATCATAAAGCATTTTTGAAAGTTTTTACCCGCTCATTCAGCACAAAATTCTGGCCCGGTGATCATTTATGAAAATTGAGCTTATTATCCGGATCTATTCTGCCCCCTCCCACTTCCCCCCCGTGCTTTTTGTGCCCTCAAATTACCAACTATGTGTAGTCATAGCCGTTAGTATGTACAAAATAGCACATGCGCCTGAGGGAGGGGGGGGGGGGGGTAAAAGTCATATACCGCTAGTAAGTTTTGGGCCGGCACAGAATAGATCCTATTTTCCAAATAAATTCTGTTATACGTGATCCTTTTTTTTGTGATCAACGAACAATTTAGTCATGACTGGGAGTGACGATTACTCCTACTTTTATTTCTATCCATCTGTTTCTTTTACAAGTTCATCAACCAGTTCACTGTCGCTGTGGTATCAGAAAAAGCATCCAAGTCCATCTGAATATATTAATCTGTTCACTGTTAAGGTCCTGTCGGAGATAATTATGGTGAGAATTACGCAACCAATGTAAATTTGGATCTTTTCCCTTCTAATTCCCCGCCACCACTCTCCACGACGTTATGAGCCCTCCCCCTTTATAGACCACGTGTCATAACACAGTACCTCATTAGATTACCATTTTTTGTTTTATTGAGCTACATGAGCCCAGGAGTCAACGCTAAAAACTCAAAAATATGTAAGATTGGCGGTGAATGCGTTGAATTTATGTAGGATCTACGCTCAAGCGAAAATCTTACATAAATTCAGCGCATTCACCGCTACTCGTACATAATTTTACGTTTTTAAACCTTGATCTTTCATAATTTTGCGTTGAAATTAGCGTAGATCTTAAAAAAAAATTGCGTTGAATTTGGTGTAGATCTTATAAAATTTTGCGATGAATTCAGCATTGATCTTATATATATATATATATATTCAACGAATTCACCGCCAATCTTACCCAATTTTGCGTTTTTAAGAGCAGACCTTGTATAATTTTGCGTTGAATTTAGCGTAGATCTTAAATAAAATCAAAACATTTGCGCCAATCTTACGCAATTTTTAGTTTTTAAGCTGAGATCTTATATAATTTTGCGGTATAATTAGCATAGATCTTACATAATTTTGCGGTGAATTCAGCGTATATCTTATATAAAATCAACGACTTCGCTGCCGAACTTTTTCTAAATTTTTTTGTTTTTAAGCGTATATCCTACCAATTTTTGCTTGAATTTAGCATAGATCTTAAATAAACTTAAGCGCTGTTGAAATAAGCGCTGACCTTACATAGTTTTGCATCTAGTTTAGCGTAGATCTTACATAAATTCAACGCATTCGCCGCCTATCGTACATAAATTTGCCATTTTAGGCGTAGATCTTACAACATTTTGCGCTGACTTTAGCGTAGATCTTACATAGTTTTCGATTTAATTAAAGCGTTGATTCTACATAAATGTGGGAAAGGGGTATAGGTTTGAGTGTGCGTGTGTCTGAGGTGGGCGGTGTAGGGGGGATGGCGACAAGTAGGAGGGGTGGTGGAGGGGGGTAGTTCTGTGCGTGATGGGATGGGGAATAGGGTTATTTTTCTAATTTTAGAGTCTCAAAAGTGTTTTTTTTATCAAGTTCTTGTTCAGTCATGTTTATATTTACCAAAGTCAAGAATTGTCTGTAAATCCCGAAATTTGGCTAAATGCAATTAATAGTCACTGAATTTTTGAATGAACTATGCTTGAAAACCAAAAATTATTTAAATTCTTCGCTTACAAACCGCAAAGGCCTACGCATAGAAACGCCAAAATTTTGTGCAACGTGATGCTACTGCCGGACTCATAAACAATACATTTTGCGGTTTTCAAGAAAATTCAGGTACTGCGGCACAAGGGGTGAAGAGGCGACCAAGATGCACTAGGTCTTTCGTTCGAGTCTCGTAAGCATAGCTTTACGGCTCTTTTGTACGAATTTTTCAAAGATCAACGCTAAAATCAACCTAAAATTATGTAAGATCTACGTCTAGAAACGCAAAACTATGGAAGATAAGCGGTAAATAGCTTTGAGAATTCGAAAAATTAACGGCATTTTTCTTATATATTTTTAATTTCCTAAACATGTGAGGACTTTTTTTTACAAAATTTAAGAAATAAACACACTCGCTGCTGAAATAAAAATAATATCAGGGAGAAGCAACCTCAATTTTTGTCTGCTTCAGTGAACAACATAGTTATGCAGAAAAAGTAAAATGATGACTACGAGGAGAAAAATATAAGTCGGTTTTCTCAGACAGAAGGATAACTATCCACTGTGCTCCTCAACCAGCGCTCCTGGGACCTTTCATTATTCTTTTTCACATTAATGACGTCTTAAAACATATGCAAAAAAATTTCAAAATAACTCTGTTTAAACAGGATACAGTTTTTATTTGGGAAACAGAAACTTCGGAGAAATATAAATTGTTGTTTTCTCGATTTTTTTTAAAAATGCCCATTTGTACCTATGAAAATCAAAATAATAGGGAATAGTGAATCAAACAAAACCAATTTGTTTATCACTTTGAGAGAAAACACAATTTGGTCAGGTAATTTTCAGAAAAGATCGATGAAATCCATTTTTTTTCAAAACTCGCGACAGTTGTTAAATTGTATAATCTTGCCCGCTATCATTTTTTTAACAATAATGCTACACATCTTTCTCATTCTCATATTTGAACTTAAATGCAAATATTTTTAAAGACTCAAGGTTTCATCAAGACGACGAGTAAATGGACAGATAACCTGGAAGTAAGTTTTTGCAACTTGAGAGGAAAAGCTTGATAGCTAAAGACATTCTTAGTGAACTCTGATATATCACCAGCAGAGTTGACCAGCAGTGGGGCAATTGAGTGTTTCTAATTTAAGAAAAATATTATATGTTATATAATGTTGCGTTATAATTAGAGTAGATCTTTTTATTATTTTGCGTTGAGTTTAGCATAGATCTTACATAATTTGGCGGTGAAATCAGCGTCAATCTTATATAAGTTCAACGTATTCGCCGCCAAACATTTATAATTTTCTTGTTTTTAGGCGTATATCCTACCAATTTTTGCTTGAATTTAGCATAGATCTTAAATAAATTTGCGTTGAAATGAAAACTGACCTTACATAGTTTTTCATCTAGTTCAGCGTAGATCTTACATACGCATTCGCCGCCAATCTTCGCATTCTCAACGCATTCGCCGCCAATCTTACATAAATTTTCCATTGTAGGCGTAGATCTTACAAAAATTGGCGTTGACTTTAGCGTAGATCTTACATAGTTTTGAATTCAAATTAGCGTTGATTTTACAAAAATGTGGGGCTAAGGGGTATAAGTTTGAGCGTGCGTGTGTCTGAGGTGGTCGGGGTAGGGGATGGCGACAAGTAGGAGGGGTGGGTGGAGGAGGGTAGTTCTATGAGTGACGAGATGAGGATTAAGGTTAATTTTCTGATTTTAGAGTCTCAGAACTGTTTTTTGTCAAGTTCATGTTCAGTCAGGTATAAATATACTTAACTCAACAATTGTCTGTAAATCTTCAGAATTTGGCTAAATACATCTAATAGTTGGTGAATTTTTGAAAAAACTATGCTTGATAACAAAAAAATAATTAAATTTTACGCTTACAAACTGCAAAGTTATGCAAGACCTAAGCTTGAAAACGACAAAATTATGCGCAACGTGATGCTACTGCCGGACTCAAAAACAGTGTATTTTGCGATTTTCAAGAAAATTAAGTTACTGTGGCACAAGGGGTGAAGAGGCAACCAGGATGCACTAGGTTTTTGGTTCGAGTCTCGTAAGCATATGTTTACGGGTATTTGTACGGGTTTTTGAAATATCAACTCTAGAATCAACTTAGAACTATGTTAGATCTACACCTAGAAAAGCAAAAATATGTAAGATAAGCAATCACTAGCTTTGAGAATTCGGAAAATTAGACAGAATTTTTTATAATTTTTTGTTTTCCTAAACATTTGAGGATATTTGTTTCAAAATTTAAGAAAAAGCACACATGCTGCTGAAATAAAAACAAGTTCGCGTAGAAGCAACCTCAATTTTTTTCTACTTCAGCGGACAGCAATAGGTATGCAGGAAAATTAAAATGATGACTACGATGAGAAAAATCTGAGTATATTTTCTCAAACAGAAGGATTTCTATCCACTGTGCTCCTCAAACAGCGCTCCTGGGACATTACATTTTTCCTTTTAACATTAATGACGTCTAAGAAGATATGATAAAATTTTCAAAACAGTTCTATTTGAATAGGATGAAGTTTTTTATTTGGGAAAAAAAATTTGGAGAAATGTAAATGGTTGTATTCTCAATGTTTCGGAAAAAGCCCATTAGCACCTATGAATATCAAAATAATAGAGAATAGTGAATAAAAATACACCAAATCATTATTCTTTTTGAGAGAAAACACATTTCGGTCAGGTAATTTTCAGATAAGATCGAAGACATCCATTTTTTTCAAAACTGGCCACAGTTGTTAAATTGTAATATATTACACGCTTTTATTTATTTCTTGAATTATAATGCTACACATCTTTTTCATTCTCATATTCGAATTTAAATGCAAATATTTCTTAAAGACTCAGCGTTTCATCAGGACAACGAATAAATGGACAGATAAACTGGAAGTCAACTTTTGCAACTTGAGAGGAATAGCTTGATAGCTCAGGACAATCTAAGTGAACTATGATATATCACCTGCAGAATTGACCAGCAGTTGGGCAATTAAGTGTTTCTAATATAAGAAAAAAATTAGGGGTGTTATGTTGCGGTATCGGATGAGAGCTATTTCTGGCGTTTCTCACAGTTTGAACGTTGTGAGATCGTAGATGTTGTTGTTGAGAAATTTTTGTGTTAGCAGTGTTCGTCCTTCTGTGCCTACACTGAGGAAGAGTAAAGATAATCATTTTCGATCACAGAGCGTCCACGACAGTTTCCTGCATTGCATGCCCCGTCCCTATTTCGCTTCAGCGGCAAAGTTGACTCGTGTACGTTTTGGCTCAAGAAATTTGTCTATTGTTGTGATGATTTTGCTCTCCAATTTTGCAAATGTAACTTGTAGTCGCCATTGCTCCCATCGGCTGATTGGTTCTGCAGTTGCTCGCTCCCAAAGTGGCTGGATGGACAAAGGAGGTTTTCGGGTTTCATGATTTGCAGGCTGTACCATGTCGTACAGATATTCAATCTGTACTGATTTGTAAATTTGCTGGGCGACTTCTGATTTTTTTGCGCTTGAAATTGAGTGTTGCCAGATATATTTTTGTACACTAAAGATATATTTCAAAATTTTTCAAGTTTGGGCAATTTTTTTAGTTTTTGCGCCTCGAATGCAATTATCAGTAAAGTCTTAACGATTCACTTAGCAAAAAACTTTAAATTAAGTGTAACTCGAATTACGCTGATTTGCAGAACAAAAATTAGTTAGAAAGAGATTCAACTGAACATTGAAATAATATGATAGAGATGAAAATTGGAATAAAGGTGGAACAAAGTGTGATCATCAACTTGCTCATAGTTTGAAAATATGAACAAAAAACAAAAATTAGAAACGTGCGGCAAAGATCTTGAAGTTGTCTGCGTGTACAGACAATGATTCATGTCAACAAATTGGGAAAACTGCAATTCCTTAATTATCCTTATATCGAGATTTATAAATTGAGATTAAATCTTTAAAGGGCAAATTGAACTAAATTAAGATTAAGATGACATTTAATGGATAGCGGCACAAATGAAAGGTTTAAATATCTTGAAATGCGCTAATGTATCACGTTTCCCTCATTGCGAAAAAACAAAGGTACAGTTTTGTTGTATCAGAAAATTATAGATAATGTACTGGTTAATATAATTAAAAAAAATTTGTGTTTTGATTAGTTTGTCATTACAAGCTCTTAAATCTGAATCAGAGTCCTTAGCACATTCAGCTTCTCTCACTGTCATAGTCGTTTCTTCATAAATGGAATAAACATAGTATTGTGTAGGGTAAGGCACATCTGATGAACATGCTTCCAATTTTAAGTTTGTTTCGGGATCCTCAGGATATTTCTCAGCGGTTTTATTTTTCGTTGAGAAAATACTTCTACTCGCCATTTTTTTAATGTTTAATTAGTTGACCTCTTTTCTGACGGGATGAGGCTATTTTGCTGTGACAGTCAGAGAACAATTTTGGGTCGAAATCAACGGTTCATCGGACTCACTTATCGAAGGTAATGTACGTTGTTTATTGTTTGTTGGTTGTTGGTTGTTGTCGTCTGCTTTTTTTGGCCATTAAGGCGGTGGTCTTGTGATTGGCTCTGCGGTTGTAGATGTATTTTATTGGTCCTCAGTTTGCAACGCGGTTAGACATAACATTTTGGCATTGCTGCCATTCGAACTCGCAGCGCGGAGAGACACTCGATTTGATAGAGGAAAAGTAACTTGATTCATGTGTAATTCGGCAATGTTTTGATTTTTTGCCGCCCTCTATTTGACTTCTTGCTTCTCTAGCGTGTTTTTGTATCAGCTCCTCTGTCATTTTTTCTGCCGGTGCATTTGGCCTGCTGTTCAAATACTCTTTGACACCGGTTTGTTGTCCGGGTTTTGTCCTGAATTAAATCAGGTACGAATTACGTATTCTTAATTCTCGTTTTCCCGGCTTTTTGAGGTGTGGCTATCTGTTTTGATCACTCGCGAACTTGGAGCCAAAACATCGTACATCCCATCCAGACTATTTTTTTGATCTCTTGGCATTAGGAGTTTTCTTTGCGAGTTTGAGAGATCGGTATGTCTTAGTCCGGGCTACTGGTAGTCCGATCTCAGGATATCCTAAGACGTGATTCTTGTCATTATTTCGTCTTTTTGCGGCATCTTGTGACACCTTTAAGGCATTTTTACGACAGTGGCGTCTCTGCTCGAACTCAGTATCTCTTCGGGATTCATCCACCGAGCTGTCATCGGGAAAAATTTCTTCGCACCCAACTGTTTCTTGTTCTAAATATTTATTTGAAATTGGATCATATGTCAAATTATATGGACTTGATCCTGTAGTTATATAACTAGGAGTATTTCCTTCGCGTTAAAATTGGGCCTCAAATGGCGAAAGATTGATTGTCTTTTGAAAACAAATTCGTTGTTTGTAGATTGTTGAACTTATTGAGGCCTTTAAATTTAAATGGTGTTGCGTCGTGGTTTTAATACTTAACGGATTTTATTTGTTTGAATTTGCTTCTCTACTGAGCCAATTGCTCTGTGATTTTGTATTGGAGCTTCAATGAGCTTTATGTTATTTTGATTACAAAACGACTGAATTTGTCGACCGATTTAGTTGACTGAATTTGTTGACAGTTAGCTTGATCAAATCTTATTGTGCGTGGTATTACATTTAATGATAAATAATTTTGCAGAAACTTTCAAAAGTTCTGTGCGTTTGCTTACATCGATTACTTCGGCAGTTTAAGATTTTGAAGACCGGTCTATATATGCAAGGAAGTGTACCTCTTGGCCTTTCTCGATGTATATAGGGCCACCCAGATCTATCTAATTTTCTTCATTAGAACCTTTACATAATTTAGTGGTGTCCATTTGCTAGTAAGGATTTTTGACTTTAACTTTTGCCAATTTCGACGCATGTGGTGCACTTTGCCGTTTTGAACAGCAAAATGGCCCCTATGCGTGAAAAGCCATATCACTCATGCCCTAGCGTTCTGGATTCGTGGCGTGTATGGCTTCTATGTAAGCGTTTTTTTAGTTTGGTTTGGTGATCTTGTCATCTACATAGACACAACCATTCTCCACATGAAGATCTTTCCAGTGACTGTAAAAACAGGGTAAAGTATGCTGACATCTGTCTTCATTATTGGTGCTTATATATTAATAAAAGTTTTTCTACTTGGCGTTTTTTGAAGTCCAACTGGCTTTTAGGGTACAAGAAAAATTCTTTGACATTGCGAAAGGATTCTGTATATAGATCATCTATTGATATAGGCTTGTAGAGAGTGTTGTAGTTGTTTGTGGGGCGTTTGAAGGTCCAAACTCATCAGAAAATCTAACCTTCGATGGCGTTGCTTGATGGCTATTCTCGCGCTATTTGTCGTCAAAAATTGATATCATGATAATTGATTGAAATGTATTTTCAGTTTTTTGAAAATTAGAAGTATATGGAGACAACTGTTTAAGAAAGTGATTAGAGGCAAAAAGCGAGTTTGGAATGTTTGTTGTGTGGGTGAGAGCTGTAGAACTGGAGGTACTGGAATTTAATTCGCTAATTTTGTGGTCATCATTGCTGTTTTTGGAATATTCGTGCTTTCGCGCCGCAAATTTGATACATATTTTAAACTATTTATCACTATTTATACTATTTTATACTATTTATTACTAGCTGGTATTAAAACTATTTGTGTTTATTTTAAATGCCTCTTCTAATTTTGAGATATATGTATAATTTTGTGTACTGACAAGGAAGCATTTTGCGCTACGTTTAATTGCATCTAATTTTGCAACAATGAATTGCTCATCATACGTTGATATTTTAGCGGCTTCTTGTTGCGGGTCTGGCGAAATATAGTTCACCAAATCCGTTTTGAGCGAGGAAGATGCTCAAATGTAAAATCAAAAGGAAGTAGTCGCTCAACTTGTCTTGTGAGACTGCTATTATATAATTTTTGGCTCTGTTTTCATGCATAATTGAATTTAAAGCTCTATGATCAGTAAGAACGTTATAATTTTTCCATTGACCAAACAACACTTAGGAGCGCGAGTTCGTTAATACTTTGTCTGTCTTCAACAATTGCCATCCATCACGGTACGTTGTTTTAGAGCAGATCTGAGACAATTTCTTGAAACAGCAAATTTTATATATGTCTCTAGAGTTGGGTTAAATTGCTCATTCCCGGTAGAGTCTGCTATTTTTGGTTGATTTTAATTTGATTGAAATGATTTTCATGTTTATAAAAGCAGACTAATTTGTATTTGTCTTTAATAATGTTCGTAAGAAGTGGCAAAATTGTGACGTATTTGGTGTAAATTTACCTAGATGATAACAGAGTCCATTACAATCTTATATTAAAAAAAGTTATCGGTGCTTTAAGTAGTTGAAATGCAGCTGATTTATTTCACAGGGTGTTGTTTTTGACTGGGTGATTCGGTGGCCAAGCAATCCAATTTGTGTTTTTGCGAAATGAAATTTTGCTAAACTGATTCTTAAGTTCTCGTTATCAAAATTTTTGAGACATTTTTTTACAAGTTGAAATTATCTCCGGTTTTTCCTCTGTTGACTATTAAGATATCGTTAGGAAAGCAGAAAGTATTCCTGAGTCATGTCAAAGTGAAGTCAATAGCATTTTGAATTTCCGCTGGCATGTTTGTTGAGCCATAGAATCCTGTTTTGAACCGGTATGTGCCAGTCATATCGCGCTTACTAAATTAAAATTACAGTTCCTTCCGTATCAGCTTGTAAGTTTTGTTGACCGTAAGCGTATTGTATATCAAGCTTTGTGAATTGTCCCATCTCTTGCGGAGCGTTTTATAGCGTTTTTGAAGTCTTTTGGATTAAAGAGTTATTTTTATGCATTCGGTACTTGTTTTTTTGTTGATTTATTTGAAATCTTCAAGTCCAGAGCTATTTTCATTGATTGATCATATTTGACTGTTATGATGATAGGTGAATTAGGATATTAGTCTGAACAGTTCGGCTGACAGTTTTTCGATGTGACCTTTCTTTTATAATTTGTCAAGTTCAATTTTGAAATTTGGCTTTTGAATAATTGGTACTCTTCGTCCATTTTGTTTTGTGACTTGATAGTTTCAATGGAGTTTTAAATTTACTGTATGATGTTTTGATTTACCGTTATTCTTTTAATTCTGGAAATCTTTTAATCGTTTTTTTCTTGGACTTTTCTTTGCAAGTTTGAGAGATAAGTATGCCTCAGTCCGGGATACTGGTAGTCCAATCTCAGGATGTTGTAAGGCTTTTAATTCTTGCCATTGTTTTGTCTTTTTCCGGCATTATGGTTGATTTTTACGGCATTTTTATGGCTGTGGCATCTCTGCTCGAACTTAAATCACTTCGGGATTCATCCTCCCAGCGGTCTTGGGGAAAAAATTCTCCACTTCGAACTGTTTCTAGCCCTAAATTTTTGTTTATTAATTGATCATATGTCATTTGTATGAACTTGACGTTTTCTATTCATTTTTGAATTAACACTATGATGTTTTGATTTACCGATTCTGTTTTTAGTTCACGCAAATATTTCGCTATTGACTTTTTAATGGTATATTGATGATCAGTAATAATAACCTCAAAGTTAATACAAGGTTTTTGCATGATTGTTGTGCATAATTGTCGAATAAATTGCAAACTAGAATAGGATTAAAATGATCTGCTAATGCGGTAATTTTTGCATGTAGAATTTGCAAATCGTTAAAACTAATTGGTTTTTTCAATGTTTCCAGAGTTTCCTCTGTCAGTTGAAAATGACTTTACTTTTAGTGGTTTTTTCTCCGACCATTTTGCTTGTTCACAGTTGTACATAATGTTTTTTGCACGTGAAAGATTAATTATGATACATCCACTCCCTGAGTCAAGAAGTAAATTACATTCTGTGTTGCCATATTTTATGTTTAAGTTTTCCGGTGTGATTTCATTTGACTTATTTTGTTCTAACATTGCAAATAAGTCATATTGGGAATCGTATTGTTCAATGTAATTAGTGAAATTTCATAAATTGTTATTCACTCGATGACTTTGTTATGTATTCCTGTTTGTGTTTTTTACGACATACCTCAGCGAAATGATTGAGGATACCACAGTGATTACACTTATTACCCGTAGCAATGCAGACCTGACGGTGACTTGGTGTCCACTTCTGTCTGTAGTTACTGCAGAGGCCATTGGAATCGCCATTGATGGAATTTCTGCCTCTTTGCTGGGGTCGTGCATTGGCCCCGCGAAGTCGATTGAGTTGTTCATTTATGTTTACGTCACTTGTATTGAGAGAGGAAATTTGTTGTTGATTTTGATGTCCCACTTCCATGTTTACCGCTATGCTGATAGCTCTCTCAACTTCGATTGTATCACATAGTAGTTCTCGTTGAATATCATCCTCCAACATATTTGTTAAGAGGATGTCTTGTATTATGTCCTGGTCAGTTTTTGAAATAGAAAATTTTCAGCTAGTTGTTTCAAAGTGCTGTAGAATTGTTCTACTTTGTCACTTCTTTCTGTTTTTTAGAAGGAAATTCAAAATTGTCAAACGTTATATTGTGGGGTTGGATGAGAGCTATTTCTAGCGTTTCGCACAATTTGAGCCTTGTGAGATCGTAGATATTGTCTAGCAAGAATTTTCAAGTTAGCAGCCCTCATCCTTCTTTGCCTATACTGAGGTAGAGAAGAGATACACATTTCTGGTCACAGAGCGTCCACGGACCGGACATTCCCCGCAAAAAAGCCTTCTTCTTCAGTTTTTGGATTTTTGAGTTCCCAGTGTAGTTTGAGCTTACTATTGCGTATTTGCCTCTATCAATCCGCGTATTCTACTGTGTTTACTGTGTTGTCGACGGATGCCCCGTATTTCGGTTTAGCGGCAAGTTTGACTCGTGTAGGTTTTGGCTCAAGAAGTGTGTCTAATATTGTGATGTTTTCGCTGGTTAAATTTCCAAGTTTGACTTGTATGCGCTATTGCTCCGATCAAATGGGTGGTTCAGTAATTGCTCGCTTCCAAAATGGCTCGATAGACGAGGGAGTTTTTCGGGATTCCTGAGTTGCTGGCTGCATCATGTCGTACAGAAATTCTATTTGTACTGAATTGTGATTTTGCTTTGCGAAATTTTATTTTTTTTGTGCTGGAAATTGAGTGATGTCCAGTACATTTTTGTATACTGAAATTTTGTCAAGTTGGGGCAAGTTTTATGCGGTATTTGCGCTGCGAACACAATTATCAGTTTAGTCTGAACGTTTCACTTAGCGAAAGACTGTAAATTAAAGGTAGCTTGTTTTAAGCTGAATTCCAGAACGAAATTTAGTTAGAAAGAGATTCAACTGAACACTGAATTAAATTAACAGAGAACAAAAATTGAATTAAAGGCAGAATGTGATCATCAATTTTGTTCATACTTCAAATTTATGAACAAAGAACTAAATGCAAAAATTGCGGCAAAGATCAGGAAGTTGTGTGCGTGTACAGAGACAATGATTCATGTAAACAAATTGGGAAAGCTGAAAAGTTACCAAATGATCATGGAGAAATTGACCAACTTAAGATTAAGATGAAGTTTGATGAACAGCGCCACAAAGAAAAAAATTAAATAACAAAGGTGAATTAAACAAAGGTACAGTTTGTTTGTATCAGAAAATATTATAAAACGTACTGGTTAATATAATTAAATAAAATTTGTGTTTTGATAAGTTTGCCAATACAAGCTCATTAATCTGAGTCCGAATCCGTAGCACATTTGGCTTCTGTCACTGTCATAGTCGTTTCTTCATAAATAGAAGAAATATAGCATTGTGTAGGGTAAGGCGCATCTGATGAACATGTTCCAAAGTATGAATTTTGCACGGCGGTTTTCTTTATCGTTGAGATGATGGTTATGCTCGCCATATGAGTTATTTTTAAAATCAGTATTAGCAATATTAAAAGCAGGCGGTGGCACGTCGTGCTATCCATCTCAACTCTTCTATGCTCTCCTGCATTTAGGCTTCTGTGTAGCAAGTTGAAGATTGAGGGAATCTTCTTTGCTTACATCGGCAACCCCTTATCAAGATTATATATCTCTATTGATTCCCATTTGGCAAGATTGCTTCTGGGATGGTTTGCTTCGCGAGTTTTTGGAACGGTTCTCTTCTAAGTTTGTCTCATATCAGCCATGTGCCTCCTATTTTTCATCTTCGACTAGGTGGCTCACTGTACTAAATGCATGTTCTAAATATTTGATAGTAGTGTTTTTACAAGAAATCAAGTTTATCAGGATTTTTGCAAGGTCGTTTGGTTTAGGTATAAATTGAGAATCAAATGGTGACATATTCCTGGAATTTCAATAGCATATTCGAAGATGATAGATTTTAAGATATCGTTAAAATAATTTCATTTTTGCATTTTTCATGCAGGTCATGTGTCGTTTAATTGTTTCTATTAAACTTTCAATCAAAACTTTTTGTTCTTTAGTCGGCTCTTGCCGCTTTAATTAACTTATTATTACAATGCATGCGAATTGTTTAGATTTGCTGGTAGATTTCAGAACGCCCTAATCGAACATAATTGCTCGTGAAAATTCATGTAAAAGAATATATTAATTAAACAAAACATGAATGTTTAATCCGTAAGCATGTTCAAAAACCTGGGCAAGAAAACTGGGAATAGCAAGGTGATTAATACAAACTTGAGAGTAAATTTCTTGATCTTTTCTGTTCAGATTGAGCCTTCCGAAACATAATTTATCTCTTCAGGTACTTCGAAATGTTTCAATAGTTGCAGTTTAATTGTGAGAACTAGAGGTAAGAAAGTTGAACCTTATTTTGGAAAGGGGCTTCACCTTGCAGTCTTTGCTATGATACTGCGGTGAATGTATGGCTACCGCGCATAATTTGCCCTATTGTTCAACTCCAAAATGCTCGGATGAGTGTTATGGATGACCATCACAGAGGCGTCGTAAATGGAGTTCGGAATTGTTATCCGATCATCAGTACATAAACAGCCAGGCTTTACCTGTAAGTTCTGCCAATAGCTTCGCATTTGGGGCAATATTGGCTCACAACGTTCCCTGTTGTGATGAACAACACAGCCATCTTTAAGGACTACATCTTTTCTATTGAGACTTGCCAGAGGCGACTTTAAGACGATTTTAGAGTTTTTAGAAAATTTTCCGTCTCCCGTGAGTTTTCCACCTCATCTGACAATTTCCAAGGAAAGTGCTTTCTTACCTTAAAAAACAAAGCTTTGTGTGATTTTTTTCAAAGTAGAAACTTAGAAAATACCATCCAGGGATTGATTATTTTTTTCAACTGAATTTTATTAGAGCATCTGATTAAAATGAATATTTGAAAGTTTGAAATGTGAATCATTTTCTACTGTTTAGTTTTCAATTTTTTTCTCATATGAAAATGTTTATGATCTTTTTTTCCGCAGAGAACAAAAGAAGCTGAGATAAAAACAACAAAAACAAAGTTTGTAGAAGTTATACTAGAATAGCTCGGGAGGATTTCGCCATGTTAAAAAACTCATGCATGACATCAGTCATTCGAAATTTTCAAAATTTGCTATGTACAGTCTGTTAGTTTTTTGTATGTACAGTCTGATGTGAAACATTCTGTGCAGTGTTAACCAATAATGTAAATGATGCTGCGAAGAAAAAGGACAGACTGGGATGTTGTCTAATCGAGTCTGCGCAGACTGGCAAAAGTAATTATACTGCTATTTGTCTAGTACAGTAATGGTTACAATTGAAAGTCAATGGTACAGCGCTGAAGCCCACTACGACTAAGGTACGGGTGGACCGTTTATGGTTGTCGTATGGTTTTAAAAAGGAGAATACGCACTTTTCTCAAAAGACATCAAAGTGCTCGTCATGATTCTCTCAGCAGATTTGATTGTGTTACCTAACAACTATCAACCTATGAGAAGGGCAATCAGGCATACTATAAATTCAATCGTGGAAAGTTTTCGCAAATGTTTGCCCCCAACAAATTTAATTCTAATAGAATTGCGCAGTCAATATCAACATTTGGTTTCCCCAGCTAAAAAGGCTATGGCGAGCTGGAAATTGTTATCTGTTATGAGAGCCTATAAAAAACAGGAAAAGAAAGCAGGTTACTGAAAATGTAATTTTTTTACCTTCTAAGAGCAGCATTCAAAAACAGTAGTTTAATTTTTCAAAGCGGTTTAAAATGTTATGATACAGTAACTGAATGAATATACCACTCTAAAAAAGCCAGTTCCTGCAAATTCCTGCAAATTCCTGCAAATTAGTTGAAATTTCTTTTGAAGTTGGGAAACCCCTCATGTAGACCTCAGATCTATAATTTATTAGATTTTTGTAAGTTCTAATTCGTTGAACAAGTCTCATTAAGTTCTATACATATTGGTTGTTTTTATGTAAATAAATTCCACAATGTCAAAAGCATACACAAACAACTGCGTGTAATTTTAATAACTAGAATGGATAATTTAATCAGAGCTAAAGGATTTATTGTGCGCATTAAAATTTTTGATTTTGAATTTTCCATTTTTTGAATTTTGAATTTTTTTTTTGAATTTTCCAATCTTGTAAACAATTTTATGGATAAGTCCTTGCGAAAAAAAAACAATTTTCAAAAAAAATTGTTCAAATCTTCGTTACCATAAACTTGTTACCATAAACATATCATTAAACTAAAAACGAAATATCAATCAATATCATAATCCAATCTTTTGTCTCGGTAGAAACAAATTGCACAGCGAAACAAAAATCCCATTATTGTCTTGTGGTTGATTTCACAAAAATCCTGGAAAATTTAGCCAATCTTCAATTGATTACATTCACAAAAAAAACAATTGTTATTTTACTTCAAATAATAAAGATTCAATAAATATGTTAACCACTTGCTGCTGTTTTTCTTCAACAGATTTCTTTCTTAACTGAAAGAACTGTGAAAACAAATTCAATTTGATTGACATATAAAAACTTTACAATTTGAAAATTGCGATGACTTACTTCAGGTCGCAATTTACTTGGCTGTAATTATTGCCAATGTCTACTGTCTTTGGGTTGTATATAACAACAAAGATCTTCAGAAAACTGGACTATTTTCTGACTTCGTTGCAAAGTGCGACTGATCTGATCT
>NC_134481.1:31237576-31241127 GCF_964194025.1 Convolutriloba macropyga | reverse complement strand
GGGTACTTGATAGTCATGGTGGAGCCGGACGTTTTCACCAGTGCCGCTCCTTCAGGGATGGCTTCGTAGAGTCCTTGCAGCTGTTTCTTGCTTCGGGTGGCGGCGAGGGTCTTCCTGGCTAGTTTCAATTCTTTGCTGTTTTCGGCGAGGGGTTGTAGAGATGTCTGTGGTGTCATACGAAAGGTGCGGGGGATTTCGCCTTTGTCGTTTAGTGCCGCAGATAGCATTCGCTGCTTTGATTGTTTAACTTCTTCGTCGCTGTCCAGCGTCTCTTGTATCCAGCGTTCGTCTGAGATAAGCTCGTCGTTGCCCATAATGTTGTCATCTAAATAATCAAAATTAATGTTTGGCCATTTCAAGTTTCGACTATCCGCACATGAGGTTAAGTTAGTTATTGGTGTGTTTACCGGGCGACCGAAGTGAGCTTCGAAAGGGGAAATATTGGTCGCTTTTTTGCGGCATATTCTTAATTCCTGTGAGATTTGTCTTAGTGACTGTTTTATGTTGAAAGGGCGGTGATTTGGATCTAGTTTAATACAACCTAGGCGGCGTTTTACTGTTTGTATGAGTCTTTCAACTAAACCTATCGATCGGTGATCGTTTGCTGGGGCGAATATTATCTTGATATTATTTCTATTGCAGAATTCTTTGATTATATTTCCTGTTTGGCATCTAGCCTGGTCCATTCGTATGGATCTGGGTACCCCTTGGATAGCAATGTACTTTGTTAGGAAGTGTTCTATGTTTGTTGCATTTGCGTTGTTGCATAATTTAAGCGTAGGGAATTTTGAAAATCTATCAATGCATGCAAGGAAGTATACTTCTCTTCCTTGACCGTCTAGTATTGGGCCCCCGAAGTCTAATTGTATTTCTTCGTTCGGTTCGACGCAAGGTTTTAATGGTGACCATTTTGTTTTTGGTATTATGCTTTTAAGGTTCTTACCAAATTCGGTGCATGGGCGGCACGTTTTTGATTTGTTAATAAGGTCTCTGTTTATGAACGGCCACCATAATCTGTGGGCGAGTTCGGTCATCCCCCAAGCACCTGGGTGGGTTGCGTGCAGGACGTCTATCACTGCTTCTTTCATTGCGTTCGGGATGGTTAGCCGATTGTCCAGGAGGATGCATCCGTCATTCACACTGAGTTGTTTCCAATGGGTGTGGATTTGCCTGCTTACTGCCTTGCATCTTTGTTCATCTCCTAGTGTTATGCAGTCTCTTATCTCCCTTAGGACTGCGTCTCCGTTCGTCATGGCCGCAATTAGTGTTGAACTGAAGACGTCTCTTATTGCTTTGTCTAGTTGTGTGTCTGTTTTGGTGGGGCAATCTTCTTTGTCTGGGCTAAGGTAGGTCGAGAAAGAGATTGGGTTCTTAGCTGGCGATGTAGGTGGGGTTTGTTGGATTGTTTGTTGATTTCTATCCATTTCGAAATTAGAATTGTAATTAGGTAGTGACTTATCTGTAGCTGAGTTATTTGGCAAATGCGCTTTTGCAATGGTGTTTTGTGTGACTTTTTGTAAGGTTGCGTCATCTATCGTCATATGGTTTTCTATATTTGGTAAATCTTTGTTTCTGCGTAGGCTGTAATTGTGCAACTTTTGCAAAGTTTGTGGTTTTGTCTTGTGACGTTGTGCTCTAGGCACTTTGATTTTGGAATCGTCCTGCGATTGCAGGGGTAAATTTCTTGGACGGCCTCTTTGTTGCTTAATTTTCGGCTTTGTAGTTAGTGCTTCGGAATCGTTGGACGATTCCAGCTTGTCTGTTTTTCGTGGCCTCCCGCGTTGTCTTATTGCATATATGGTTTGCTTAATTGCGTCTATTTGCGCGATCACAAAGTCCTCATCGTATCGGCTTATAGGCTTAGCTTTGTTATTCGGGTTTCTTGAAATGTAATCTGTTAATTCCATCTTTGATCCTGGTATGTGTTCAATTTGGAAGTGGAATGGGATTAACCTATCACACCAACGTGTTAGTCTACTTTGATGGGCTTTCGTAGATCTCTCTTTCAATATGGCTAAAAGTGCTCTATGATCTGTTTGTACTGTAAATTAATGGCCGTAGAGGTAATGTTTAAAATGTTCGAGTGCCCACACTACACCTAAGAGTTCTAATTCATTTATGCTATATTTTTCTTCGGCTTTATTTAGGAAACGTGATGCATATGCTATTGTCTCCCACCCTACGTTCGATTCTTGTTCTAGCACGGCTCCGAGTCCGGAGCGTGATGCGTCTGTTCTGACTCTCGTTTTTCGGGTGGAATCGTAGTGCGTATTTTCTGTTATGTTTTTTATGTGTAATTTTATATTTTCGAATGCTGCTTGGTGTTTATGTTCCCACTTATATTTGTTGTCTTTTTTCAGGAGGTCTCTGAATACTCTACACTGGATTGCTAGATTTGGGACAAATTTGGTTAGGTGGTGGACGCTTCCGAGGAACGATTTTAGTTGCTTGCATGTGTTCGGGGCTTTTAGGTATTGAATGGCCTCGGTTTTACTGACGAGTGGCTTTATTCCGTTTTGATTGATTTCGAATCCTAACCATTCTATCTTATTTTTTGCGAAGTGGCATTTTTCTAAATTTATGCTGAGGTTTTCTTTGTCGAGTTTTTGTAGGCATTTGAAGACTTTTTCCTTATGAGTTTTAATTCCTCCGCCGGAGACTATAATTATGTCGTCCAAGAAAGTATATGTGTCTCTAAGACCTTTTAATGTGCTGTCGATGGCTTTTTGGAATTCTGCCGGCATGTCAGTTAGGCCGTAGAAGCCTGTTATGAATCGGTACATTCCGGTGGCTTGGCCGCCTACTATATTAAAATTGCATTGTTTTGATGTTGCTTCATCTAGCGGTAGTTGGCTGTATGCGTACCGTAAGTCGATTGTTGAAAAAAGTACCTCGCCTTCGTGCGACGATTCCGATATTGATTGAGCAATGTTGTCCATTAGGCAATCTATGTTTTGCATCTGATATTTGTTTTTGTGAATGGCTTTGTTTATGACTTTAAAGTCTATGGCTAGTTTTATCGTTTTGTCTCTTTTGACTGTTATTACAATTGGCGATATGAAGTTTTTGTCGCTGCATTTTTCCAGTTTTATTATGTTGCCATTCTCTTCTAATTTTTTGAGTTCCTGTTCGACCTGGTTTTGTAAGTGTATTGGTACTCTTCGACCTCGTTGGTGAATAGGAGTGAAGTTGGTTTTAAATTTGGATTTTACTGTGTGATTTACTGATCGTCCTATCCGTTTTATAAGACCGGGGAAATGTTTGGCTATTACTTGTTTTAAGTTTTGGTTATCCAGATTTTCTATCATCGCAACATTCTTACCTTCCGCTTTTGGGGATGTTTGTTGGTTGACTTGGATGCCTAGTCCTTGGAAGAGGTCTCTGCCTATTAGTGCTCTATGGTTGTTTGGTACCACGATGAGGTCGGCTCTTCCTGCGTTCCACCCATTGCATTGAACGTCACAGTACACGGTTCCCTTGTTCTTGATTGGGGTATTCGTGAAGCTTCTTAGGTTGGTTGGATTCGTCTTACGACTCCACCAACTATTTTT
>NC_134481.1:31190076-31232576 GCF_964194025.1 Convolutriloba macropyga | reverse complement strand
CCTCCCCAAAATCGGAAGGTAAGCAAATTGCAATGATAAAAAACGTTGAAGGACAAAACCTAAAAACAGAAATATCTAAAAAATTCCCCAACCTAATAAGAAGGATAGGACGATCAAAAACCCATACGGCTAAGTCAAAATTCAAAACAAACTTCACGACCGTTCACCAAAGAGGACGGAGAATACCAATCCACCTACAGTCTCAGGTAGAAGAAGAACTCAAAAAATTACAAAAGAACGACAACATAATCAAACTGGACAAATGCAGTGACAAAAACTTTATTTCACCTATAGTGATAACAGTCAAACGAGACAAAACTATAAAACTTGCCATGGACTCCAAAGTCATAAACAAAGCGATTCATAAAAACAAATATCAAATGCAAAATATAGATTGTCTGATGGATAATATCGCACAATCAATCTCGGAATCGTCGCACGAAAGCGAAGTACTTTTTTCCACCATCGACCTACGTTACGCATACAGCCAATTACCACTCGACGAGGCAACCGCAAAGCATTGCAATTTTAATATCATAGGCGGTCAAGCTACAGGAACATATAGATTCATTAAAGATTTTTATGGTTTAACAGATATGCCCGCAGAATTCCAAAAAGCAATAGATACCACACTAAGGGGCCTCAAAAACACATATAGTTTCCTGGACGACATAATAATTGTCACGGGCGGAGGAATGAAAAACCATAAACAACAAGTATTCGAATGTCTGGAAAGACTCGACAAGGAAAATCTAAGCATAAATTTAGAAAAATGTCATTTCGCAAAAAATAAAATAGAATGGCTAGGATTTGAAATCAACCAACACGGTATAAAACCATTAGTCACCAAAACCGAAGCCACACAAAGTCTAAAAGCACCCAACACATGCAAACAGCTAAAATCTTTCCTAGGTAGTGTACACCACCTAACAAAATTCGTCCCGAATTTAGCAACACAATGCAGAATCTTTCGAGAATTACTGAAAAAAAAGATAATAAATACGTATGGACCACAAAATACCAAAAAGCATTCGAAAAAATAAAAGAACACATAAAAAACATAACCGAAAACACGCACTTTGACCAGTTGAGAAAAACACGAGTAAGTACAGACGCATCACGATCCGGACTCGGAGCAGTGCTCGAGCAGGAATCGAACAACATAGCATATGCATCGCGTTTTCTAAACAAAGCCGAAGAAAAATATAGCATTAACGAGCTCGAACTCTTAGGCATAGTTTGGTCACTTGAACATTTCAAGCATTATTTATATGGTCAATATTTCACTGTACAAACAGACCATCGAGCACTTCTATCCATACTTAAAGATAAATCAACAAAAGTGCACCAAAGCAGATTAACCCGCTGGTGCGATCGGCTAATCCCATTCCACTTTAATATCGAACATATAACGGGTTCAAAGATGGGCCTCACAGATTACACATCCAGAAACCCCCACGGCGCCGCAAAACCAATTAGTATGTACGACGAAGACTTTGTGATAGCACAAATAGATGCTATAGTTAAAACAATTAATGCAATTAGACAACGCGGTAGACCACAAAAATTCCCTATATTGGAATCGCACGACGATTCCAAGATATCAAATACAACGAATGTAATTAAACGTCAAAGAGGCCGTCCAAGAAAAACACCCCTGGAATCGCGGGACGATTCCAAAATCAAAGTGCCTAGAGCACAAAGTCATAAGACAAAAACAAAAGTAGTTCAAAAAGAACATAATTACAGCCTACGCAGACAACATTTTAATCCCAATATAGAAAACCGCGTGACGAGGAATGACGTAATTGAGCAAAAAGTCACACAACAAGCGATTGCAAAATCGCATTTGTCAAATAACTCGAATAACAACCAGTTGCTAACGCAAAAACAAAATTCTTCAGAAATGCAAGCAGACAAAGACGAAATGCAAAACACTTCCCCAAAGAGCCCAGGAAGATGTCCACTATCATTCACCACCTACCTAAGCCCCAACCACCCGCCGCCTCAGCAAGAAGAACAAACAACATCAAATACAACACTGGATAAAGCAATCAGAGATGTGTTCAGCTCGACATTAATAGCAGCCATGACCAATAGAGACAGTGTACTAAGAGAGATTCGAGATTGCATAATCCAGAACGATGAACGCCGAAGCAAAGCAGTGAGCAAACAGATATACGCCCACTGGAACCAATTGAGCGTAAACGATGGCTGCATACTACTGGACAACCGCCTCACGATTCCCAATGCACTTAAAGAAGCAGTCATTGACGTTCAGCATGTTACCCACCCGGGCTCATGGGGAATGACAGAACTAGCGAATAGACTCTGGTGGCCTTTCATTAACAGAGATCTGATAAACAAGGCAAAAACATGCCGCCCTTGCACTGAATTTGGTAAGAACCTTAAAAGTATAATACCAAAAACTAAATGGTCACCAATGAAACCATGCGTCGAACCAAACGAAAAAATCCAGATAGACTTTGGTGGACCAAAAGTAGACGGTCAAGGAAGAGAAATATACTTTCTCGCATGCATCGAGAGCAACCAATATATCACCATTCGAAGCGCACTTTGGGCGCCCCGCCAATACTCCAATAACCAATCTAACGACAAAACCTGATAGTAGAAATTTAAAATGGCCAAATGTACAACATGATTATTTAGATGACATCATGGGAGCGGACGAGATGATATCCGACGAACGAGGGGAACAAGAGGACCTCGACAGCGACGAGGAGGTGCGTAGCTCAAAAGAGAGGATGCTCACAGCAGCCAAGAACGACACCGGCGAGATCCCTCGAACAATCCGAATGACCCCCCAATCAACTTTGGAACCGATCGCCGAATCCAGCAAAGGCCTACAACTAGCAAGGAAAACAATAGATTCAACACGCAGCAAGAAACAACTACAAGGCCTGTACGAAGCAATACCAGAAGGGGCAGCACTAGTCAAAACCTCCGGCTCAACACTAACGATTAAATACCCGGGACAAGACGACACCGTTTTACACAAGTCCGAGGTAGCTAGATTCGGTACGCCCGCACAGCCCCAAATTCCCCTAATCCAATTCGCGGCACGAAAGACGGTCATTAATCACCACGAAAAGCTGCAGCGAACAATGAACATCCACCAAAAAGAGCAAATGATCAAACTGAAAGGCGAACGTACAATCCGCAAAAGGCTAAAAGACTCACCTACCAACCCCAACCTGGCCAACTTCGCGAAGGTTCATCGCACAAAAGTCCCTCCGAAAAGGAAATATGTACAGTCTCCTAAAAAAGGGGACGCGAAGAAACAACACAGAGACCAATACGCATCCTCGCAAGAAGAAGACGGTGACGATACCATCCCAGCCCACCACGAGGCAACGGCGGAAGCCAACCTAAAAGACGCAGACTATGAACCACAAGATTCGATAGACATACACGAAATCAACCAAGGCAAAAAGCCACGACGAAGCAATAGACTCAAAAAGAAGACAACAAAATATGGACAAACTGAAACTCTATCCACCGACGACGACACAGATGAGACCCAAACCAGCACTCCAATCAAAGGTCCCAAAGGCATCGCAAACTTCCAAACGGGTTCAAGTGCGCAGGACGATTCCACGCAAGGGCCGGAAGAAGAACGTAGAAGTACCTCACCAGCCATAGGCCAAACACAAGAGCCTACGGACACTGTGCTGGTATCACCTCGGGCCGAAGGACAGGTGCTGGAATTTTCGCTCCAATCACAAGAGTCAAGAGAGAGAGAGAGAGAGAGAACTAAGCCCACATGAACTCTGAACCACGCCATTGCAATCGCATAACAAACTTTAAAAACTTTGTTATTTCTCCCGAGGGGAAATGTGGTACATGTGCATTACCATTACAAAACAATCTTACATTACGTATGATATGATGCAGTAAATTAATAATTCCTTCATGCAGTATGTATATCTTAACATTGTCAACCATATGAAATCGTCCGACGATTGTCTCTTATGTTCAAAGTTAACTGGTACTACGCACTAAATGTACAGACTGACAAAAGGTCAATTGCAGTTCTGCCTTATCTTTCACTGAATAAAGTTGTGCGTTGAATTTTCTCTTTTCGATTATAGCTTAGATCTAATTCTTATAAGTCAAGCATCACAATTATTATTACTATTACTATTTTTATCTTTTTTTATTTTGATTAATATTATTATTATTATCATTATTATTATTATTATTTTTATAATTATTTTTATTATTATTATTATTATTATTATTATTATCATTATTAATATTATTATTATTATTATTACTATCACTATTATAATCATTATCTTTATTATTGTTATTGTTATTATTATTATTATTATTATTATTATTATTATTATTATTATTATTATTATTATTATTATTATTATTATTATTATTATTATTATTATTATTATTATTATTATTATTATTATTATTATTATTATCTTTATTAATATTATTATTATTATTATTATTATTATTATTATTAATATTATTATTATTATTATTATTATTATTATTATTATTATTATTATTTTTATTATTATCATTATTATTATTATTATTATTATTATTTTTATTATTGTTATTATTATCATTATTAATATTCGTATTATTGTTATTAATATTATTATATACATAAATACAAACATATATGTATATATATATAAATATATATATATATATATATATATATATATATATATATATATAAACCAATAAATAATAGTGTATTTATAAATAGAAAAATGTTTCTTGCTAATTGTGAAAAGGCGTATTTGTGTTAAATTTTCATGAGGTATTTTGATTTCTGTTTAGTCATTTGAATAAGCATAATATTGTTGCTTTGTCGTCTTTTTAAGCAGAGCAATATGTGAAATTTCTGCAGTGGTTTCATTTTTTTAAAATTTACCTAGGTTCTGCAAAATAAACAACTGTGAACATTTTTATTTTGAATTTTAGCTTAAGACATTGACTTTGATAATTCGCAGAATTTTTTATTTGTCTTTTTTCAAGAAGCACATTCAAAACTCTTAAATTTTTACTCAAAAAAATCACACTATAAACAAATCTGCGCACTGAAATCTGCGCAGATTAATAATTTATGAGCAGTGATCACGCTTAAATGAGAGAAACGCTGTGGAAAAGCTCGCTCAATTTTGAGCTATTAGAGCGATCTTGAAGAACATTGACAGAAACGACACCATCTTTTCAATATCTACTACTTTATAATGTCCGTTAATGTGCGTTTGCACATGATATTCCGACCCGCGCCCATCTATACTTTTCACTTAACTGTCTTTTGACTTACATTTTTGCAAAGAGATAATCAAAAATGAATGTTTGAGTTTAAAAAAATCGTGACACAACCAAATTATTAATTGAAATAAATAATGCAATGCCTCATTACAGCAAGACTACAAAAATTATGGACAACAATTTACAAACATTGCGAAAACACAAATTAGTGAAGCCATTAAAATCATTAGATATTATCTGAATACTACGTAATTTTAATTCAATTTCTATTCAAAATTATGCAACTAAAATTAAACTGAATGAATAAACAAGTTCGATTAGGCCACATTTGAAAATCATTGGGATCGGTTATTAAGCGATTGTGCTAAATGAATAGAAAACGAAACAAAAATACACCACTCTTAAAACATTTTATGAAAAACGCGTATTGACCAAAAAACAAAACATTAGTTACGCCATAATATTGGTAAACATGTTAAATTGGAGAACATGTAATCATTTGAAAAAATACATGGAACTGTATTGGGACTCTCAACGAAGAGAATAAGTTACAAATTGACGAAACGGTTAACAAAAGATGAAAAAATTTAAAAACCCTTTAAAACTTTAAAACTGTATAATGTAATAAACTTTAAAACTGTTCGCAATAAATTGACTGCTTCGGGTAACATCATTTATTCAATCCTCAGTTTTAAGCTTTTGAGACCGGTCAGCATTTTACGGCAACCTAAAGGGTAAAAAAAGCAAACACAGCGAATAAAAAAAATGAGCAAGAAAAGTATCAAAGCCACTGAAAAATCAATTTTTCAGTAAACCTTTCTTTTGTTTCAATTAATTTATTAACAGCAATGGAATTTTTATGTTTAACAATTTGACTCCAATAAATCAACAGACATGAACAATTACATTAAAACCACGAAATTTTTGAGAAAACCCATAGTATCATTGCCATTAATTTCGATAGCTTTCAAAAGAAGCAAATAAATACGCTAAGTCACTCCTCGAAGAGACCACAAGGTTGTTTGTCATTCATAAGTCATCAATAGGACATTACAATAAGTAACTGACTATGAAAATAACAACAAATACAGGCAAAATCCTAAAATTAAGTAGAAAAAAACGAGAAGAAAGTGTCAAAGTCATTTAAACCATCATTTTCTTTCCAAAATTTTTATGTAAGATCCATTGAACGTCATTTTTAAGTCAATGCAACTATCAATATTAGGATAATAACCAAGACTCCAAAAGGAGCCACAATTAAGAAAAATATTCAAAAATTTAAAAAAAAAAATGAAAACTCATGCATCGAAATCATAACAACAATTAATAGAAGATAAAACCGCTAATTATATTAATTTTGGTTGAATTAGAATTAAGGGGCAGTTCAGTACTGAGATTGACCTACAGTTCACGAAAAAAATTTAAAATCGGTTAATTTTCAAAAAAAAATTCGAAATTTTTTTTTAAGGTCTTAACAGCCATTAAATTCAATAGCCTTCAACGGAAGTCAACAAATACGCTCAATGTGAGCGTATGCCACAATTGGAGGACACGGAAATTGTCATGCACGGGTAAACAATAAGACATAACAATAAGTCTTATGACTATGTGAGCAACAACAAATACTGGCAAAAACCAAATATTCAGTAGAAAAGTGCGACAAGAAAGTGTGGAAGCCATTTAAACCATAAGCTTTTCTCTGAAAACTTGATCCAGGAACCACTGAAGTTTTTCAAAGAGCCAGTGGGAGATATCAAAATCAGGATAATTTTATAAAATTCCAAGAGGAAACAATAATAAAAAATATCCAAAAAGTTTTTTGAGAATTTTTTTAAATCTTGTGGAATTGAAGTTAAATAACAAATAATTACAAGATAAAACTGCTAACCGGAACAATTTTGATTGCAGTAGAAAAAAAGGGGTCCTGTAATGAGAATGACTTAAAATTAACGAAAATATGTTTATTATCGGTTAATAACCCTTTTTAAAGTCTTAACAGCCATTAGCTGTCCACTGAAAGCTCTAGATAGGTTCACTTAATGTTCATTACGAAATCTAATGCAATGTTAGTCAACAAGATTTGCCATAGGACTCCAAAAATTTAGTAAAACTTTGAATAAAAAATCAAAAATACCTTTAAAATTACAAAAACTCAGAGTCGAAACCAAAAAAAAACGAGCGATTCCTTTAAAACGAATTTTTTTGTTCATTGGGCTTCATTTGACTGTAAATCAGGTTTGTCAATAACTGAACCTAGATATGAACAATGACTAGTTTCTAGGCAACCCAGGAAAACAAAAATATGAAAAATTTTCTAATAAAAGAGCTCTCAAATAGAATTCGAAATTTTTTGGTTGTAAACTTCCCTCTGGGACCAGAGATAGTCTTTTTATCACCTTTCGTCTTTTAGGAGCTCAAAACTATTTCATTTTGTGCCATGAAATGTGATTTAATTTAATAATTTTGTTAAAAATTTCTTAATTAAAAAATACACCAAAAGTGAACAAAATCAAGCCAAATTTTGTGTTACCCAAAACTTCAATCCTCGATTACTCTTTGAAAAAAACGAAATTAAAAGAAATCTTTTTAATTTCTTTTTCTACGTTGGAGAAGCTTTTTAATGATACTACTCACATTTCTCTACAATGAATATTTCGATCGGCCAAAATAGTCTAAACAAAAAAAACCCATTTGAGCATATAGTTCCTCCCCGCTTAAGTGGGGTCGGAACAATAATCCCGTCTTCGCCACCATATAAAACATAATTTCTCCATTTGCTCACAGTATAATTAGGTTAAATTTTTAAATTATATGACATTTTTTTGGTTCACTGACGCAATTGATTCATTTGCTCCCAGTAAAATTAGGTTCAAGGCGTAAAAAGTCTGACAAATATGGGAAATATTGACAGAAAAGACACGTTTTTCATTTTCTCTAACATCTTATTTACGCTCTTCGGTTGTATTAAAAGTCAATTATCCCGTCTTGACCGCCAAAAAAAATAAAATTAATTTCTAGTATCGCTTTTTCGGAATCTTATACAATATAACGCTTATGGAAAAAGTTGGACTAAAACGGGTCCAAGAACAAATGATTGTTTTCAAAACTTTGTTGGATCACTTTCTTTGGAGGATTTTTCATTTCCATTTTTTCGAGTAGTTATCAAGTTTTTAACGTTTTGTGAACTAACGGCACTGTGACTTACTTATTTTTGTTCATGTTTTATTTCGATAATTATTTTTTTTTCATTTTTTTACTTTCTAAAATATGTTGACCAATCGTCACACCACTATTTTCACTGCTGATAAATGATCCCTGAGTTGTTCAGTTGGAGCTCTTATGCTAGGAATTTGCCATTGATTTGATAAAATAGTTTCTGTACATTTAAGTTTTCGTCACTTTCAAATCATATAAAATTTTGTTTATCAAATCATATAATCTTTTTTCTCATTGCAGACCTTTTTTGCTTTTGTGTGTGCTTTGAATGTCTCATCCCCGAGAAGTTCAAGTTGGAGCTCCAATGGTTCCCTTTGGAGAATGAATTTAGATTTGAAACAAATTGAAAGCATTTTCATAAATGTTACTAAACTATCTTTCGACTACTGTTGTTAACTTTGTAATAAAAACTTTTTGTGCACGTTTTTCTTCAGCTCGGTGAAATAAGTAAATTTCAATTTCAAAAGTGCAGCGTCACTGCCAATAAAATCAGCAAACAAAAATTGTGTTTCTATTGAAACGTTACAAATTTCATTTTGAAATGTACTGCGATGTCAGAGAACCACCGTGGCAAATTTTTATTTTCACTAGGAGAGTTGTCTAACTTCTGCTTTCAAAAGGACTACAAAAATGGTGGAAAGTATACCAAAAGAATTTATATTCGTTTCTTGCAAACGTTCAAATTCAAAGGCAAGGATAAAAAAAACAAAATACATTTTCCAAGCTATCTGTTTTTCTGTTTCTACCCAAAAAGTTTCTACTGGGATCAACAGCCACAGCCGCTTGCTCACAGCTGTTTTTTCTATTATTTCTCACTCTTCAAAACTGTATTTTCATGAGCAGCTTAGCTCGTTTTTTGGTGACTTTTCATGCGTTTGAGACTTTCCGTGGTGCCATCATTGCAACCAAGGCTGTTCAGATTATGGTTAAACTGAAGCTATGGTTAAGTGAGACCTCATCCTCACATTGACAGCTTTACAGTGGTAGGATTCACACAACTCGCCTTTGAACTAATTATAATTAAATATTCAAAAAATTTGCGCTGGCTGCCAATGATTTCACCCTGCAGTTTGGTCAACGGCAATTAGTAATAAATTTTGAGCCTCGATTGTATGTCAACAAGTAAAAAGACTGCATTTAGTTTCTAACCGCGGGGAGTTATCGATTTTTGTTCTGTTTTTCTGAGTATAAGTTCCTGCATTTTGTTAATGGGTACAAAAACAGAAGCAATATATTTCTGCTCTATGGGTTATAGAGGTCATTAATGTTTATAGAGTATTAATCATTCTGTTCTTATATGTTTTGGCATTTGAGCCTTGTCCACGGACATCAGCAATCATCAATTCCACTAAATTTCAGACAGTGGTTCTCAAAATAAAAAAAATAATTGTTTGTATTTTTTGAGATGTCATAAGAAAAAAAATTTAAGGACAAATATTCCTCGCGTGAAAGAAAAATCTTAAAAAGTTGTGAGAGGTGTTTGAACCTTGTTTTTTACTGTTCGATTTCTGAATCAAAAGCGACTTTCAAGAGCTAGGACAGAGGGATTTAAACACAATTTTGTATATTGTCAACAGAATGAAATGTTTTGGGAAAAATCGGCTGCAAAATTTTTGAAACAGGTTTTAGAAAATCAAAATTTCTATAACTTCATGCGTTGATGTTCACAGAAACTGAAATTCTAAAGACATTATCTTTTCATTGACCTTCTTTTTCAAAGTTCAACAGAGATATGATATGAAAAACTTTTCGTTGATGATTTCTATTCTTATTGTTCTGGTTGACAAATATTGGTACTTCCTGAAAGAGAATGGGCAACGTTAAAGTTGTAAAAAAAATTCACGTTGATTTTGAGCAGGCTAAGTGGCTGAAACCATATCAATATAATCTTTGTATCTATTTTACGAAAAAACTTCATTTGAAGTATTCTGATTTATATCTACAATTTAGCTTTCTGACAGCAAACAATAGTTGCGAAAAGCGTCAGCAATTCCACGACTTTTTTAATTAAAAAAATCTGTAAAATTAAGTAGTGAAATGAAATGAAGAAAAAAAATTGATAAGAAAATTTTGAAGGAAAGAACAGGAACATTATGCATCAGAACTCATTGCACAAACTCCTCGAATCATATTATGATGCATAAAAATGATAGAAGACCATGAACTCATTTTCTGTTGTCTGTTTCACGGTTTGAAATGAAAATTGGAAACTATTGGAAACCGCTCTTTTTGCCAAGTTGTGTGTCCAACCCAAGGCTTTCTGATCAGAATTATTTGGGTCTCTCATTGTGGTATACCCCAGCAAGTACATTTAAGTTTTCGTCACTTTCAAATCATATAAAATTTTGTTTATCAAATCATATAATCTTTTTTCTCATTGCAGACCTTTTTTGCTTTTGTGTGTGCTTTGAATGTCTCATCCCCGAGAAGTTCAAGTTGGAGCTCCAATGGTTCCCTTTGGAGAATGAATTTAGATTTGAAACAAATTGAAAGCATTTTCATAAATGTTACTAAACTATCTTTCGACTACTGTTGTTAACTTTGTAATAAAAACTTTTTGTGCACGTTTTTCTTCAGCTCGGTGAAATAAGTAAATTTCAATTTCAAAAGTGCAGCGTCACTGCCAATAAAATCAGCAAACAAAAATTGTGTTTCTATTGAAACGTTACAAATTTCATTTTGAAATGTACTGCGATGTCAGAGAACCACCGTGGCAAATTTTTATTTTCACTAGGAGAGTTGTCTAACTTCTGCTTTCAAAAGGACTACAAAAATAGTGGAAAGTATACCAAAAGAATTTATATTCGTTTCTTGCAAACGTTCAAATTCAAAGGCAAGAATAAAAAAAACAAAATACATTTGCCAAGCTATCTGTTTTTCTGTTTCTACCCAAAAAGTTTCTACTGGGATCAACAGCCACAGCCGCTTGCTCACAGCTGTTTTTTCTATTATTTCTCACTCTTCAAAACTGTATTTTCATGAGCAGCTTAGCTCGTTTTTTGGTGACTTTTCATGCGTTTGAGACTTTCCGTGGTGCCATCATTGCAACCAAGGCTGTTCAGGTTATGGTTAAACTGAAGCTATGGTTAAGTGAGACCTCATCCTCACATTGACAGCTTTACAGTGGTAGGATTCACACAACTCGCCTTTGAACTAATTATAATTAAATATTCAAAAAATTTGCGCTGGCTGCCAATGATTTCACCCTGCAGTTTGGTCAACGGCAATTAGTAATAAATTTTGAGCCTCGATTGTATGTCAACAAGTAAAAAGACTGCATTTAGTTTCTAACCGCGGGGAGTTATCGATTTTTGTTCTGTTTTTCTGAGTATAAGTTCCTGCATTTTGTTAATGGGTACAAAAACAGAAGCAATATATTTTTGCTCTATGGGTTATAGAGGTCATTAATGTTTATAGAGTATTAATCATTCTGTTCTTATATGTTTTGGCATTTGAGCCTTGTCCACGGACATCAGCAATCATCAATTCCACTAAATTTCAGACAGTGGTTCTCAAAATAAAAAAAATAATTGTTTGTATTTTTTGAGATGTCATAAGAAAAAAAATTTAAGGACAAATATTCCTCGCGTGAAAGAAAAATCTTAAAAAGTTGTGAGAGGTGTTTGAACCTTGTTTTTTACTGTTCGATTTCTGAATCAAAAGCGACTTTCAAGAGCTAGGACAGAGGGATTTAAACACAATTTTGTATATTGTCAACAGAATGAAATGTTTTGGGAAAAATCGGCTGCAAAATTTTTGAAACAGGTTTTAGAAAATCAAAATTTCTATAACTTCATGCGTTGATGTTCACAGAAACTAAAATTCTAAAGACATTATCTTTTCATTGACCTTCTTTTTCAAAGTTCAACAGAGATATGATATGAAAAACTTTTCGTTGATGATTTCTATTCTTATTGTTCTGGTTGACAAATATTGGTACTTCCTGAAAGAGAATGGGCAACGTTAAAGTTGTAAAAAAAATTCACGTTGATTTTGAGCAGGCTAAGTGGCTGAAACCATATCAATATAATCTTTGTATCTATTTTACGAAAAAACTTCATTTGAAGTATTCTGATTTATATCTACAATTTAGCTTTCTGACAGCAAACAATAGTTGCGAAAAGCGTCAGCAATTCCACGACTTTTTTAATTAAAAAAATCTGTAAAATTAAGTAGTGAAATGAAATGAAGAAAAAAAATTGATAAGAAAATTTTGAAGGAAAGAACAGGAACATTATGCATCAGAACTCATTGCACAAACTCCTCGAATCATATTATGATGCATAAAAATGATAGAAGACCATGAACTCATTTTCTGTTGTCTGTTTCACGGTTTGAAATGAAAATTGGAAACTATTGGAAACCGCTCTTTTTGCCAAGTTGTGTGTCCAACCCAAGGCTTTCTGATCAGAATTATTTGGGTCTCTCATTGTGGTATACCCCAGCAAGGGAGTCTGTCTCGACGCAAATTTTGATGTATAAAGTTTGATCAGAGCCAACTAGAGACTCTGCACGGTCTTGAACTTTTCAACTGTCTGCATGATCTCATCAGAATCTTTTCCAGAGTTTGGATGATGAGATGAGAATGCAGTTTTGGTTGTGGGTATTCCAGTACCGGTCTTGATCGTCCAAACAGAATTATTTATTATCCACTTCTTGAAAGCGCTTCTTTTGGAATTATTTTTTCCAATTTTAGTTGATGAGAACTTGAGAAAAAGTGCCAAAGAACGAGTGTGTTGGGGATGCTGAGGCGAACATCTTTGTTATCACGCAAAAATTTGTCTTGATGAGGCACTCAAAAAACATATAAAGAAAGTAATTTTGATTTTTCTGAAAAGAATTCAATTTACCAATTGTTAATGCCAATTCAATTATTAAACCTTTGGCCTGGGTACCCCTGTGCGCCGCCCTAGTATGTCTGGTAACCCAAGTGTGCAACCCAAAGTGGGTCTGTCTGTCAAATCCAGAATCCAGATGCATCCCAAGCCGCATGATATCCCATGAGAGGAACCCAAGAAGGTCTGGCACCCCATGCCCCACCCAAGTGGCTGACATCGGAGAAAATTTTAGTGTAGGTTGTCTGATGCAGCCTGGTCTAATCAGAGATGGCTTGGGTCGTGCATCTGAACCTGGGTTGATCTTAAATTACTGACCATTTTTTTAGGAATTAGACTCTCTCTTGAAAAATCAGTGCTACCACTGCTATCGAATAAATTCTCATTGGCTGGAACACCTTGGACGCTTTCCGGCAGCACATGTGCCCACTATTCTCATGTCTGGTTTTCTCTACTACAAATGCATTGGTGTTCTGAAGCGTTCACAGCGTCTAAATCGTAAAGGTAATTTATTTGCTATTCGGACCTTAGTATTATTAAAAAAATCCAAACCCAAATGATCTAGTGTGAGGGGGGGGGGGGGGGGGTCAATTTTGACGAAAATTACACAGTCGAGCTTCTTAGTTAATGTCCAGCATGGTCTATTCATACGCTTTTTTGGTCGAGCATAGTCTTTTCATAGGTCGGGGTCTGGACTAGCACACAATGGATCAAAAAACAGTCAAACAAAATTTGTATAAATCATATACACCAAAGCTTTGTGAGTGCTTAAATCTGGCTGGCCAGCGTAGCTTGAATAATTTCATTTTCGATCTACCGTCCAAATTTTTGCTTTCCACCTGTTTTCCGAACTTTCGTTTTCGACTCTATTATATCTTAATGCATATATAAATAGTACTAGCTTACAGCCAGTTTTTAAAAACAACAAGTGAGAGATTATTTCTATTTCTGTTTCTATTTCTATAGAATTTTTACATGCGTCTTTTTGAAGCTAACTTCTTTTCGACTGCAGTTTTTATGTGATAAACTGAACCGCAATATGCCGTTGCACACTTAGTTTACATTTTTTAGACTAACTGTAGTTTTAAATCAGCCAGTAGAAGTTATGAAGGAGAAAAAAATAGTAGACTTTGCGGCTCCACGAACAGGATGCTGCATCAGTAATCGGAATAGGAACTGTGCAGATAAAAACTAAACTTTCAATTCGAGGAAACCCGTTTTGTTCACTGAAACCAGAAAAACTGATATTTTGACAAGTTGATAGGGTACCTCTGGTCTAGACACCCTTTCATACAAGTCAAAGCGCTTCTGGTTGTTGCCCTACTCCAGAAGACCGAATGAAAACGACGCAAGAAATGTGTTCGGAATGTTTGGTCTCCCACGAAAGAAAATGTTGGTAAGTTTGTTTTCGTTTAGTACGTTCGGCTTCAAACGCCAGATATTGTTGGTTTGTGTGGCGTCATAAGACGTAGAAAAACTTAAGTGTATTGGACTTCTTAGATTGGCTATGTTTGATGTTTAAACGTGGTAAATTTTCGTTATGATCGATTTGAGAACGTAAGCGATCGTCAGTATGTTTGCTTTCTCAGATTCGTTATGTTCCGTTCCAAACGTAAAAAAAGTTTGTTGAATGATATCTTCGGTTCCAAACGAATAAAAGTTTGATATCTTTTCTTTTTAAGAAGCAAGAAATAGTTGTACGTTTGGTTTCTTAGATTCGCTATGTTTGGTTTAAAACGTAAAAAATTGTCGACATATCCGTCCATTTTTTGTTCATAATGTAGCCAAAACTGAGGGTAGTTTCCTAATCGCCATTGGAAACCATTTTTTAAAAAAGCAATTGGATTCGTTCTCTTCTTCAGCTCGTTGACAGAACTAAGTGGAAAGGTATGCGTTTTTTTTTGTTTTCAAGTTAGAAAATAAATTGTTGAATTTGAATGGAGATTTAATCACATTCACACTTGATTCCTGGTATGATCATGAGAAAAATTAATTTTCTTCTCAAGATTTTTTGTGTTTCTTAACCAATTTTTCTTCACGTTTAAAATTAACCTAAAATTTTATAACCAAACAAACCAAACATACAAACAATTTATTTCGTTTCGACACCAAAAGTAGAAAACAATTCTTACCTTTGAATAACAAACATACCGAAAGTTTCTTTCGCTTGAAAAACGAACATACAGACGGTGCGGGCACATAAGGGTAAGGACTTTTTCCTATATTAAAACAATTATACTGACCCGTTCTTACGTTAAGAAAACGACTGTTTTTGGTCCAGGGTAGCAGTAATTTTTGCAGGGTACAAATTTTGATTTCACGTTTTAAAGACTAGTACCCTGTTTAACTGTTGAGTTTTTAAATGTTTTATCATATTGCTAAAATTTTAAAAAATTCAAAGCTCCGCTGTTTTTTTAGTGTCAATAGAAATCAAACCCTCAAGTAATTAGCCTAACTATAAACGCTTTTCTTTGAGTTCAAAATGTTCTCTAAACAAAATCTAATCAACAGAAACAAAACGCGACTATTGAAATATATCATACCATTAGGTTGATACCAAAATAAAAAAAAGTCGGTGTGGTTCCCTTCGGAAGATTTGACAATTTAGAAACAAAGATGTAGCTACATTTTGCCATTCAATTGCAAAATAAACTACAGTGTTGGATCACTGTTTGTTCTCAACTTAATCTGTTGCAATTATAGAAAAATATAGAAAAGTTTTACACAATATAAAATTTTAATTGAGTTCAAACTTAAACATAAAAAATTACATTATATAAAGTTGTTATATTTTTCTAAAATATTATTTACATCCAATGAAGGGTGGAATTTTTACATGTAAAATTAGGTGAACGACAAAAAACCGAGCTTAAAGTTTTGCAATTAATTATAAAAAAAAACGTGCTAATTTTGTTTTATCAAATTGATAAACTGCGAGTTTTGAGGAGCAGTATATTAGCTAATACTATAACTTTAATTATGTCAATCACCTTATTGAATGCATAGCATAACCAACTTTGACTGTAATTTGAAAATTTATGAAACAAAGTACTATAAAGGGAGTAAACATAAAGGGAGTTTTTTCCAGCTCTTATGAAATCTAGCCTGGTGTCGATATGGGCGTTAATAAAACCTAGAGCAAAAAAATGTGTTTTTCAAATTTACAAGATTCTTGAAAAAACATTTTTACGGAAACCACAAAACTTGACAATTTGGCAGAATGCTGCCTAGTTACAGTGCCAAACTTTATCTCGAATTTCTAGTTTCAAATTGTATAAATCAATGCTCAAACAAAATCGAGCTAAGTGAATTTGGAATTGCTTTACCACTAATATCCGGACAGATCTGAAGCCATTGAGACAAACTGGACTTTCTAAAGCTTTTCGCGTTATTGAGAGAAGATCAGCCGTTACAATTTGAAAACGTGTAAAGTGTACGTAATTCATCATATTGGATAATCAGAAAATTTCAATTCAGCTCAAGCAGAGCTCATGAAGTGCTTTTTAAACTCATACATTCATTGTACTCATCCTTGCTTTGCGCTTTCAATTTAATAGTTTTTGCCCGCACTTGTTTCCAGGTCACACCGAATTATGCTCTTTGATCAAACAAGAAACCAAAATTGATAACAAAATATCCAATGGAGTTGGGTGGGATAGTTTTGGGACTAACATACTTTGTTAGTTGTAACTGTTCTATTTTCCCTCTGATCCCGCTATTATTGCAGATCAAATAAATCATACTCTTTTGAGGGAAAACAGATATCTGGGCGTTTTCAGTTTCGTCTTCTCTTAAGTTTTTTTTATCACATTCGCCCAAAATTTTTTGAGTTTTCCCGACTTTTTAACGGCAATTAACTTGGCGGTAGATCTGGGATCACAATACGGCATTAATGTTTTAGGCCTGCTGACTCGTGTGTTTGTGGCTCTCCTTGTGACTTGGACAATTCTAGTGACTCCTCACGTTTTATTCCAGGACTATGTATTGAAGGGAAGGATGTACTCTCTGGGCACTCTGATGCAGACCCAACAACATGTCCATCAGCTGTCCCAAGTGCCACTCTCTCATCAAGAGGTGAATTTTATGAAGAGAGGTGATCTATAAGGCGCAAACAGTAGTTTTGTACTTTTATCGCATATTTAACTGCAAACAAATTTACAAGAAAAGCAAAAAACTGCTCACCCTAGTGATGGGTGAACTTAAAACTTGCAAGAATCTCGCAAGCTGACTCAAAACTTTGCAAGATTCTTGCATGAATCTTGCAAGATGTCAATCCGGGCAGAAAAATAAATCAGGGCACCATTGTTTTAGAAAGCACCTTTGAAGCAAATTTTTGTTCAAAAAACAAGTTACAAAGGTGAAATCCATGGAAAAATTTCTAGTCCTGATTCAAAATCATGCAAGAATCTTGCAAGAATCTTGCAAGTTTTTCAAATCTGGAAAATTTTTCTGAGTATTTTTGAAAACAAAACTAACTGAAAACCAAATGAATTACTTCTTACAGGAACTTGCGGTTGCGGAAAGAAACCCCACGGAAAAAAAACCCCAAAATCCCACTTCACTTTAGATAGGAAATAAACCCCCACTGAAATAAACCCCCACGGAAATAAACCCCCACTGAAATAAACCTCCACTGTACTATTAAAGAGCTGCGCATTTAGCGCGTTTGGCCATGCCTCGGCGGCCTGTGGGATTTGATATGAAACTATCACAACCGCAAAAACTATTACGACCGAAATTCAACTTTAAAATGGGGGTTTATTTCCGTGGGGCTTTATTTCCATGGGGTTATTTTCCGTGGGGGTTATTTTCCGTGGGGGTTTTTTTCCTATCTAAAGTTAAGTGGGTTTTTTTTTCCGTGGGGGTTTATTTCCTAGACCCAAGAATTTGGATTAACCTAATTGATTCTGATTGATTTTTTCCGAAGTACCTTTCGAATGTGGAGTCTTGCTAGAATCTTGCAAGTTTCTTGCAAGATTTCGATTTCAAATACGATTTTCCAACAAACAACTGGAGACATCTTAAAACATCCAAAATTATCTGTTTTAACTACAGTTGATCTAATAAACGATGAAAACAACCTTCTTCAACTTTGTTTGCCATTTTTTGCTTAGGTCAGGTGCGCTCTTTATGGAGCAGAGTAATGCACCGGCTCTAGTTTGTAAAGATGCTAAAACAGCTCATGCAGAAACTAAGACAAATTTACTGTTGAGAACAAACTTACTGTTGAGAAAATTTAAAATTGAGAAAATTATGAATCGGAAAGCTTGCAAGAACCTTGCAAGATGAAGCGATAACCATACAAAATTTTTGCAAATGAATTGAAAAATTTGCAAGAATCTTGCAAGAATCTTGGTACCGGTATGCATTCAATTGCAAGATTGCCTTCCAAGATTCTTGCAAGTTTTTCGATTCATCGCCCACAAGGGCTTATTTGTCTGTTTGTTAATTATCTAACGATTTTTCTGACCTTTATCTAACCTAATCTCGCTCGACTAAAATTTCAAGAGCTAAAAAGAGCTGCAGTGCTCTTTTTATTTTGTTTTTATTTCGCCTCGCACGCATAAGATCTGATAAAAAAATCTTACTAAAACTACGATGGTTGAGGCTATTTCTGCTATTCAGATATTACAGAGTGAAAACTTGACACATGAGGCTTATCGCGATCTTATAATCGTCGGTTGAGATCATACAAGAAGGAGTGCATCAAATTAAAGGCAACCAAACTCAAACTTTTGTCCAACTGTCATGAGATTATACACGATAAATTATTTTTTTTGTGTGAAATTTGACAAAACTCTGACAAAATCAATTGCCTAAGCCGAATTTTTGTCAGACATTTGTTGCATTCAAATTATAATTTTCACAAATTTTATGGATTTTACAATGTTTTTCCGACCCAATTGTATATATTAAGAATAAGAAACCTTGAAATTAACGTGGCCTCAAAGCCGCTTGTGCTTGTTCACACCTCAATGTGTTTCATATAATTCACATTACCTTTTCCTTAGTTCAAATTTGATTACTCCATCAAAGAATAGAAATATCATCCTGTAAGGCCTTACAAGATTCCTCCAAAAAAAATTTATTTTGAAAAAATGGTAAGATGAAGAATGATTTTGTAAGATTTTACAATATGGAGATTCTTGCAAGTACGTTGTTCCGGCCAATTGCTCCTCTAATTGTTTCATTGCAGTTACTTTTTACTCTTTTAATACAAAAAGGAGGCTCGTTATTGTGCGTTCGCACATGATGTTCCGACCCGAGCTCATCTACGTTTTTGACTTAATTGTCAACCAAATGAAGATATAACAAAAACAGATGTTTGAGTTTAAAACAATCGTTACACAACCCATCTACTAATTGGATTACATAATGCCAAGCCTCATTACAGCGCCAACGAGATCTGACATAGAAGAGACTACGAGACAAAAACAAACAAAATTTTGCAAAAACAAAATTTTCACGGTAAATTTTACATAGCTGAATTTAAAAGCACCTAGCAACAACGTCAAAATGCAGTCAGGTAAAACCTTAGCTGCACAATTTTTTCTCATAACTATAAAGCAATACAGCAGATGAAAAGCTTCTTTAATGTGACTAAGTAATAACTCGACAAAAAGAACGAACAATGAGACCGAAATAAAAAAAATAATCAACATTTTTTAAAACAAAAAAATTCAAAAGTCATAAAAATCATTAGCTTTTAACAAAAAAATCTTTGATGATTTATAAAATATTTATTAAAAAACCAAAAGGAATTGCCTTTGTTTAGACTAAGCCATAGAAACGAACTAAAAAAACTCAAAAAATTACAAACGTTTTGCCAAAACACAAATAACCATTAAAATCAAAAGCTAATATCTGATAATTATGTATTTTTATTTCAATTGTTATTTCTACACATTCAGCTGAAGGATTTATGCTGAGGGATTAAAAATGTGGGGCCACATTTGAAAACCATTGGGATCTGTTATTACGCGATTGTTCTGAAAGAAGAGAAAAAGAAACAAAAATTGACCACTCAAAAAACGTTTTTAAAAACGCATTTTGTCCAACAAACAAAACATTGGTGACAAACAATATCAGTAAAAATGTTATTTTTGAAAAACAAGAAATTGGATGGGACCTCTCATTGATGAAACTAAGTTACAATTTGACAAAAAGAAGAACAAAAATTGAAAAAATTGAAAAAAAAAGTCTGAAAATGTATATCATAAATTTTATGACTCCTCGCTATAAACTGACTGCTTCGAGTAACGTCGATCATTCAATCCTCAATTACAAGCTTATGAGACCTGTCAGAAATTTATGGTTACATAAAGAACAAAAACAGGCAAAAACTGCAAAATCAAGAATAAAATTGAGCGAAAAAAGTGTCGAAAGCATTAAATGAACTTTTTCACAAAAAAATTTCTATTTTCAACTAATTGTTTAAAAACAATGGGATTCCTCATTTTCATCAATATATTTTCAAAAAATCAACAAATAGGAACAAATACATTAGAACCGCGAAATTCTTGAGAAAACTTGTATTATCAACGACATTAATTTATTAGCTTTCAACGGAAAGCAGTAAATACGCTAAATTATGCCTCGATGGGACAACAAATTTATTTGCCCTTCATAATTCATCGATAAGACCTTAAAAGAATTTTTTGACTATAAAAACAACAACCTAGACATGAAAAAGCCAATTCAGTAGAAAAGTGCCAGAAGAAAGTGTCCAAGCAATTTAAATCATAAGCTCTTCTCTGAAAACTTAAATATGATCCTTTGAACGTCTTCCCTAAACCAATAGGGCCCATCAGTAATAGGATAATGTGATTAGATTTCAAAAGGATCCAATAATAAGAAAAAGGACCCGAAAATTTAAAAAAGTATAAGAATTCTTGGTGAATTGAAGTTTTAAAACTAATAGGTAGAAGATAAAACAGCTAACGGAGGTCAAAATAACCTAACGCTCAGATACAACCCGATGGGAGAAAAAGGATGTTTGTCATTCATAGATAATCAAAACGACATCACAAAAAGTTTTATGACTATGAAAACAACAACAAGTATAGGAAAAAACAAAAATCCAGTACAAAAATGCGAGAAGAAAGTGTCGAAGCTAATTGTACCATTAGCTTTTTCCCAAAAAATTTACTTGTGATCCAATGAACGTCTTCTTTAAGCCAATGAGAGCTATCAATATTTGGATAATGTGATAAAATTTCATAAGTAGCCAATTGGCTTGAGTTACATGAGATTGACCTACAGTTCACGATAATAAACTTATGATTGGTTAATGTTAAAAAAATATTCGAAAGATTATTTTTAAAGTCTTAACAGCCATTAGCTGCCCACTCAAAGCACTATATATGTTCAAATTCATTACCGCACAAATTGCACTGTTAGTTAGTGAGTCAATGCCATAGGACTCCAAAAATTTAGTAAAACCTCAAAAAGTATTTCAAATTTTCATTTCAAATTACGAAAACTCAGAGTCGAAACCAAAAAACGTGAGCAATTCCTAGAAAACGATTTTTTTGTTCATTGGCCTGTATTTTACTGTAAAATAGTTTTGTTTTTAACCGAACCTTGATATGAAAAATGACTTGTCTCTTGAAAAAGCAAAATAAATGAAGAAAAGATTTATAAATTTATAAAATCAAAAAAAAGAATTTCCCTATGAGTCCAGAACTGGTTTTTTATCGCCTTTAGTCTATTAGGAACACAAAATTGGTTCATTTTTGGCGTGAAATTTAATTTTAATACACTACTTTTATAGAAAATTTTTTAATTTGAAGAAAAATTACATTAAAAGTGAACAAATATCCTTTGTTCACACAAAATTTTAATACTCGATAAGTCCTCGAAAAAAACATTATTCAAAAAAATCTTTTTAAGTTTGGTTTCTACGCTGGACCAGCTTTTTAGTGATACCACTCACAATTCTGTACGATTAATATATCGATCGGCCAAAATTGTCGGAACAAAACAAAGGGACTTAGGTAAAACAATTGACCTCCATTAGTGCGGCAATAAAGAGTGTACGTTTGTTTGAAAACGATAAACTATGACAGGGAAATTTTTTTATGATGCTTATCATCAAGAAACCTAAAAACTTGGCAGCTTTGACCTCTTCAATGTTGTACTTTAATCTCCGATAAAAATCACGAAAAATTACTTAGTCTGGAAGTCGGAAAACAAGGCATTTTTCAATGTCACTTTTCAATATTGCTATCTAATTATCTTAGAATTTGCAATATCTTAATATTGCTTTTTCTTTTATATCTAAATGTTGCAAAACTTCTTTTATGATGGGGGTCCCATCATAAAGTTAAGGCCGGGGATCGAATTCCCTAATAAGCGGCTACAAAAAGCATCGACGTAACTCCGCAAGGTTGCAAGGAGGTCATCAAATCAAAAATACATCGAAACATAGATTTCAAACTTGAACTAACATAAAAATACAAGTTAATTCAATTTCTTAATTGCAAAAAACTGGCATTTACCTTAGAAAAGTAATATCCGTTTCGTCCTTGTAACACTCCAACATGTTTCAACCCTTTCCTTCAAAGTCTGGAAATTTCTGTTTTCGGAAAATGTTGCCCAATCGAGACATTAAAAAATCAAATGTTTGTAAATAGTCAATCTGACTAACATGGGATCTGTTGTGCAAGACTCGTTCTCCAGAGTGCCAGGCTCGATTGCATCCGTTGTTCTGGAAATTCCAAATTTGTCTGCCTGTCGTTGATTTTAAAGTTTTTTGGGTGGATAAGGCAGGACAATTAAAGAGTGGATGTTCAATATAATTTGATTTAAATGGTAAACAAAGTTTGTTTACTCTTTTGTTGATATACATATCTAAATAATGCCTTGCTGATCTGTTACATTTGTTATTTCCTCGACAGAAATTTTGAAACGTTGATATTTTTTTGGTTTTCCAAATGCAAGAGCTGATTGTTGGTCTATGTGTTTATACAATGAACCGTTTTGCATATTCTTTCTCAAAGGTTGAGATTTATTAACTGGGTGTTGACGGTAATGCAAGTTGGACCGCTTACTAGCAATATTTTTGCCTTTTTTTATCCTTTTTATTACCTTCGGGTTGACCGGCTTTCCAATAGAAGTATAACGATTGTGTTGACCGTTTTTGGAAATAAGTTGGTCATTTTGTTTGAATGAAAAAGCACATGAAGTTTTGAGTTTTGGGGCACTTCCAATCTGTGATAAATGTTTTCTCTGTTGAAATAAAACTCATCGCGTTCTTCAATCAAGAGTTTTTTTCTAAAATGGTGGTTATTATGGGCAGTTAATATGCTGGTTTTTTGATGCAAAAAATGAAATTTTTTTTGTTCAGTATGTTTTTTATTGCCTTGAATCTTGAATTCTACCATTTTTGGCTATATTTGGTCAGTTCGCAAACGGTTATAAATTTTCTTTTGAGTTTTGTTTTCTACTTTTTTTCTTGTGAATTATGATGCATTAACAAAATAAATTAAGGGCAAAAAGACTGAGGTATGAAAAACGTTTTGTTATAAGCTCATTCGATTCACCACCGTTTTAGCATCTGTTTTCGGGACTAATAGGATTTGATAGATATCATTTAATCCAGAATTATAAGAGTTTAACTATAAGCGGGGAAAAATCTAAGGGTTATTGTTTTGGTGTTTACATGACATAGAGATTTAAAAATCTGATTTAAAATATTGATTGTTAAAAGGCTAGGTATGAAGAAACAGTACGCAACCTTGCAAGATTATAACAGAAATTCTCTTTTCGGTTGCTACTCCAATTGTTCATTTGTTTTTTTTTTGCTTTTTAGTGTAAAAACCGTGCAGGAAATATTAGTTAATCAGTGTGTGCAACATTAAAGTATAGCCCTAATCAAAAACAAGTTTCTCTTCAGATATTGTAAAGGGATCATATCTGAGCTAGCTCATATTAGAGCTACATTTTGCATGTTGATAGGAAAAAGTTTTTCGAAATCTTTAAATAAATAACATCATCACAGGAGACTTTTTAGTGACTTTGGAAGGAAAAAATCCAACATTGACTGTACGAAATATTCCAACGTTGCTTAGTTTTGGAAGACACTGCCAAAAGGTTGCACAATCTTCCTAGATAAACGGTTGCTGCTGATTAGTTTTTTTTCTCTGACAAAACCAGAAAAATTTTGGGTTTGTAGACGCACAAATTTTTCATCAAATAAGTACTTTAGCAGAGCTCAAAAGGAGCACAAAATGTGCTTACGAGAGTTTTGGTTCATAAATAAAGTTTTAAAGCCATTTATAGTCAAAATTTTGCTTCGCCTACAAATCAACCTTTTCATTAATATTTTTCATCGTTCCCTTGTCGAGACCAGATGGTTATCTTGCAGGAATCTGTCAGATTCTGACATATGGATAGTTTTCTTCCAAAATCTGGCGAAATCGTCGAAAATCCAGCTTCCAGAATTATCTTGTAGAAATCTGGCTAGCAGAAAATAAGTTATCTTGTAGGAATCTATCAGAAATTTCTGGCAGAAGATGCATCGTCTAGTAAGAATCTCCCAGAAGATAACCGTTCTACAAGATAACCGTTCATTCTCAACTAGGGTAAAATAAATTGAATTATTTGAACACTCAAGTTGAGAACTAAAAAATATTTGCTTCCTTTTTATTTGCAAGTACTTTTTGAAATATATATTTTTAAGAATCTTTTTTTGTTTGTTTCGTACAGTCAGAAGATGACTTTTAATTTTTCTGTACGTAATCTTTTTTCAAAAGAAGTAAATTAGATTACAACCAATGGGCTATAGATAAAAACGAAAAAGATTATATACGCATCATCCAAGCAGTTAATTTCTTAAAATTTATTTAATCAAATCAGTAAATTTATAAATTTGTTGTTTTCTTCATTTTAATGAAATGACAAAATTATAATAAAATTTTTTTCTGTTTCAGAGCCAGTTGCCGTATAAGACCCACTTGAACACGCTAGCCCGTCATACCCGCATTGAAGCTCCTTTACGATGTCTCAAAATGAGTTTCGCGTTCATTAACTCTGTTCTTCTGATAATTCTGATCAAACCATTTCATCAGCCAATTGCAGACCTCAAAATGTGGATATCAAGAAAAGGAAAATAGAAAAGAAACTATTAGAGTTGATCGATAATAATTTATTATTAACCTCTCCAAACTGCGAAATTTGAGTGGTTCCAAGCTTGTTCTAATTATTTAGATTCATGATTCAAACTGGATAATTGACGTAACCCCGAAGATTCAATTTAAAGTTCTGTTCTTTTCCGTTTGTGCCCTTTAATCTTCTTTAAAAAAACTTTACACTCTTCGTGTCAGCCAGTTTTCATATTTTTGGGCAGAAATTTATATTAAAATATCTGCCGTTAAAAAAGAAGATTACTTTGAAGGTTGTTGACTGATTGTGCTAGGCTCAACTTACACTGCGGATACTCCCTACCAGGTTTGGTCCAATTGGAACAACTAAAGTTTGAAAATGAAAGATAGAAACTCTGATGAACGCACGAAAGTCTGAAAATGAGCGCACGAGAACCTGGCAAAGACACGAAAGACTGCCCAGGTCGAGGTGGCCACACCGAAGTGACCCCTGATCAGACCATTTTTGAGCGCACACGTGTTCTCGGTGCGCTCGAATTACATGGTTTGGAGAAGATTTCGAGCGCACTTTTGTCTGGACAATGGTCTGGAACTTGTCTGATCAGAGGTCACGTCGGTCTGGGACGGTCTGACCAGAGTCAGTTTTGAGCGCAAACTTGTCTGATCAGAGGCCAATTCGAGCTCACACTAGTCTGATCAGAGGCCGATTCGTGCGCACACTGGTGTGATCAGAGGCCGATTCGAGCGAATTTTTTTCAATTTTTTTGTTTTTATTTTGCTGACTGAGGCTGTCTCTCCCAAGAGTCAACAATACAGACGCATTCTGATCAGAGAACCATCGAGAGCCTGATGGGTTGATCAGAAACAAGAGACCCAGCTGATAGCAACTACCGGTCCTCTTTTGAAAAGCTTGGGATTAACTTTCACAAAGGAAATTCAAGTACAATCATCAACAATCAAGTTTATTACAGCAGCAGCTTGAAAAGTTTTTGAGTTTGAGTTTGAATTTGGGACATTGGTTCTAAACTGTACTCTGTTACTGGGGTACGAAGCCATTATAAACACCGTGGAGGGTTTTTACTGGCTTTTCCTGATTGCGATTACTTGTCGTTGATTACTTCTGGCTAGCCGTGTTTGCAGTTGTTATTGAACATTGTTGGGCATAAAGGTAAGTTTTGTCAGGGATAGGGAAGAAAGAAAGAATAAGTAGGTAAAAGAGGGAAAAAAAGAGATTGAATTAAACTAAGACTAGAAGAAGGGCTGAGAATTAATCAGCTTTGCTTGTTTGCTCGAGAAAGCTGCGGCGCGTTGGGGGATCGAACTCCCGCAGTGTTTTTCATTTAGTATACTTATGTGTTGCGCCAACATACACACTTCTCTGCTTGAGAATTGTCTTTATTCAGTTATCGTGGCTGATGAGTTTCTCTCGATTTTTGAGTTGAATTCGTTATACATAAATGAGATACTTTAGAACCATTGGTCCAAAGTTTGCCGGTTTTGAATTGTATCGTATTTTTTTTTTACAAATGCTGAGCATTCAGGCTTGAGGGGATTAACAAAATGTCTGTACGCACTACTCCCGATAGTCCTCCTCCAAAGGAGAAGTTTCCTCACGGCATGGTTCGGGTGATTGCTCTCGAAAGCTTCGGCGACGGAGCCAGGGATCCCTGGCAGATTGCCCGAGAGAAGCTTCCTCTGTTTGAGGGGCTGTTACCGGATGGACTGTCGGACACTTATAGGGCTTTGAAGCGACAGAAGCGCATTTGAAAGCCTAGGAAACGGCGGGCAACTTCTGATTCTGATTCAAAAGGATCGAAGAAGCTTCCTGACCCTAGATTAGATCCTGACTTTGACTCGAAGGATCCTTTGGGTCTTAGTTGGTGATCACCGATTTTTAAATCAGTAAATAAGAAGAAACAGATGTAATGCCAGTAAGCCTAATCAATCAGAAAGTCTAATGTGCTTTTGCAGTTGTTCTTTGGACATTGCTTTTTTTTCTATAAGCCGTAAAATTGCTTCAATTTTGTTCTTTTGTTTGCGCTTGATCTATTCTTTCGCCAACCGTATCTGAATTTTTCTTATAGTAGGTGAGTTTTTCATGTAACTTTTGCACGCTGTACCATCGAGGTTTCCTTAAACATATTCTCAGTGCTCTGTTCTGCGCTCTTTGCATGATTGATATGATCGTTTGCGATTGGTTTAGCCAGCAAGCGTTTGCATATAGAAATAGGGGCCGGATCCAGGACTTTGAAAAGCTTGGGATTAACTGTAGATCAAGACATTATTGTTTGAAGCTGTCTAAGTTCATCTATTATGTCAAAAAAAGTGAATTAATGGCATACTCAACAAATTGTTTTTCCGGCACTTGGGATTTCTTTTAATTAGCAATACTTTTCTTATAGGCTTTTTGTTAGTTGAATATAATTCTGAAAACATCAATTTTCATGAATTGAATATATTATAACAATATTAAGAGATTTTTTCATGTTCAAATTATTTCTCTGATCAGACTAATTTGAACGCACTTTAGTCTGATCAGAGGCAATTTCGAGCGCACTTCAGACTGATCAGAGGTGACTTCGAGCGCACTTCAGTCTGATTAGAGGCGATTTCGAGCGCACTTCAGTCTGATCAGAGGCGGATTCGAGCGCACGCTCGTCTGATCAGGCGATTACATTCGAGCGCACAATAGTCTGATCAGAGGAAGTTTTCGAGCGCTCTCTAAGCGCACACGGAGCTTAGAGCGCACTCTAGTCTGATCAGAGGACAAACCAGTCTGGGTCGGTCTGATCAGACGTCACTTTTGTCTGGGATGGTCTGATCAGAGGCTATTTCGGTCTGGACCTCAACCTGGGTGGTGAACGCACGAAGGCCAGGACATAAGTTTTCGACTGAGACATAGACACTTTCCGTCAGAGCTGGTCTACACATAGACATTTTTAGTCTGGGACGGTCTGACCAATTTTCCGTCTTGGATTGCAACCTGTGTAATTTTATCAATATAACTTCTCCAAACTTTGAATTTTAAGTGATCCTTAACGGGTTTTAATTTTTCTCAAAGTTTTCTCTATAGTAAAAAGTAACGGCTTTTCGGGATGAAATATGGTGAATGTGCTAAATAAATTATATTTTCAGCGGATTTGTTTAACTAAAAGGATCTTTTCTGTTCTTGTCCCCTGCTCACTGTGAGTATATTATGTGCAGCCCCAGACGCACGTACCAAAATTTTAATATGCAATGTCACGTGTTCCGTAACTGGGGGCGCATAACGTACTGGGGAGACAAACGGAAAAGGTCCATCAAAAAGGTCCAGCAAAATGAGCACAAACCAGTACATAAGACTACTGTTTTTGGAATTCGCGATATTGCTAATTTACGTGCTTTTTTTGTTTGAAAAATTAATTTCATATTATTAGCCCTCTGAGCCACCTCAATGTGTTTTTTGGCTTATTTGCTCCTGTAATTACAAATTCATCCTGACTTCATTTTGGCTTCAAAATATTTCTTTGAGTACTCTCAAAAATTTTATTATTCCCAAAATATCTTAAACGCTATAGTGAAACAAAATCCAAAACAAGAATTTAATCGCTTTAACCTTTGCTTACATGATCTTAAGACAAAGTAAACTGATTTACAAAAAAGCAAGCATTCGCTTTCGTTTCAATATGCTTCCAAAAACAGAACTTTCTGTGTTCTCTGACTTCACCAACACAGTATTTTCTTTTTGGTGTGATCGCCTCGCGGAAGGAACGCGTTCAATTATTTTTTATAAAAAATTGTTAATAGATGGGTATTTTTGTCACTACAGTGAACTTTTCCTGCCACGTTAGTTCTTTTTGTCCTTTTAAAGAAAAACGTCAAACCAATTATTTCATTTTTTTAATTAAAATTAATGGACCATAGAAACTAATCGCCATTTTGTCATAATACCTCACTTTATTGGTTTCAGTGAATCTGGGCAACCTATTGAACTAAACGGAATATCTTTTGATTCCGAATCAAAGAGCAAGGAACTACTCTGATCAACTTTAGAATTGCAATGGTTACAGCTGCTATTCCACTGTAAATCATTCGCCCGTTTTAGTGGGAAAATTTTTTTCCTTAGATTAAAACCAGAGCGTGCGACAATGAAATCAGTCTCCGCGATTGATATTACTAAAGAGCAGAACGCTCGTTATGCGAAAAGTGAGGAGCATGGTATTTTGTTTAGGCTACTTCCACTTGAAATTTTGGATGGTTTATTGTCCTCATTGAAGGAGACTATAAGTAAATTAACCAGTTAAATAGAAAAAATGGTGTCTATTCTGAGATATTATTGTTATTGATGTCTTACAGAAGACTATCGGTGTCTCTTTTTCATCGGCTTCCATGATCTCAGCTGTGGCGGTGAACCTAAGTCACCAGAAAACTAAAAGTTCACCTGTAGAACATAGGAAATTTTCATAAGTAAATACTGCGAGTAAATTTAATAATTTAGGTCAACATAGACAAGCTAATTAGGTTTTTGAAATAAGCGTTCTTTCTTAAAGGGTTATTGTTTCAAAGGCGCCAGAGAGGGGAGTTGAGTGATATATCTTAGAAAAACAAATTGATAAACAATAGCATATTTTGAGTACTGCATAACGTACTGGGGGACACAAATGGAAAATATCTCAAAATTTTCAGAGAAAAATTTAATATTCTGATTTTGAACAAATTTTTGTTCGAATAAAACACTAGAGTTTTCCCGGATGACAAGTGAGTTGCATATACGGATAAATTTACAAGAACTATGTCAAATGAGCTGTATTAGAATACAAACTAAATTTTATTTTCAGCGGATTTATCTAGAAAGATCTTTTCCGTTGGTGTCCCCTGCTCACTAGGTCTACATTATGTGCAACCCCAGACGCACGTACCAACTTTTTTGATAAAATTTTACTATGCAATGTCACGTAACTGGGGGTGCATAAAGTACTGGTAGTACAAATGGAAAAGGTCCGTCAAAAAGGTCAAGCAAAATCAGAACGAACCAGCACATAAGACTACGTTTTTGGATTTCGCGATACTTCTAATTTATGTGCTTTTTTTGTTTGAAAATTAAGTTCATATTATTAGCTCTTTGAGCTACTTCAATGTGTTTTTTTTGGCTTTTTTGCTCCTGTAATTACAAATTCATACTGGCATTTTGGCTTCAAAATATTTCCTTGAGTTAACTCAAAAATCTTATTATTCTCAAAACATCTTATACGCTATGGTGAAACAAAATCCAAAACAACATCTTAATCGCTTTAACCTTTGTTTACATAGTCTTAAGACAAGATAAAGTGGTTTACAAAAAAAGCACGCTTTCGCTTTCGTTTCAATATACTTCCAAAACTAGAACTTTCTGTGTTCTCTGACTTCAGCGACACAGTATTTTTTTTTCTTTATGGTGTGATTGCCTCGCGGATGGAACGCTTTCAATTATTTTTTATAAAAAATTCTTAATAGACAGGGGTATTTTTGTCACTACAGCGAACTTTTCCTGCCCTTTCCTGCCACTTTAGTTCCTTTTGTCCTTTTAAAGAAAACCGTCAAACCAATTATTTCATTTTTTTAATTAAAATAATGGACCATAGAAACTAATCGCCATTTTGTCATAATACCTCAATTTATTGGTTTTAGTGAATCTGGGCAACCTATTGAACTCAGAAACTAAACGGAATATCTTTTGATTCCCAATCAAAGAGCGAGGAACTACTCTGATTAACTTTAGAATTGCAATGGTTACAGCTGCTATTCCACTGGAAATCATTCGCCCGTTTTAGTGGGAAATATTTTTTCCATTGAGTAAAACCAGATCGCGAGACCTTGAAATCAGTCTCCTCAATTGATATTACTAAAGAGCAGAAGGCTCATTACGCGAAAAGTGAGGAGCATGGTTTTTGTTCACGCTACTTCCCTTTGAATTTTTGGATGGTTTATTGTCCTTTTTTACGGAAACTCTAAGTAAAATAATCAGTTGATTGGAAATAATTGTGTCTATTCTGAGAGATTATTGTTATTGTTTTCCTACAGAAGACTATCGTTGTCTCTTTTTCGTCGGTTTCTATGATCTCAGTTGTGGCTGTAAACCAGGGCTACCAGAAAAATAAAACTTCACCTGTAAAACATGGGAAATTTTGATAAGTAAATACTGCGAGTAAATTTAATAATTTAGGTCAACATAGACAAGTTAATTAGGTTTTTGAAATAAGCGTTCTTTTCTAAAGGGTTATTGTTTCAAAGGCGCCAGAGAGGGGAGTTGAGTGATATATCTTAGACAAACAAATTGATAAACAATAGCATATTGAGTACTGCATAATGTACTGGGGGACACAAATGGAAAATATCTCTAAATTTTCAAAGAAATTAACTTAATATTCTGATTTTGAACAAATTTTTGTTCGAATAAAACACTAGAGCTTTCCCGGATGACAAGTGAGTTGCATATGCGGATAAATTTACAAGAACTATGTTGAATGTGATGTATTAGAAAACAAACTAAATTAAATTTTCAGCGGATTTAACTAGAAAGATCTTTTCCGTTGGTGTGCCCTGCTCACTAGGTGTACATTATGTGCAACCTCAGACGCACGTACCAACTTTTTTGATAAAAATTTACTATGCAATGTCACGGGCTCCGTAACTGGGGGCGCATAAAGTACTGGGGGGACAAGATAAAAAAGTCCGTCAAAAAAGTCCAGCAAAATGAGCATAAACCAGCACATAAGACTACGTCTTTGGATTTCGCGATACTTCTAATTTATGTGCTTTTTTTGTTTGAAAAATTGATTTCATATTATTAGCCCTCTGAGCCACCTCAATGTGTTTTTTGGCTTATTTGCTCTTGTAATTACAAATTCATCCTGACTTCATTTTGGCTTCAAAATATTTCTTTGAGTACTCTCAAAAATTTTATTATTCCCAAAATATCTTAAACGCTATAGTGAAACAAAATCCAAAACAAGAATTTAATCGCTTTAACCATTGCTTACATGATCTTAAGACAAAGTAAACTGATTTACAAAAAAGCAAGCATTCGCTTTCGTTTCAATATGCTTCCAAAACTGGAACTTTCTGTGTTCTCTGACTTCACCGACACAGTATTTTTTTCTTTCTGGTGTGATTGCATCGCGGAAGGAACGCGTTCAATTATTTTTTATAAAAAAATGTTAATAGACAGGGGTATTTTTGTCACTACAGTGAATTTTTCCTGCCACTTTTATTTATTTGTCCTTTTAAAGAAAAACGCCAAACTAATTATTCCATTTTTTAAATTAATAGACCATAGAAACTGATCGCCTTTTTCTCATGATATCTCACTTGTTGGTATCAGTGAATCCGGGCAACCTATTGAACTCAGAAACTAAACGGAATATCTTTTGATTCTGAATCAAAGAGCGAGCAATTACTCTGATCAACTTTAGAATTGCAATGGGTACAGCTGCTATTCCACTGTAAATCCTTCGCCCGTTTTAGTAGGAAAAATTTTTTCCACAGATTGAAACCAGATCGTGAGACTTTGAAATCAGTCTCCTCAATTGATATTGCTAAAGGGCAGAAGGCTCATTACGTGAAATGTGAGGAGCATGGTTTTTCGATTAGGCTACTTCCCCTTGGATTTTTGGATGGTTTATTGTCCTTTTAAGGAAACTCTAAGTAAAATAATCAGTTGATTAGAAAAAATTGTGTCTTTTCCGAGAGATTATTGTTATTGGTTTCTTACAGAAGACTATCGGTGTCTCTTTTCGTCGGTTTCTATAATCTCAGCTGTGGCTGTAAACCGACGTTACCAGAAAAATAAAATTTCACCTGTAGAACATGGGAAATTTTCATAAGTAGATACTGCGAGTAAATTTCATAATTTAGGTCAACTTAGACAAGTCAATTAGATGTTTGAAAGAAGCCTTCCTTCTTAAAAGGTTACTGTTTCAAAGGCGCCAGAGAGGAGAGTTGAGTAAAATATTTTAGAAAAACAAACTGATTAACAAAAGCATATTGAGCTGTTGATATGTTTTGTTTACTTAGCAAAGTTGTATTTGTGCATCAGGCCAAAGTCAAAATGAGTGATATAAGTTTAGGAGAAAACTAGAGAGCAAAACTTGATGTGAACTATATACTTTGAACAGAATTGGAATTTCAATTTGAAGTAACTAAAAATTCGATTTCGATTTTACAAAGTAAAGGGCACCCAATACCTGGTAAACCTCAACTCTTTAAGTTTTATTCATCATTGGACACTGACAATTTGTTGGTATGTTCCCCTAATGATTGTCCATATTTAGTAGGGATGCGCGGCTGGCTGCACTTTTCCGATTTGACTTCGTTAAGTAGAGTTTTGTTGAATTAGAGTAAAAAAAGCAATTTATCAGTTATTCAAAATACCACCCAGCAGATCTAAACCGCCCCCCATGGAGAGTTACATTCAGCGAACGTTTACCAAAGTTCAATGAAACGTTCACCCAATAGTTTTCTCAGGCTAGTATACCGTTTGGGCCAATCCGACCACCCAACCCCAAGCTATTAACACCGGAAGAAGTGTGATTTGAATTTTTCGATATTTTGAATGGAAAATTGAGTGTTTGAGTATGATTTAAGGCTAATTAAGGGTTGCATTAGGGTATTGAGTCCAAATTAATGTATGAGATGATCATGAAAAAGGGTTAGAATAAATTTTTGGGTATTCTGTGGTAAATAGATTGTTTTTGCAGGAAGATAGTTAGCACTTAAGTTGAAATGGTAATTTCGCTGTAAGTTGAGAACGGATTGACTTGAAAAGTGGGGGATAGAGTAATAATTTGAAACGAGGAATCTGATTTTGAGGTCATATTAGAACCCCCCCCCCCCCGACCTGGACGGGACTGGAGCACGCCGTTGCTGCGGGACGCAAAATTTGATTTGCTCGTAGAGTATTGGTAGCAGCCTTATGATTTTTGGAGGGTTAGTGTAACTTTTCAAGAGCTTTCTATTCTAAATTTAATTTCCGCGTGCGACCGGAAGTTGGTGCTTCGGGATAACCCGAATACCGAAAACCGGAAATTGGCCTTTTTGAGCGGCCGAATGACCTTGAAACTGTAATGATATGATAACCTGAGACAGTTATTGACAGAAAATACCCAGCCCGGTCAATTTTGATGAACTGGTATTTTTCAGTGACAATAGTTTTTTATCAGCTTGACCCCTCATTTTGGACGGGTGACCTTTGGATGACCCCTAGACGTCAAAATATGGGCTATTAGGAGTATTAGACTTTGCGGCCGTTTTTAATTGGCGAATTGCATGAAAAGTTGAGAAAACACAGAATAACAATTGCTCTTATCTTTGAGGGTTGAGTTTATTTATTTGTTCAACACATTATGTTTGACAGGGATTGATTGCAGCTAGTTAATTTGATAGCGGAAATAGAGGAATAAGAACTTTTCAGAGCAACGTTCAACGTTTACTAAGCAAACACTGACTGACATAACAAGTGCATAGATGAGATAAAGCGGAGTGGATTTGTTTACATAAGAGTCCAGAGGTCGTGTACTTAACATTAGGAGAAAGTTGAACCATGGTTGGTATTATTTGAACGACAGAGCATAATTTGATATTGGTTTTGTTGCACAGCAAACAAAGCCCTCCTACAGAATGTGACAGATTAATGCAAGTTGCAATGTTTACTTAAAAGATTAAGATTTGTTTGCTTAAGATAAGGGCGCATTGGTCGAGCATAAATTGAAGTAACACAGAGAAGTTTTAGCAGACGTTTTTTTGTTTGAAAATTAAGTTCATATTATTAGCTCTTTGAGCTACTTCAATGTGTGTTTTTGGCTTTTTTGCTCCTGTAATTGCAAATTCATACTGTCTTTATTTTGGCCTAAAAATATTTCCTTGAGTTCACCCAAATATCTTATTATTCTCAAAACAACTTATACGCTATAGTGAAACAAAATCCAAAACAACATTTTAATCGCTTTACCTTTGTTAATATAGTCTTAAGACAAAGTAAAGTGGTTTACAAAAAAGCACGCTTTTGCTTTCGTTTCAATATGCTTCCAAAACTAGAACTTTTTGTGTTCTCTGACTTCACCAACACAGTATTTTTTTCTTTCTGGTGAAATCGGCTTGCAGAAGGAACGCGTTCAATTTTTTTTTATAAAAAATTTATAAAAGACAGGGGTATTTTTGTCACTAAAGTGAGTTTTTCCTGCCACTTTAGTACTTTTCGTCCTTTTAAAGAAAAAGGTCAAACGAATTATTCCATTTTTTAAATTAAAATTAATGGACCATAGAAACTAATCACCATTTTGTCATAATACCTCACTTTATTGGTTTCAGTGAATCGGGGCAACCTATTGAACTCAGAAACTAAACGGAATATTTTTTGATTCCGAATCAAAGAGCGAGAAACTTTAGAATTGCAATGGTTACAGCTGCTGATCCACTGGAAATCATTCGCCCGTTTTAGTGGGAAATATTTTTTTTATTGATTAAAACCAGATCGTGAGACCTTTAAATCAGTCTCCTCAAATGATATTACTAAAGAGCAGAAGGCTCATTACGCAAAAAGTGAGGAGCATGGTTTTTGTGTTTAGGCTACTTCCCCTTGAATTTTTGGATGGTTTATTGTCCTTTTTTGTAAAATAATCAGTTGATTAGAAAAAATTGTGTCTATTCTGAGAGATTATTGTTATTGGTTTCTTACAGAAGACTATCGTTGTCTCTTTTTCGTCGGTTTCTATGATCTCAGTTGTGGCTGTAAACCGATGCTACCAGAAAATTAAAATTTCACCTGTGGAACATGGGAAATTTTCATAAGTAGATTCTGCGAATAAATTTAATAATTTAGGTCAACATAGACAAGTTAATTAGGTTTTTGAAATAAGCGTTCTTTCGTAAAGGGTTACTGTTTCAAAGGCGCCAGAGAGGGGAGTTGAGTGATATATCATAGACAAACAAATTGATAAACAATAGCATATTGAGTAATGCATAACGTACTGGGGGACACAAATGGAAAATATCTCAAAATTTTCAAAGAGAAAAATTTAATATTCTGATTTTGAACAATTTTTTGTTCGAATAAAACACTAGAGTTATCCAGGATGACAAGTGATTTGCATATGCGGATAAATTTACAAGAACTATGTTAAAAGTGCTGTATTAGAATACAAACTAAATTATATTTTCAGCGGATTTAACTAGAAAGATCTTTTCCGTTGGTGTCCCCTGCTCACTAGGTCTATATTATGTGCAACCTCAGACGCCCGTACCAAATTTTTTGATAAAATTTTACTATGTAATGTCACGTGCTCCGTAACTGGGGGCGCATAACGTACTGGGGGACAAATGGAAAAGGTCCGTCAAAAAGGTCTAGCAAAATGAGCACAAACCAGCACATAAGACTACGTTTTTGGATTTCGCGATACTTCTAATTTATGTGCTTTTTTGTTTGAAAATTAAGTTCATATTATTAGCTCTTTGAGCTACTTCAATGTGTTTTTTTATTGCTTTTTTGCTCCTGTAATTACAAATTCATACTGGCTTCATTTTGGCTTCAAAATATTTCCTAGAGTTCACCCAAAAATCTTATTATTCTCAAAACTTCTTATACGCTATAGTGAAACAAAATTCAAAATTAACAATCTAATTTCTTTAACCTTTGTTAACATAGTCTTAAGACAAAGTAAAGTGGTTAACAAAAAAGCATGCTTTCGCTTTCGTTTCAATATGGTTCCAAAACTAGAATTTTCTGTGTTCTCTGACTTCAGCAACACAGTATTCTTATCTTTCTGGTGTGATCGCCTCGCGGAAGGAATGCGCTCAATTATTTTTTATAAAAAATTGTTAAAAGACAGGGGTATTTTTGTCACTACAGTGAAATTTTGCTGCCACTTTAGTTCTTTTTGTCTTTTTAAAGAAGAACGTCAAACCAATTATGCCATTTTTTTAATTAAAATTAATGGACCAAAGAAACTAATCGCCATTTTCTCATAATACCTCATTTTATTGGTTTCAGTGAATCTGGGCCACCTATTCAACTCAGAAACTAAACGGAATATCTTTTGATTCCGAATCAAAGAGCAAGGAACTACTCTGATTATCTTTAGAATTGCAATGGTTACAGCTGCTATTCCACTGTAAATCATTCGCCCGTTTTAGTGGGAAAATTTTTTTCCATAGATCAAAACCAGATCGTGAGACCTTGAAATCAGTCTCCTCAAATGATATTACTAAAGAGCAGAAGGCTCATTACGCAAAAAGTGAGGAGCATGGTTTTTGTGTTTAGGCTACTACCCCTTGAATTTTTAGATGGTTTATTGTCCTTTTTTAAGGAAACTCTAAGTAAAATAATCAGTTGATTAGAAAAAATTGTGTCTATTCTGAGAGATTATTGTTATTGGTTTCTTACAGAAGACTATCGTTGTCTCTTTTTCGTCGGTTTCTTTGATCTCAGCTGTGGCTGTAAACTGACACTAGCAGAAAAAAAAATTTCACCTGTAGAACATGGGAAATTTTCATGAGTAGATACTGCGAGTAAATTTAAAAATTTATGTCAACTTAGACAAGTCAATTAGGTGTTTGAAAGAAGCGTTACTTCTTAAAAGGTTATTGTTTCAAAGGCATCAGAGAGGAGAGTTGAGTGAAATATCTTAGACAAACAAACTGATTAACAAAAGCATATTGAGCTGTTGATATGTTTCGTTTACTTAGCAAAGTTTGTGCATCAGGCCCAAGTCAAAATGAGTGATATAAATTTAGGAGCAAAAATTTGAAGTGAACTAGATGATTTGAACAGAAGTGGAACTTCCATTTGAAGTAACTAAAAGTTCGATTTCGATTTTACAAAGTAAAGGGCACCCAATACCTGGTACACCTCAACTCTTTAAGTTTTATTCATCATTGGACACTGACAATTTGTTGGTATGTTCCCCTAATGATTGTCCATATTTAGTAGGGATGCGCGGCTGGCTACACTTTTCCTATTTGACTTCGTTAAGTAGAGTTTTGTTGAATTAGAGTAAAAAAAGCAATTTATCAGTTATTCAAAATACCACCCAGCAGATCTAAACCGCCCCCATGGAGAGTTACATTCAGTGAACGTTTACCAAATTTCAATGTAACGTACACCCAATAGTTTTCTCAGGCTAGTATACCTTTTGGGCCAATCCGACCACCCAACCCCAAGCTATTAACACCGGAAGAAGTGTGATTTGAATTTTTCGATATTTTGAATGGAAAATTGAGTGTTTGAGTATGATTTAAGGCTATTTAAGGGTTGCATTGAGTATTGAGTCCAAAGTAATGTATGAGATGATCATGAAAAAGAGTTAGGATAAATTTTTGGGTATTCTGTGAAAAATAGATTGTTTTTGCGGGAAGATAGTTAGCACTTAAGTTGAAATGGTAATTTCGCTATGAGTTGAGAACGGATTGACCTGAAAAATGGAGGATAGAGTAATTTGGGTGAGAGAAATCTGATTTTGAGGTCATATTAGAGCCCCCACTGACCTGGACGGGACTGGCGCTCGTCGGTGGTGCGGGACGTAAAATTTGATTTGCTCGTAGAGCATTGGTAGCAGCCTTATGATTTTTGGAGGGTTGGTGTAACTTTTCAAGGGCTTTCTATTGGTGCTAATTTTACTTCCGCGTGGGACCGGAAGTTGGTGCTTCAGGATAACCCGAATGCCGAAAACCGGAAATTGGCCTTTTTGAGCGGCCGAATGACATCGAAATGGTAATGATATGATAACCTGAGACAGTTATTGACAGAAAATACCCAGCCCGGTCAATTTTGATGAACTGGTATTTTTCAGTGACAATAATTTTTTATCAGCTTGACCCCTCATTTTGGACGGGTGACCTTTGGATGACCCCTAGACGTCAAATTATGGGCAATTAGTAGTATTAGACTTTTCGGTAGTTTTTAAATGGGGAATTGCATGAAATGTTGAGAAAACACAGAATAACAATTGCTCTTATCTTTGAGGGTTGAGTTTATTTATTTGTTCAACACATTATGTTTGACAGTGATTGATTGCAGCTAGTTAATTTGATAGCGGAAATAGAGGAATAAGAATTTTTCAGAGCAAAGTTTAACGTTTACTAAGCAAACACTGACTGACATGTCAAGTGCATATATGAAAAAAGCGGAGTGGATTTGTTTATATAAGAGTCCAGAGGTCGTGTACTTAACATTAGGAGAACGTTGAACAATGGTTAGTATTATTTGAACGACAGAGCATAATTTGATATTGGTTTGTTTGCATAGCAAACAAAGCCCTCCTACAGATTGTGACAGATTAATGCAAGTTGCAATGTTTACTTAAAAGATTAAGATTTGTTTGCTTAAGATAAGGGCGCATTGGTTGATTATAAATTGAAGTAACACAGAGAAGTTTTAGCAGACGTTGGAGAATTTTTGGATACTTTCAAGTTGGACAGAGGAGAGTTTTTTGCACAACCGACAGAAAGTAATTGGTTTAGTGGGACTAAACTTTATAAGATAGTGTGAAAAGCAGGGAAGAGATTGAGAGTAAGACTGGACTCAGGAAGTTTGTAATTCCAGTAAATTTGCGAGACCAGTTGGAATACTGAATGCGTTTTTGACTTAATTCATCTGGGAAGTGAAGCGTTGATATTGTTTTTTTATTATTTTTTTTACTATTAAAAATTGTCTTCGAGTTTGTCTTTTCCATCGATGTGCAAGTAATTTTCTTACATTTGTTATCCTCTTAACTAGAATTGATATTACGGGCTTCATTGTGAATTAACTTATTTCAAGGCAATCTAATTTGCAACAGCATACAAGAGTGGAAGAGGGGAAATAAAAGAGCAACAAAGTAATGCTTGCCTCGCCAATTCAAAACCTTTGGTTTATTTTATTTGATCGATCTTCTGGGCGACAGAGTCGCCTTACTGCTGAGCTCCTAATGACAAGGGCAGCAAGAGATTCTCTTAAGGAATATCAATTGTGGATACTGATTTCAAAGTCGCACGCTCTGGTTTTGATCTAAGGAATATTTTTTCCCTCTAAGACAGGCAAAGTATTTACCCCGTGCAAATCTAAAGTTGATCAGAGTTGTTCCTCGATCCTTCATCCAGTATAAATGATTTTCCGTTTAGTTTTTGAGCTCAATAGGTTGCCAAGATTAACTAAAAACTTTAAAGTGAGGTATTATGAGAAAATGGCAATTACTCTGTCTGGCCTATCTGTTTAAGACTTCTCGGACATCAGAAGGACAAGTGGTTTTGCAAACAATAGTCACTGACACTTCAGATGTCTTTCGTTCTTACTATAAAGAGTTGAAAATATAAATATCTTCGATTGGCATAAAAATATATAAATCATTGGGTGTTCAGAAAACTTAAACCACGTAAAAGTTAACCGCGACACAATTTAATTTATAAATAGAACAAAAAAATGCCTAAAAGGGGCAGTTTTGGGAGCCAATTTTGCTTTCAGCGTCTTGGTTGATTTCAAGTTTTTCTCTACTGAACACAAAATGCTCTCTTTTGTTTCAACCTTTTTTGAAACCAGCTGAGAAGCAATTATTTGAAATCCTATCAAAAAAATACAACTGCTCAACGGCAAGATTTTGAAATGTTTCTGTTAAGGTTGTTGCTGAATATAAAAAAATGATTGATTGTTCATTCCTTTCGATATCGCTTCAAGGAGAATCAATTCAACTGTGTCATACGCATGTTATCTGATTAATTCATGGTAAATGCAGTAATAAAAGAGTTAGTAGGGCAGACACTATTTGGGCTTCTTTTACAGCATTGAGGCCCGGGTCGAGGTTTGGGCAAAAAAATATGTAAGATTAGCGGTGAATAGCAGTGAAAAAAATTTTTACCGCAAAGCGCCCGCATCTTTTAGCGTTGAAAGCGTTGACTTTTTGCGGTTTTTAGCGGTGAAAATTTTTTTTTCGCCGCATTCACCGGATTTCTTACAAAAAATGAACGCCCGTAAACGGGTTCGAACCTCTACCCTCCTCAATGTCAACAACTTCTTATTCCATTGCGCCATCTGTCTCGTATTTTAATGACATTTCCTGTGAATTTAAGATAAGCGTTGAAATTAGCGCGATGAATATTTGTAAGATTTGCAATTTTAGCGGTGAAAATTTCTTTTTCACCGCATTCTGCTGGTAGCGTTGAAATTTTTTTTCACTGCATTCTGCTGGTAGCGTTGAAAATTAATTTTTCACCGCATTCAGCTGGTAGCGGTGAAAAATTTTCTTTCACCGCTTAAGCGGTGAAAAAAAATTTTTCACCGCTTAAAAGTTTTTTTCACAGCAGTCATCGCATTGAACCCAAATCTTACACTTTTACTCAATTTCACCGCAAATATTAAATCGTTTAGTAATTATTAGCGCTGGCACCTCGGCCCAGGGGATAATAGAGCTAGGGCTTCTTATTTCTGGGCGCGACGAAGTTTTACCTAGTTTTCTCTGACTAACCAATTCTGGAAAACACTGAAAGTAAACTTAAATTATAACGGTGGTTATAATATACAACAACGTAGCCAGTAATATAGACATAGTCTATCTAACAGAGTGATTGGATTATGTAGGAATGCGCTATTCAAAAGAGAATAGAGTCTTCTTAGTCTGTGATTGGCGGAAAAATAAAGAGAATATAGATTCGCTACTTTCACCAGCTGCATTAGTATTGCCTGGAGTACACAGATTATGAGTGGCACTTTTTTGGTTACGTTTTTGTAATAACATTAACTTTAGAACCTGCTCCTACTGTTTGGATACTTACTTTTTTGCAATACGGAAGAGGCCAATACGGAAAAGTATGCAATGTTTTTATGATAATTGGTGAAAGCTTTAGTGATGAAACATATTTCCAACGTCACAAGGGCAAATACTGGAGTTGTTTTCTTTCTGAAACAGCAAAAATTCTGGTCCGAGAATGCTTAACTCAATGACTAATGAGCCACTCAGAATTAGTTCTCAGCTAACAAAATATCCCTAAGTTGTAAAGATGATAAGCATTTGGTTTCACCCCAAACTTTAAATATATACGTATAATTATATATATATATATATATATATTATATATATATATATATATATAT